>NW_017728921.1:1976468-2079694 GCF_001723895.1 Crocodylus porosus | reverse complement strand
AGCCAAGCCCGCCCCGGCACCGCCCGGCCGTGCGGGTCTATGGTGACAGCGCGGCGCGGGGGGACGCGGGGCTGAGGAGCGGGAGCAGGAGCGGGAGGTGGAGGCCGCGCCATGGAGAACGCGCACACCAAGACGGTGGAGGAGGTGCTGGTTTACTTCGGCGTCAACGAGAGCACCGGCCTCAGCCTGGAGCAGGTCAAGAAGCTGAAGGAGAAGTGGGGCTCCAACGGTAGGTGCCGCGGGCCGCGCGGGGAAGATGGCTGACGCGGCCCCGCCTCGTGGGCAGCCCCGGCCCGGGGCCTCGCAGCCTCCCGGCTCCATGCTCCGCCGGCTCTTTCCCCACCAAACCGTGGGGCTCTGCTGGACTCCCCCGGGAGGGAGGGAAGGGAAGGGGGCGCGTCTCCCCCACTCCCCTCAGGCGACCCCGCCACCTCCGCGGGTCTCCATTTCGTGCGAGCGATTTGTCCACATTCGCCTCAACCGGCGGCCGGGAGTTACCCCGATGACTTGGCTGAATCGGTTGGAAATATAGGAGGCCCCCCTCCTCCCGTTCAAACCCGCCTGGGGTAGGGCGTTGTTCGTGGCTCTTTTCGGCAGTAATCTGTCACTAACAGCCTTTCTCTTTGACATGTTCCCCGGGAAAAATCTCTGCTGCCTACAGAACTGCCGGCCGAGGAAGGTAAGCTGCGATTTGCCCCCCTCCCACCACCACCGCTGCGTTGCGTGTGTGTCCGAAATGACATCACGTCTGTTTTATCTCTTTCTTTCAAGGGAAAACGTTACTCGAGCTCGTGATCGAACAGTTTGAAGACTTGCTAGTTAGGATTTTGTTGTTGGCAGCTTGTATATCCTTCGTAAGTATGAAGGGTTTCCATTTTTTTTTCCCAGGCTATGTTAACCAGTGTTGCGCTTCTGCTTGTGTGCAGATTGCTCCCGGAGTTATTAGGCTGTTTAAAGAAGAGCTAGTGTAAGATGCAGAATAGCAAACGGCGTGCTGAGTCTTGCATGTCCGCTTCGGCGTTCGTTTTATTCTGCCGTGTTCTGAAATGAATTCTCCTAGCTGTATTTTGGGAGCGAACAGGAGGACTGAATGCTAACTAAGCTGAGACTCACAGACCCATGAAAAAGGTCGCTGGTCCATTTCACGAGGGATTGCCCAACCTTTTTTTTTTTTTTTTTCTTTTTTTGCTTCTCAAACTTAACCTTGATTAAGTCAGAGTTTACTGGGTCATTCTTTTTCTTTTCAAGTTAATTGTTATCAAGCTGAGCGAGCAGGCAGTTAGTTGGAAGACATTTTTGGATATGGTGCAAACTGTAAATAGAATTTGCATGGGGGAATATTCCAGTGGCCTTTCCTCCCTGATAATAGTAAGGTGACAGTTGTTGCTTTTGACACTGACAAGAATGATGACGGCAACGATGGCACCATTGCTGACCAAATTTGGTAACTGACCTTTGGATAGTCTGGTCATAAAATGGACCCCTTGCCTGGCACATCAGGCTGAAAGAACAAGGAACTCTCACTGATTCTGGATTTTGACGTAAAAGTGATTAAATGGCTAGCTGGTTTTTGCAATCTGTACGGGATGTGTGGTTGCTAAGGAACTGGAGAAATGCAGTGCAGACTATTAAGTGCAGGAGGAAGGAAATGGGGGATGCATATGTTCTTGTGAACAGAATAATTTTGGCTTTTTAGCTGGGGAGGGGGGAATGTAATCAAGGTGTACAACATGAGAGATTTAGATGGGGGAGCAAAAAGTTTGTTTGCTAGACTCTGCTCCAGAATTGCAGAAACTGCTTGTCGGGGGGGGAAATACATGCTCAGTGCTTTTACAACTGAAAGTGGATGTTCGATTGGTCCTGCAACTGATATAGGTGAAAATTAAAATATTGATATAAATATGCAGTCTTAAACCGAAACAGTTGGGGAGAGGGAGAGCTGTCCCCTGTTGTGCCTGATGCAGTAGACTGTGTTGTTGATCGTGGGCCAATGGAGGCTTCAAGTGTCCTAAAACTAACACTTGTTTCAAAGAGGGCTCTGGTTTTGGTATGCGTACACTGCTGCCAGCCGGCCAAGGCTTGGCATTGATCTTGCCTGTGGAGGCTGTAGTTGATTCAGTGCTTCCCTGGGAGGAAATGCATTTAGTAATTGCAATTTTGTGAAATGAATGAACATTTGGGGGAGGTGGTTTGGTGAAGGGAAGGATGAAACGAAAAAAAAAAGTCACCTTTCATTAGATTAAAGGGGAAGAATGATTATGATGGGAAGGTGGTGGTGTTGTCTTAAGTTGCTACTTGAAAAAATTAGCATTCTATTTCTGTTCAGACTAAATAGGTGAAAAGATAGTTTCACTAAATGTTAAATTAAGCCTAATCAGCCAACTCGGTATTTAATACCCTACTAAACTAACAAAAGTTAGATAATGTACTAGTCCAAGTGTGCTTTGCTATAAAGCAGTTAGACTAGTCTCTGTTTTTTCCATTTATTTTTTTTCTATCTCATTAAGGGGACTTCTAGTCCTGTGGATAGGGTTACAACTAGGTGTGATCCCTGGTTCTGCCACTGTCCTGTTGTGTAACCTTGGGGAAGTTACTTCATTTTTTAGTGCCACAGGTTTCTTGCCTCCCTTCGTGCCTTTGTTTTACAGCCTTTTTTTAAAGGCCTATGAATGAAAAATTGGGTAAAATCATAATTATTATTGACTCTGATTTACAGCAGACCACTCTTTCTCACTTGCTTTTGTTTTTTGCCTTGGGATCAAGGCCCACTTGCTCTTTCTGGCCTTCCTTTGGTGGTTGACTTTTTTACCTTTGAAAGCTAGTAGGCTCTTTCAGAGCTCTGGTATTTCAAGCAACTGTTCTGCCCCTTTACAAATATGAACTTTTTTCATATAAAATATTGGATGTGAACAGTTTAGTTTAAATTCTCGTGTTCAGAAAATACTCACTTGAGGTAGAGATCAGTGTTAGGCTCATGGCCCATATCTGCCACTAGGAAACATTTAAAAAAAATCTATATCAAAAGACAAATTAACATTTTTAGCATTGGTTTGCTGTACGTTTAAGATAACTTAGGACATTTTATAATGTCTGAGAATTGCTGAAAATTGGCCTGCTTAAAGCTAGTAAGGTTGAGGTTGCTTTGGTTTTCAGGTGGGATGTGTCATTGGGGTAGAAGCAACGTGGGGATCTTTTTGATTGTTGATGGCATTGACTGGTGGGGGGCTAGATCAGACCCAGATGCAGAAATTTGGTGCAGTCCTTTGTTCTCACTGAAAAATCGTTTTTTATCACAATATTGTTAATCTGTAAGATAGCTGGAAACACGGTACTTGAATTGTGTGTAAGATATTGTATAGAAGTAGTTAGTAGTATAGGCAATATTGCTTGTGCTAAACCTTGCTCTTAGTTGTTCCATCAAATGAAAGTGTTCAGGCCCATCTCTGTCAAAAAGCAGAATGTAAAAGTTTGAGGAAGAAGTGGTTCAGATTCTTGTAAGTAGAAATGAGAGGGGGAAATATACTCTCTAAGGGCTTTTAATCCTTGCAAATTCCCTTTTTAATTATATCAATGCTGAATCAGCTTGGGAGCTGAATGTTGGAATTGGGCGTAAGTATCAGTGAAATATGGAAAGAGGAGGATTGCCGTTGTTTGAAGTTTAGGCGTCTTTAACACTCTTAGAGCGCATGGACCATATGTCATTAATAGCACAAAGCTGGTAGCATGTATTTTAAGAACATTGGGCAGCACACATGTGCATAATAAAGGTAGCCTTTGAATGTTTTGTTGCTCCAGAAAGAATGTTATCTCTTGCTTATCAAAAGCTTCAGAACTCCTAAGGTATTTTACATGGGATAGGTATCCAGGAGAACATGTTTTATTTCTTCCATTGTATTATATAGTTCATATAAATGTGTGCATGCAATGCCACTTAAACCCTTTGTTAAGGCTGCATGGCTGAGTGCTCAGGTGACAAAATGGAAAAAATTAGTTGCAGGTGCACTCTTGCCTCTGTACCTTTACACCAGGTGTACTACAGAGCACTTTGTGAAGTACTTTATACACTTGTGGATGATTAGTGGTATGTGGGCTGCAGTCCTTTGAAACAGGCTATTCTTATACTGATACAAGAACACATTGCATTTAAAATTAGTATAGTTTTAAAGATGGTATGCCAAGTACTTGTTATAATGTAGATGTGGGGTTGTCATTGTCTTTCTCTTGGTAGGTCTTTATGGACTTAAAATGCATATCTTAGAGAAGAAAAAGATCCATAGGAATGGACCTCTCCCACAATGTCTTATCAAAATCTTTGGGACTCTACAGAAAGAATAGTTTGAAAACTGATTCATTTTAGATGTCGTCAGGGTCTTAAGTTGACTGTTTAGGTGCAGCTCAGAAGGTGAGCCAGTTAGACTGTCTGTAAGCTCTGATTCTTTACGATACATGACATCTACAGTATTTTGCCCAACAATGGTTTATCGTATAATGTAATAAATAACTGATATGCTGTTTGTATGTACCGAGGACATTAGCTATTTAAAGAAGTTTAACACTTGGTTAGTGTGGAAGCCTTCATAAATAGTATGTTATCACTTTGATACCATAATACATATATATGTGTACAAAGGAAAGTTAGAGTTGGATGTTAACTAGGACTTCCTGACTCCTGTACAAGACCATGAAATCTTAATGCTTTAATTGTGTATTTTAGGATGAATTTTCTCATACTGGACAAAATGTCATTTAGATACAGTGTTTGTAACATCTAAAGTAGAGAATCATGCAAGCAGCCCTACTTACTGTTACTAACTCCTCTAAGATGAATAGGGCATAAGGGGAACACTTTGGAAACTCGTTATGCAAATAGCTCTGCAGATTTAGAGTAATATTGGGTATTGTTATAAATATAGCCCAGAAATGTTAATTGTTGACAGGCCAGTTTAGTATGTGACAGCCTGATCTTTCAGCCCTCATGCAAGCTAATGTACTGCTGAAATGAATCAATTTTGTTGAGGATTGCAGTGTTTGTTATAAAATGGCCCAGGAACCAGCTTGATTGTTAGACCTGGAATAGGAATGAACATATGTTGCATAAGTAGGAACAGCATTGGTGTATTGTATTGGCATGTTGTCAGCAAAGTTCAGAGTATACAATGTCACCCAAGATATCGTCTGACAAGGAAGGGTCACAGGGCTGTAAGAAGTAATTTTTTTGTGGCTCTAAAACAAACAAAAAAAGGAAACCCCTTAGGTTACTCCAGCTAGTAAAGAATTTTGGGAGCCAACTGCTTCTTTTTTTCCTTCTGCTTCCCTTAAGTGAGTAGCAAAGCAGTTGTGTGTGCAAAAACATAGGGCAGGATGTCTGAAGGATACTTGCAGTCTATTAATTTAATACTCTTCAGTTTCCTTCGCAATCATTGCTGAATTTTGTTTTTCAATAACGATTAGCAAGAAGCGATTTTTTTTTTTTTCCTTCCCGCTGCCCCCCAATTCCTGAGTAATGGAATTAAATTCAGGAGAAATGAAGGAAACTTAATAGATAACAATTTCATTGTGTCTAGAATAACTTGTATGGCAGTATGCTAAGACTACCATCCTTTTTGTACAGTTTTTGAGGGAAACCTATTGATAAATAGTCTCTGTGGGCTCCTATACACGTGCCTGATGCCTGCTCTGACACGCTTTAATTGGAACGTGTCAGAGCAAACTTGATTAATCGGGTGTTCTAATTAGAAAACTCCAGCAGCCTTGGTGTGGTGTGTATTTGGTGTCCCTGCATTGCAAAATGGTGGTGGAGATGCTTTAACTAAAGCTTGTTGATGAGCTTTAGTTAAAGTGCCCCCCACTGCCATTTTGAAGCATAGGATGCTGAATACATGAAATGCTACGCGCATTTTAATTAGAGCAGCTCTCTAGAGCTGCTCTAATTAAAATTCACTCCCTCTCCCCACCTTGGAGTATGTGTAAAGACATCCTTTCATACTAATAAAGTGTACATTGAGTCCGGGGGGAAAAACTAGTTCTAGTTGAGCACGGAGAAAGTGCGCAAACTCTATAGAATCTTTAAACCTGAGTAGTCCAAGAGGAAAACCATGTGTGCATGTTCTCTCTCGGGTATGTGCCTCTAAATTGCTACCATCAAGTGTCAAACGTGTCTTGGCTCCAGACAACAGAATACCTTCTCTCCCAACTACTGAGTCAAGTGGTACAGCTGTTCCTGGGCAGTAGAACTCTCAGACTTCCATTTTTTTACAGTGGTTTCTGTCTTTTTTCCTTTTTGGATTTTTTCCAAAGTGTTGCCTAAAAAGTGATTAGTCACCTGAGATGATCTGTTCTCTTCTCTCTTTCTCTCTCTTGTATTCATACTAGAATCTGACGATGCTTTCTTTTGGGAATACACATCTTGCAATGCACTAGTTACATACTTCTAGTTTTCTTAACTGGATTAATCACAGTCATTTATTGCTGGCTGACTTGTTCCAGCATCCTGTCTCTGCTTTTCTCCCATACTTGTCATTGCATGTAGTGTCTGTGTTTCTGCTTTAAAAAATAGCATAACTCCTTGACCTCATTCTTCAGTGAACTTTATTTTAATTAGTTTTCTGCAAGCTGTAAATCTTTGTTTTGTTTTCCCCCACTCCCCCCAAAAAACCTGAGTAATCAAATGAAGCATAGTAATTTGACAGCTGTTGAGGTGAGAGTTGCCCTTAAACTTCTCTTGTTCTTTCCATTCTCTTAGTGGTGACAGGATATTCATGCTTTTTTCTGTTAGGTATTTCCCTTAATCCCTGGAATTGCACTCCTGTTTAAATGTGAAATGGAATGCTATGGGTAGTTTTTTGCTCGCTCTCTCTATATAGCTATATATCTAATTTTGCTATAGAATGTATATTATTATTTTATATAATCTGAAGTATATAGGAAACTCTATCATTTCTTAACTCTTAAGGTCACCTCTATACAGTCCAAGAAGTTGTGGAGGGTGGTGCCAGGGCTTCAGCATCAGTCTTAATATCCCCATTCTCTTGTTTCCCTCAGCTTAATTTATCACTGACTTGCAAAGACCAGATCTGAAGTAAAGAAGGAATTCTTGCTCTCGCCAGTTTGTCAGGACAGTTGGTGTTTTGTTTTTTGTTTGTGTTCACATTCTGTAGTGTAGGCCATGGTCCACCTCCTAACACCAGTTGATCATAGCTTGTCTAACAGGTACCTGTGATGTCCCTGTCCATGCCTTGACCCCTTGCCTGTTAGGTTTTCTTGCTTTCTTTGTGGAACTTCCTAGCGGGGGCTTGTCGACTTGTGGAGCAGAGGGACCTGGTGTGCCAGTAGAGCTGAAGAATGATCAGGTGATGCAAGTGCAGTGCAACTATGAAAAATCCTAGGACTACATCAGCCTATTTTAGGTTGGGCATGGGTAGTGAAATATTAGTATGACTGCACGGGGCGGGGGGGTGGGCAAGATCCTAGCAGAATATTATGTACAGTTCTGGTCACCTGTGAATTCAAGCTGTGATTTTACACAGTGCCACCAGGAAGTGAAAGGAGAGCCTAAAGAAGGTTAAAGAGCTTAGCTTAAGAAAACATAGGTTGAGAGGAGATAAGATTACTCTTCATAAAATCATTCCTTGGGTGAGAATCGGAGAGGGTGAAGAACTGTTTAGGCCCGCTCCCCAGTCTCTGTGAATGCTCTGCTTGGCCCTTGGGGCATTTGCATTTTGGTTGGGATGCAGTGGGACTCCTGCTAGTGCTTGGAAACCCCCCTGGTACCTGGCTGGAGAATTGTTCTCATGCACTCTGGGTCATACTGTTTGGCAGATCTGGGGCCAAGGGCCACTGGGGCTGTCTGCATTCCTCTGTATGATGGAGCATGGTATTCTTGGGGTGGCATGAGTATACTCTAACCTAGCAAATTCCATGCCCTTGCATGGGTGTCACCTTGTTTCTCCTGTGCTTTACCCTGGCATGGGTTTGATAGCCTTTTCTTCCTTTAGCAGGGTGTTTTGTGGCTGTGCTGTGTGAAGTTTGCAGCATATGATTTTGCAGATTCTTTGTGCAGGTAGCTGTTTGGGGACACTGGGCTGAACTTGATGCTCAGGAGGCCCATTCCAGTCCTGCATTTTGTTACAGAACAGGAGTGGCGGAACTTGCTAATAACCCTTCTAGCTGCGAATCAAAGCTTTGTCTTGGCTGAGAGCATGGCAAGGCACAACTTTGAAAATGCACATACCCCAGAGTATGAATTTCTTTCTTTAGGAGCTGTGTTTAAAATCCCTGTGGTGGCTACGTGTAGCTCATGAGCTGTGATTTAGCTGCTCCTATTAGTGTTGGGGGGGGCTTATGAGGTGGAGCAGAATTGTTTTTTCTTGATCCTTGCCTGTTGCATGTCCTTTGCTTTGTCACATAATATTATATGCTGTAAGCAAATGTTAATTACTCCAGCTAGTTCTGTATGTGGCTGATATAAATGTTGCAAGCTACTTGCATTTATAGTGCCTTGTTTTTCAAAACAGACTCAACTATTCCTCATTGGAACCTGTAAGAGATGGGGAGAAAATGATGCAGGTTATAGACAGAGGTTCACATGTAGTACAGTTTTACAAACTGCTGTGAAATTATTTAAAATTGGGAACAGGTGTATAGTTGTTTTGGCGTAACTGGCACAATTATAGTTCCTTGTCAATACAGCATGGGGAAAACATAATAGATTTGTTAATTTGGGATGGAAGCAGAGGGATGAAGCCAAAACCAGTGTATTCATCAGCAGAGCTTTAACCCTGTTTTTTGGGGGGGGTTATTCTCCACGTGATCAGGCAGGGTTACATAGTTAGGAGCTTCTGTTATCTGTCTGCTGCTGCTTTCCCACTAAGGCTGACTTGAAATATTCTGTCTGCCCACACCCAGGGATATTAAATGGATTTATCCAGTTCAGTGGGCTTTATAATATGCCTGCGTGTTCTCAGAAGGTTAGCACGTGTCAGCAGCTGCTCTTCTGGTTTTACTGGTGGTTGTGACCATGGTGGCTGTTGCATAGAAAGAACTGTTACATTTGGTGGAGCCAGTAGTGATGGACTTTTTTACTGATTCACTGGCTGTATCTATGACCCAAAATTCCCAGGATTGGAATAAAAGGCTAGGAACTATGAAGCTTTATGTTCTCTTCACTATATTGCTTGAGAAGATCAATTAACTGAGCCTAACAGGGTGCTGCCTTGCTTATTGCAGGACCCAAGGTGTGGTTAATAACACTGAAGCGTCAAACACTTTCACTGTCTTAACTAAACTTGCTTTCATGCTGAACTTGGTTGGGTTGATTGGGCTTTTTCTGTTTGAGGTTTGATGTTACACCTTCCTTCTGAAAATCCTGGTGTGTTACACAACTGAGCAGTAGGTCTAGTGCAGTATGATGATGCTTGCTACAGGCTTTTGGTGATTCAGTGCCATTGCTTAACTACAGCACTAATTACCTCAACACGTTGTTCCTACTTATTGTCATTTCAGATGCTTCTTGTTGCTCAACATATTGACTAACAAAATTCTCTCCCCCTCTTCAGTCATTGCGGAAGGTTGCCAGGTCTTAGTCAGTGAATAGGGTTCTTCCATGAGTTCTTGAACTGATTAAGAATTGGTGAATGACAAAGGTGTAGATGATTAGCAAAATTCAACGGAAGCCTTCAAAGGGAGGTCTACACGTGTAGCTATGGCAACATTATTACTACACTGTGATTTTGTATTTCCTTTTGGAAGCACTAAATCACAGGGAAGTAACAACCCGTACTGTGCTATACGTTTAGCGCACGGTTATTGTTAGCAGCCACTTCGCTGTAGTGGCATGCTATACTGGGGGAGCGCATTGGTATGGAGAAGTTGCTTCTGTATCCCAGTTCTTGCCTGCAGATGCTTGCCCTTGGTCGCCATAGTGTCACATGTAGACTCTCCCAAAATGTGGCATCTTTAGTTGTTTGAGTCTTCTTGGGATTGTACTAGAAACAAAACTGTGGAAAACGCATGGTGTTAAACTTCTACATCAGTTTGGAGAATTGTCTTCATGTTTTCAGAAACATGAGGAATTCTTGTACTTTGATCTCATTCTAGCTCTTGATATCCTGTGCCTTTGGAAAGCTTTAAAGTGAGCACTTTGTTAGGTGGGCCTAATTGTAGATTGTAGTTTCTAACTCTCTCCCATTTTTAAACTTCCTAAGCTATGGCCTTGTGTAGTCCGCTTTTGCTCAGAACAGCAAAGGGAACTTAGTTTACAAGCAGCATATCTTAAGAAGAAAAAAGCCTTTTTGCTATGTGCGCCTCCCAATCATTAACAGTACCAACATGAATCTGGGCCAAAACCTAAGTGCCTGGTCAGGCAGAGATACAGTTGGATTGTATATGTTATGTTTCTGTAAAAGCTGGTATAATGGTATAAGTAAATGTTTTTAAATTTGGTTTTAAAGAGCAAAATCACACTAGTAATTTGCTACTGTTGTATTTAATTTTCCTTTGGCTTGCAAAACTTGTGTAGCTTAGCTGTAGAGAATTTGTTTTAATACTTTATAAATTCTGATTACTTCTAGCACGTGAATAATATTTCAGTAGAAAGTAAGTTTGTAGGGAAAGGCAAGAAATTTGATAACTAAACAGAATTCAGTTTAGTCTTCCACTGCATTGGATGTGCTAAAATAAGGCAACAAAAAATTTTCAGGATGATATACCATACATTCTAAGAAACGTGAAATTTCCCTGGAACTTCCTGATGCAAAAATGATCATGTCTCTGTTTTTGAGAGAACTCCAAATTACATTTTTAGTATGTAATTACTTATCCATGGTGGATGTATAAATCTGTTGTGTTATTTAACTGTGGTCTCTCTTGCAGGTTTTGGCCTGGTTTGAAGAAGGTGAAGAAACAATCACAGCATTTGTAGAGCCTTTTGTAATCTTACTTATATTAGTAGCCAATGCAATTGTCGGCGTGTGGCAGGTAAGCAAACACTTTAATGCCAAACCTCAGCAAACCTTTGCACATGACTATTAGAAGCATATGATGTTTATACAATGAGACTCTTAAAAGCAGTATATTGTCTTTTACGGTGTATATACTTAATTTAATTCAACAACATTGAAAAATTAATAAATTATGTCAGGGAAGTGTTTTAAATTAAAGGTTAAAAGAAGGTTTGCAAATGTTAAGAATAAAATATATGGTGCAGCCTGACCAACCAAGATGTGTTGGGCCATATGTTTGGTTTAATACACCTTCAGCAACTCAGAAAAGAGGTCATGCAGACTAGGAACAATTCATAATTATTCTTCTTAACCTTAAGTAACAGTACTCCAGAACAGGATAAAGTCTCTTGGAAGTTGAAACAAATGTGGTTTACTTAAAAATTAGGCTGCCAGACTCAAGATTTTAAAGTTGCAGTTGAATAAGCATATCTGTGGGTCTAACTGCATGTAGCTATCTCTCTTTAAGAACAAATGTCAGCTTTACTGTGAAATTCCTGTGCTGGGTAGTATGAGCCATGTATATTAGAGATCTTCCAGGTTATGTTGGCATATGACATAAATTTTAGTTGGCAAAACCATTACACTACTTAATGAAATATTAGAATTGCAGTTTTTTTACTTGATGACTTGTGGTGGCTCAGACTGCAGTTTGACATTTTGCAGTTCCTTTTTTGTTTTCACATTGCAGCTCAGACCACCTGGCATTAGGAAAAGAAACATTAGGAATAGCAAGTAGAATAGAAAAGAAACAAACATACTGACTGCCGAAGGTGGCAATGAGTTAGTAAGATGAACAATGTTAAATTGAAGAAAAACAGGCAAAACTTGTGAAGTTACAGTCTTTCTAACTACGTTTTAAAATGTTGCTGTTGCTTCGCATACGGAAACTAATTGTTGTTTATTGAAAGCTGTGGTCCAGAATTTGAAGTGTTTGAATAAAGATTGTAGTAAAAGAACTGTATTTTATTCTGAAATGCCAGGAGTTCTGTCTGAAGTGCTTCTTACAGTACCTTTTAAAATCAGCTGTGAACTTGGTTGGTTCCAAAGGGTCTTTGTGCTAAATGAAAACTATTTTGTGTAGCCTAGCAATCTCAAGCCTGATAAGGCAAGAATCCTTTCTCATCAGGAATAAGAAGTTTCTCAAAATAAAGTTGAATTGCTGTTGACAGTTCAGAGCTTACACATGATAGTAGCCATCATGCTGCATAAAGAACTTTACTCACCAGCAGCTTGGTAATCAGATGGTGAGATTGTAAAGTCTCCATCTTCCTTTTTCTCTGTCCTATTTTAATGGTGTCTTGATCATAAATGTTTTGCTCTATTGACTAATTCTGTAGCTGTAATCTAAGAAGTCATAGTTGAATTGCTTTCTTTAAGTAAACAGTCATTTTTAAACAGTTCTTTAGAAAGAGTGACTTTTATATTTAAGCCAGTTTTAAAGTGGCATGATGAACTTAGATTATTTGATTGTCATAGTGCCAGTGACTTTTTTAACAGTAACGTGGCTGACGTTATTTCTGAGCCTATACAGACAAAAATTAAACTGTTTTGGAAAAACATCTCTTCCAGGGCAGAAATGTTTCTTGCCTTATTGGCTCTTAGATTGCTTTGGTTGACCAAAATGGGTCAAGGTTTTTAAAAAGATTTAGTGTGTTGAAAGTCCCTGTTCTGGTAAACAGACTGGTCGGTCCCTAGCATTGCACAGTATAGCCAGTTCTGGTTTGTTTCTTTTCTTGCTAATATTCAAAGAGGTAATACTAGGACAACTTCATAAAACTGGTCTCCAGATGCCAAATGACTTCGGTACTGAATCTTTGAGTTAGTTTTATAAAAAGAGATTTTTTGGAATGGAGAATAAGAAATTCTATTCTAGACAAATTATAGTTTATATCACTTGTATAGAAACAAACAATTCCTCATACTAACTAAAATACTCAGAAAATTCTCTAGTACTTACCAACATATAAAACAAACTGAAGTGTAAAACGGAATTATTATGCATACAATATCCATAACTCAAACCCTGCAAAAGCAAGGACATGAGAAATTGCCAAACCGCAGTGTTAGGTGGGAACTCTGGACAGGTAGTCTGGTCTTATTACAAAGCTTACAATGACAAATCTGCATTTAAAAAAAATTAAGAATATAAAAACTCCTTCCCTAGTGCTGAATTGGTCCAATTTTTATGCTTGTTTAAAAACCACAAAACCTAGTGAAGGTGGGGAATACAGTTATGACTTCAGGTTAGCAAAGCAGCTATATTTGTGCTCTGTTTTTTGCCATACTCTAAAGTATCTTAGTAGGAGGGGGAAGAAGAGCCAACAGAATAAGTAAATGTGAAAAGCTGAAGCTTCTCTGATAAATGAGGCCTTTTTTCTTTATATGTCTGTTGTAGCAAGTGGTATGTTAATAATTTAGAAGGTATATGGGGAAAGCCACTTCATAGTCTGTAATGGCATACTTGGCTGACATCTGTTTTTTCACTTGCTGTCTCGCATGCTGAATTAATCAAAAGCATTTTTAACTATTTAGCTGTATCTAAATAGTTAAATTGCATCTTAATTTCTGTAGCAGTATTAAAACACTAGGAAGTTTCCATTTGGTCAGAGCACATACACAATGACCTTGAGTAAATAACTAATAAATCTGAAGAGCTGTCCAAGAAACTTCTTTTATATTCATATTTATAGATCTGAGCCAGCTGTCTATCAGGAAGGGTATTTACTTTTTAACTGAAAGCAGCAAGTAAGTTAAGTGTGTTGCTATCTGCTGTTTCAAATTTTCTGTTTTTGTCAAGAGACAAAATTCCTGTGACACTCTGAAAGCTTTGTTTTCACACTTGGAGCTCAGTAGATAAGTTTTTAATGCATTCATGGGTAGAGCATCAGCATGGCTGTGAAAATCTTAACCTCCAGTTTTTGAACATGTAAGATGCTGTCCATTAGGACCTTGACTCTCAGTTATCTAAGAGAGACCTGCCAGACCTTCTTTATCTGTAAAACTTAATTGTTTTTTCTCCCTCATGTTTTTTCCCCAAAAATGTTGTGTTTTTTTTTCAAAGGTTTTCAGAGTTGATGTTTATTTTTAAAGGGTTGATTTTTAGTGCCTTGTTCCCACTAGTAAAATGTATGGTTGTTTAATGGCTCCCTTTGTTCTAAACTGGAGTCCTTGATGAGAGTTAGTACCAGGAATTATTTTGTTACAGATTCAAAAGTGCAAATGCCTAGTCAACAGGAGCATAATTATCAAATACTAAACTCTGTGGGTGGCAAAATAAGTACTGTACATCCATCCAACTAGAACTTCTAGGAACAAGTATACTCTCCCTTTCACATGAAGACATTTTCTTTTACAATGGTCAACAATTTTCTCTCTTGTGGTTGCCAGACCTTCATACCTTGCTTTTTTGCAGCTGTTACCTTTTACAGTTCAAAAATGAATTAAAAAAACCCTGTAGGATTGGTGTTATTAGAACCTGCATCTTTTCAATTCCTGCTCTTACCTTGTGCAGAATTTTGTAGCATAACCAGTGATAACTCTTCTACCCACTCTGTTGCTATCAAGAAAATAGGGAGGCACTGACCAGGAAAGGAGCTGCCCTTTTGCACACCTAAGGGGAAAAACTTAAGAGTATTTTGTTTGAGGGCAAGGGGAGAGCGAGAGAAGATTTGGGGTTCACTGATAAAGGTTTTGTGGGCCGATACTGATGGCCAGTTATTGACCAGCTGTGTCAGCCAGTACTGGTCCGATTCCTGATATGCAGCCTGGCAGCATGGAGAGCAGCATCGGGCTGGTAAGTCTGTTGTGGTGAACGGGTGTGGGGAGGCAGATCAAGGCCCCTGTGGTGAAGGAGAAAGTGGGGCTGGGGCAGGGGCAGGCACTGCCCATCCAGGGTGGGGTGGAGCACAGGATGGACCCAATGGCTGGTCTGGGAGGGGGCAGCTCCTGCTGCTGTGCACACCTCCAGGGGAGGCACGGGCCTCAATCCGACTGGGCAGACCCTGCCCCGCTCCTCACCACCGGGATGTGATCTCCCCACTCCGTGCCCCTCCTTCTCCCGCAGACTTACTGGATGGATGCTGCTCTCCAGGTGCTGTGCTGCAGTCCTGGCTGCACGCGGCACTTATTGGTGACATTATTGGCCACATCAGCGAAAAAAAGCTGATTGCCGATTTAATGCTGATTTTTCTTTTAATGGTGCTGATACAATATGAACTGATGTAATGGGGCACCTCTAAAGAAGTTGCTTGTTTCTGGGTTGGATTCCAACCTGTGTTATTGGAGTGCCAGTCTCATCTTGGGCTAATCTCTGTGCAATTAATATACTTCTCTAGCAGCAGAATCTATGTACCTCTCCCACTTGTGGGGTTGTGAAACGATAGTCGTCTTCTACCTGCATTGGAGAGCAAAGTGTAGACTTACCAGTTTGCATGCTGTTGTGCACATGACAAGAGTGGTATCTCCTGATGATGGATTCTGGTGCTAGCATATCCTATCCAGTAAGATCAGATAAGAGGAAGGCCGCCTTCAGTATACCACAATTGTAATAGAAAATGAAGAAATTTTCCACTAAAATAAACTTCAGCAATCTAAAACTCCTGTTCTAGTTTGAGAGAAGAAGCAAAAAACATAATCTATCTGGAACAATTTTTTTAATCCTTTTTAGGAGACCTGAAATGGAATTCTTTGTCTTGCTGGTGAACATGTGAGAGACTTGTATCTTACATTTTCTACCTGTAGGGGGAGAGTGAAATTAATTTACAAGAAAGGTAGAAAAAAAATCTCATTTAGTGCTTGGTTGGGTTAGGGGGTACTTGTTACCTCTTTATGTGCCCTAAATGTGCTAGGTGGGAATAACTAAAAGCAGGGGTTACTGTTACTGCATAGGAAGTAACTGCTGTAGTTGAAGGCGGACTGAGATGCCCTTAGAGCAAACATTCATTACACTTCAGTGTGTATTCACTCCTTATTCTTCTAAAGTATCTACCTATGATTCCTTGATGGGAGGAGTTTCAGAACAAATAATGGATCCATTTGAGGGCAGAATTAAACCAGGGTAGATGAGGGTGTTTTGGCATTATGGTTCTCAAATATAGGGGAAAAATAATGGTAGATTTTTTTTTTCCTTAGGATATGATCCAGTTGTTAGCATAACTTCTTCAAAAGATAGACAGATATCATCTAGGTGATTGATAGTAGTTGTTGTCGCATCCCTTTTTATAGGTAAAATTTACAGTACTAGCTTATTGCAGTTGAAATAATGCCTTCATTAAAGCTGTCTTGCTGTTACTTGTAATGAGCTGAGAAATCCCTAAAAAAAATTAACTTGTTGAGGTTGGACAATCTGTAGGGAAAAAGAATACTAAAGGAGCAGATTGAAAATGAAACAAAGTATCTCTCTTGTTGTCCAGCATTTCACTGTGGTAATTAAGTACAAAGGAAGAATATGCAGAAGGCTGTGTAAAGTGACATACTAAATAAAGATTTGTTAGAGAGAACTTTATATTTTACTGAATCACTCTGAAGGGCTAAAAGAGCAAATGCCTTAAGTTTTTTGGATAATACCCGCAGAGAATCCAGGCAAGAGTCTATCTTGGCACCAGTGAGTGATCTTTCTTTCCTCTTTGTTTTGTGGGCATTATACTTTTAGCATATTTACGGGAGGAAGAGAATTTTCTGAATATTTTAGAGGAAACCAGGTTGGAGGAATTGGATCTGAGTTGCTTGATAGAGACTGTGAAGCACAGAAACAAAGATTCATACCTGCTCCCACCCACCTCCCAATTTCTGATCGAGGGGACTGAGGGTTTCTTTTTTTCTGATTTTGTATTATTTACTTTTGTACTGAGGGCTGCTTTCTGTATAAGCGCACAGGCAAGGACTTCACTTCTGCCCTTCGTCCCTGAAGAGGGGAAATATTCTATATTTGAGCTCTATGTCCCAGTTTCCTTACAGTTCAGAGAGGACAGTAGCCTCCAGTGTTTGGTGTCCCGGTGCCTGTCTCTCACCATTTCACAGCTTGGCAGGCGACTTGATGGAACCCACACCTTCAAGATGTGTTCTGTGCCCTTCTGATCCTTTACCCACTTGAACTGGTACTGTACAAAGGGCTGGCTACCAGCAGTCAGCTCTGCTACCTCCTGACATATTTTTAGTAGCGTCTTAACTTGGGGTTTGAATTTGCTTAGGGAAACGTATTATGGAAAGGTCAGTATAGACTTTTGTATACCATGTGAGACTCTCTGTATTCAGCTGGGCAGGCCTAAGCTGTTTGCACTAATCACTTTCTCACTTCCGTGGATGTTGACACACCAGCTGAAATAAGCTGTTAGTATCTTGTCTGTTGTCATCTGCATTGAAAGAATGCAAAGACGTTGTGGAACCACTAGTAGACTGTCCAACTAGTACAGCTGCACTTAAGGTAGTCCAACAATAGGACAAGTTTAAGAATAAATATTGAAGTAAACCAGGTCTCGTCTCCTGTGGCAACTACTCTCTAGCGTAAGCTGATGGTGATATTAGAGTTGCAGCTGGTACTGAAGCCTCAGCTGTAAATTACTGAACTAGGCAGTTTGGGGCTTTAATCTATAGCATTTTAGCAAGATTTTAAGAAGCAGCGTTCTCAACCTTACCTCTTTTTTGCCAAATAGTATTTGTCTGGATATCTGAATGATTGCCAGTATAGTTTGTTATCTTGTAGAAAGCTAAATAGAGCTGGCTTGAGAAGAGTGGTGAATTCAAGTTAGCGGACATTAACTTGACTATCTTTGAATTGAATTATGAAAAGAATTGTTTTGTTTTGGAGACCATACATATAGTCATAGTTTGTATCTGTAGTCTAAGTGTGTTGCTCTTTCTTCTAGAGTACCAGTCTTGGCACTATATACAGGAAGTTGTAGGTACTTTGTTGGCAAGTAAAGCATATGAAATGTCATGTAGTATCTTTACTTCACAAGTGAAAAGAACAGGGCTTTTGGACAATACTTATATCCAAGCTAGATGACCAATGCTATTGTAAGTGGATATATGCTTGCCTCATAATTTGGAAAGGTTCAAATATAGGACAAAGACCTAAAGGATGGGCACAAGAAAATAGCTCAGAAGTAAGTTTAATTCTGAAAAAATAATTGCCTTTCTGGTGTTTTTTTTTTTTTTTTTTTCCTTGACTCATTTCTACCTGGAGAGAACTACAGACTGGTCTTGGGTAGGGATATTTTTGGGTATCAGGATGTGTATTTCTGAACTGGACAGCTGATGTATGAGTATATCCAACAGGTTTTTTATTTAACGTTTCTGCTGAAGTGTTACTTCAGGTCAGACTGTAATCTCATGATTTCTAAAACTATTGTTTTCCATTGTTTCCTACTAACAAGATAATAAATATTCTTGAGGGATGACTTTGACAAAACCAGATAAAGGCTTCTTGACCTTCAGGTGCCCACTAATATCTGAATTCTGTTTGTGTTGCTTTTCTGGCTGCAACCTCAATTTGAAGGTTTCAGTTACTTAAGGGGTCCTGTCATTTTCTGTTTGAATGAGCATGGCAGAACTGATTACAATGTCATCTCATGCCATGAATACAGAATTGGAGAGCTGATTGTTCTAGCAGTATGTCTAGCTTTTATGACCTTGCATCTTATTTCTCTCTTTCAGGAAAGAAATGCAGAAAATGCTATTGAAGCTCTTAAAGAATATGAACCTGAAATGGGCAAAGTGTATCGACAAGACAGAAAAAGTGTACAGAGGATTAAAGCAAGAGACATTGTCCCTGGTGATATTGTAGAAGTAGCTGGTAAGCTATTGTTACAGAATGCTACTGTTGCACATTCAAGTGGCCTAGTTTTTAATGAATTTGAGGCCCTAAAATGGGATTTTTTTTCAAAGGGGCCTGAGGGAATTAAGTATCCTACTCATGTTTTTGTACAAATCCCATCTCTGTTCATCTGTAATTATCTTACGCTAAATGAGTATGTTATCTAGGAATTGTCTTGAGGGAGCATTACCTTTTGACTGGAAGTTGTAAAAGCAAAGCACAGCCTTGCTATTCGCTGGACTACAACCTCTGCTCTTTTCCACAATGCTAAGGTCTAGCCTTCCGACTGTGGGTTCAAGCTATCCCCCCTTTCCAAACAATGCATGAAAAAACAATTCTTCCTTTGCTTATTGGATATAAATATTTGGCTTATTAAATGGCCAGCTTTGAAATCTACCTAGTGTAGTTTGATATGCCTTCCCCTGAAGCAAGTGCAAAAGTTAGCACAGACATCTTCTGCCTTTAAACTCTTTAGGACAAAAACACCCATCATTTTATAGTTTTACTGCAGGGGCCAGTTGCATACTTTCCTTTATGAGAATATATTTGTTCGTGATGCTTGCTTTTGTTATTGGTAACAAACATTTGTTTTTTCTCTCCTGTTGCTGTGTAGAAGATCCCCATAACCAAAAATGACTTTGTGTTAAGTAAACTAAAGAAACGTGGTTTTGTTTAATCTTTCAAGTGTTATCTGTAATCACGGGCACATTTTTCTAATAGAAATGTAACTTTTCTAAATCAACTCATTTTAGTGTGATTGAACCATATGTCTATAGTACTACAGGCTTCTTGCATTTGGAACAGTTGTCTTCTAACTTTGGTATTTGAGAAAAAGCCATGCCAGAATTTGAGTAGTGTTCCATTATACTTTGGATAGACTGCCATGACATTTGCTTGCTTGTGAACATGGCTATGCTGCCAATAGCTGCTTCCTTTTGTGTAGAAGGTTTTTGCTATGTGCTTCTTATTCAGACAAAGCTCCTAGGTGAGTCTTGTTTAAAAAAGAAACCCCATAAATAGCTGCATTTACAATTTTTAGGCCATTAACTATTATATGAATTACTGGTCCTCTGAGATCACCTTAAGATGTATGTCAGTGTTTCTTCTCATCCTTCTCACTTTGTTTTTAGTTGTATTAGTTTCCCAGGAAAAAATAAATAGGTACTTGTAAGACCAACTATCCTGCTATTAGTATTCAAGGAAAGTAGGTTTTCCAGGTGAGGTTAGTGTTGGCTGTTGGCCCAGGTTTCACTCATTAAAATTCCTAAACCCAGTTCTAAACCTCTGACTTCATGTTGTAGGATACAGTTATAGTGATCCCAGTAAACAGAAATTATAGTGAGAATGCATCTCTCCATAAACAGTTAAGTTACCTTCCCATTTGTATCTGTTCTTAAGCAAGAACAGAAGGAAAAATAAAGTGCTGATTTTTGTATTAGTTACCTGATAAATCAGTACTTTCTGTGGATTTCAGTAATGTTTGCACTTCTCCAGTGCTGCTGTTCTGGCATTCACTTGCATGCAAAAATTGAAATTATATTTTTTTTAGCACTTGTTTCAATAGCAGAAGTTCTGACTTATTTTTGAGCCTCCTTGAGAACAGGAGTACAAACTGCAGGTCTGGAGGCATATTATAGCAATCTTTGACCTGACCTGAAATGCCAGCACCAGACTAGTGGTTTTTGAAGGCAGTTATCTCTGTCATGGGAACTCTTATCTGCAAGCAATGGGTAATTATAAATGGAGCCATGTCTGAATGGCAGCAGGTTTTGTGTGGAGTCCCATAAGGGTGTTTCCTGGGCCCAGTGCTGTTCAACATGTTTATTAACAATTTGGATGCTGAAACAGAGCTTTTTGAGCAGATTGGCAGACGACTGTAAACTGGGAAGGATTGCGAACATGTTGGAAGACAGGAGTACAATTCAGAAGGATCTTGACAGCTTGGAAGGCTGGGCTGGAGCTAATAGGTTAAAGTATCCATGTTGATACATGCATGGTGCTACAGAGCTTGGTAGAATAATGCAAAATACAAAATGGGTGAGACCAGTCTGGATGACAGCGCTACAGCGAAGGATCTAAGTGTCTTGGTAGCTCACAGACCCAGTATGAGTCTAGAGTGTGATGTAGCCACACAAAGCAAATGTAGTTTTGTGATGCGTCTACAGAGGCATTAGGTACAAGACACAAGAGGTCACAGTGCCTCTTTAATCAGCACTGTTAGGCTTCATCTAGAGTATTGTGTGCAGTTTGGGCTCCACATTTTTAAAAGGACATGGAGAAGTTAGAGAGGATCCAGAGGCAGGTGACAAAAATGATAAAGGGCTTGGAAGGCAAGTCCTACAAGAGGAGTAGGAATGTTCAGCTTGCAGAAAAAGCACTTAAGAGGGGCCTGATAGCAGTCTCTAAATCTCTGAAGGGCTGCCATAAAGAAGAGGGAAAAAATTGCTTACTGCAGAGAGGGGAGGTTGGAGGCATCAGTCAGGGATGATCTTGGCACACCTCTGCTTATGTTCAGGTATTTCCTATTCTTCTGGCTTTGCTGGTTGCCACATGAGGATGGGAAGGAATTTTTTTTATTTATTAGTTGCCTCCCGCTGGGGGCGGGGGTGTATGCGCTTTCTTTTTGCGTTCTTCCAAACCATTGGGGGTTGGCTGCAGTCGAGGCTGGGGATTGTAACTGGGCTCTGCCAGTGCTCCTGCAAGGACTTAAACCTGAAGCGTCCTGGCTTAAGGGTCTTGCTGCTCTGCTTGGGGGTCAGACCGATAGCTATATTTGGGGTTAGGAAGGAATTTTACCCAATGGTCAGATTGGTATTGCTCGGGGGCAGGAGGGGGTTGCCTTCCTCTAGTGGGGTACATGGCCCTCTTCCTTGGATTGCAAACACATTTTAACCCTTGCAGCAGCAGGATGTTCGTTGCTGTTGTCCCCTTGCTTTGCCTGTGGCATGTCAGGTTGATATACCTTGTGGTTGTGTTGGGGGTGACTTGTATAGTATTGCTCATAGGTTAGACCGTGGATATGTATAGAATGGCTTGGATGGGGATAATTCTGCCTGTAGTCAGGTTTTGGACTTGGTGACTTCTGAAGGGCCCTTCCAGCTTTGCTTTTCTACAATTCTGTTACTTTTGTTACTCTGTAAAGGAATGTTAATAGAATTGTGAATGGATAGTCAGCCTGTCGGTGCATCTGGGATTGACTTAAATTGTGACTGGAGGCATCCAAACCAAGGGGAATGATCAAATAAAATAAATTTCAGTTTCTTAACCAATCCTGTTTCCTCTTAATACAAGGAACCTGTCGTGTACCAAAACCGAGGTTACTGCTTTCTTGGGAAGTGTGATGTAATTAAGAAAGCTCATGATCGCACAATCCGTCTGGAGAAGTGAAGCCTACTCTCAAGGCCAGATATTAGAGATCTCAAAGGGAGCAAGCTAACCAACTGTACTCTAACTTTAGCTTTAATGGGGAGGGGGTGCATGCTCCAGTTTCAAGAACTTCAGCTTTTCTTGAAAGCTCTGTTCAAGTAGGGTTGCCCATATGGTTGTCACAAATGTGAAAATTGGGTACCATGGGCTCAACTGGCTGTTTGTTTGGGTCTGCTTGGCCATCTAGCAGATTCTACTTTTCTCAGTAACCATCACTGACTCCTGTAAAAAGTTACCTTCCTGATTGTGGTTGAAGTTGTCTGAATCTGGCTCTTAATTTTCTATTCACATTTTTTAATTGCACATGCAAACTGAATGCATAAATGCATGCTTTACATCTGCATTTGTGTGCTTGATATGAAAGCCTTTCATGTATTCATTACAGCAGTGAAAGTGTAGGGAAGTGTTGTCTGGAGTTTTGGGGTGGGTTTTTTTTTTGCTTGGTAGAACATATGCTTCTGATGTGGGTAACTGTTTTTCTTTTGCCTGCAGGTGTGGTTAATTTTTTTAGCTTTACTGTCAGTGATACCATAGGCAATTGGTAGGCTGGCTGCTGAGTAACTTCTAACATCCCGAATCAGTGCTTTAAACAAAAGGTCTCAAGTTATTCTTTTTCTAGGAGCTTTATTGCAGATGTTGACACTTCTGGGTTTGGTGTCTTGTTTTGTGTGGTTTTCTGGTTTTTTGGTTTTTTTTTTTTTTGCTCCACAAACTTTCCCCCCAAACAGTAAAAGCAAAGGGATTTGCTATAACTTGGATTTGCAAATGGGGACTCCTGCAGTTAGATGATCTATTCACTTGAATTGCTGTTGATCACAATGTATAGGTACCAGTAGGCTTTTTTACACGGAGGAACCTCTACTTATTTTGTGTGAATTGTTCTTATTAAGGTTGATAACATTTGTTTGTAAATAAATGCATGTAGCTATTCAAATATTACTGGAATGGATTTAAATCTGGTCACATGTTCATACTGATGATATCTGATTTTGAAAAATTAGTTTATGGGCTTTAAATTCTGCAAACAGATTCTCTAAGGCATTTCAGTCGAGTAACATTTTCTTTCTCAGCTGTTTTGAGTCTCAACAAAAACTAGTTGGACTTTTTTTGTTTGAATGCAGGTGACTGGTGAATATCAAGGAACTTTTTAAAGGTCTACGCCTAAGGAAAGATGGACAGTTCATAAGTGCTTTAGCATAGGAAGGACCCTTACATTGGTGCTATAAATTCTATACTTAAAGACAGAAACATTCAATACCTTTAAATTTATTTCAGACAAGAGAAAGCTTCTGGGTTGGTGTAGAAGAGCAATACACTATGTACCATAGTTAATGTCAAGACCTGGAGGTGACGGAGACTGTGTGCATGCCTCTGTCTCGAGTGTAAGAGTATTGGGATGGCCTTTGACATGGTGTTTGCAAAAAGATGACCATGTAGGGAAGTGACAGAGCACTTCATGCTGGGATACATATCTGGGTATGGAATTCTGGGCAGGGCGCCAATGACATTTGTGTGTCCAGGCAAGTGTCTCACCATTGAGTGGCGTAAAGAACCAGGTGGTAGGTTTTTCCCACATGTCAAAGCAGTCTCTAATTTGGAGGTACTTTCTTACAGGTCTTTTGTTATAGAGTAGTAGTAGTATAGTTGGTGCTGAATGGAAGTTGGTCCTAAAATACATGTCCCTTGGTCAAGAGGCATTTCTGAGCCTAAACACTCTGCTTTGGGTGGGATTTAGACAAATCTCACCCAGAAATGATACATTACATTAATGTGGCTTTTTTTTCTTTTCTTTTAAACCAGCCAAATATTTGCTTAATGTACCTTGTAAGAGTCCTTTGAGAACTGGGTGGTGCTGCATCATTGTCAAAATGTGCTGATCTCTAGTAGACATCTCTGGCGGTTAAGTCACTGCTGTAAGGATGATGAATAATAACTTGTACTACAGCTCTTGTATTGGACACTTCAGAGGTGGTTTAAGGAATCAGCTTCTTGCAGTCGTGAGGAGGTCACATACCTGTTCTTGAGTTTGAAATGTCTGTGGTGAAAAGGTGCTTTTTTTCTTTTTTCTTCCTTAATGGTTTTCTGGAGTCATCCAGGTGTCAGCTTACAGTAGTTGAAATCCTTTTTTTATCATAGAGACCATGTTAAGGGGCTGGGTAATAACACCTCACAATGAAGTAAAACAAGGTGAAGAAAAGTGGACAGTCTGTTTAAACACCAAGAGTAAAAGACTCCAGTCAGAACAGTCTTGGCAGATAAAATGTAGGGACATTAGCTACAGATATACACTCTAAAGGCTCTGTAAATGTATACGCATTTTAAAATGTGTTTCAGGAGAAAACTGTTGTGGTTTTCTTCGGGGGGGGGGTTTAAGATGCACTTAGGTGGAGCTGGTAGAAATGGACAGCCTTCAGCGTAAGGCTGTTTAAAGGCTCATAAAAATAATTAAGCATTATCTTGTATAATCACAGTAAGTGAAGAACAGGCATCAGCAGGACCTCTCGTTTCAGGACGGAGTTAACAACTTTGGGACACATGCCCTGGAGGTTTGTGTGCTGACCTCTGGTGGCATGGTTCTCGGGACTGGAATATTTAGGTTACTAAGCTACTCCGTTTGTTTTAGAGCTGAACAGAACAAACATCCAGATGTTATCCTCAAATGGCTTTTCAGCTTGCCTGTTAAAACTACCGCCATGCTGCAAAACTTGTCACAGGCTTTTGGAAACTGCATCGTTTCTCAGCTTTAACAGATTGTGCAAGTTAAAATCTTCAATGTTAAACTGTTTTAAAGCTTGACTTGGCTGAGTGAAAGCAGTACTTAACAGATGCACCTGATGTCTCCAAGTTTCAGAGATTTAACAGGAATTTCAACGGGACAAATGAGGGTAGAATGGTTTTATTTATTTTAATCGATTTTTTAATTTCTTACATTTGTGTACTACTTGAACCAAACGTTTGTTTTTAGAACTAAAAGTTACTTACTGCAGTAGAATACAGCTGTTTTGATTAATGGGTTTGTGCCTTGTTCCAGCAATGAGGTATTGCAGCTTGTGTTTCTTATCTTCACTCTTTTCAAAGTAAAGCTGAGGTGAATATAGTCTTTCTGACTCCTAGAAGTATGTTCAAGTGGAGTTTTTCAGTACTGCATAACAATTGAGAGCCTTGGATGTACACCCCAGGACACTGAGCCTGATCTTCAGAAATAAAGAGTACCCGTACTTCTAAGAGTAGTTGTAGGGGAGCTCTTGGGGTTCAGCACCTCTGAAAAGGGAACCTAATGTATGTCAATTTAAGTACTCAAGTTTCAGTTTCAAATGTCCACTGATTTTCAAAATTGCTATTTTTTGTCACTAAAAGCAGCATGCTAGAATATTGTAGATGAGGAAAGCATTTTTGTTTGACACAGGCAGGATACTGCGTTGTTGCTAATTCAGAATATTCTGAGTTTTAGAATGTCCCAAGATCCTTCCTAATAGGAGCAAGGAAAAGGTATCTGATGAAAGAAGTCTAAGTTTATGAGCCTTTACCAGCCTAAATAACTTGGTAAAAGTGAAACAAAGCAGAGTTGGCTGTACATGCAACACAGTCCTCCCACGAATGGCTCTGGGGGCACAGTAGCTCATCTACTCTATCCAGACAGCTCTCTGCCATGCAAACAAACTAGGTTGCAAAACCCACTGCCTCACACAATTGCTTTCTCTCACTGCGTACCCTGTGGTACATAATAGGGATGTCCAGTAATGTGAACATGCTTACAGTAATGTGGTCTCCTGAAATGATCCACAAATCTTCTGTCCCCCTCCCCAGTGCATGCAGCATTGGTAGTCTGAATTGAATTCCAGGTGAGAGCTTTTAAATGAACTGCAAGCTTTCTCCCTTCCCATTTTAAAAGCATGTTTAACTATTTTTAATCTGCATCGTTGCTCTTATGTTGGAAAAACAAAATATTCAGTGGCAAGTTTATACACGTGTCTAAGGCGTACATCAGTCCTCAGCAGGTGTTGTGGCTGTGTGTGAAGTGGTCCCATATTGGCAGGCAGTGCTGAGATGCTGTGTGTGATTCCCAGCTTGTTCCGCGCTCCACTGAAGTTGCTGTAGTTGAGTGAGGTTCAAACCAGGGCAGAGCCCAGATCTGTGTCATTTGCAGGCCACATTCTTAATTCATAAAGGGAATCTTCAATTTTAACTGTCTTATAGGTCTTGTAGCATTTCCCTGATGGCTTGCTACTGCCAGGCAGAGCTAGAGAGAGTGAAGCTGATTCTGCTCCCATCGTTGGGATTCGTAGCATACCTGCTCTTGTATACCCTGAATAGAACCGGTGCTTCAGTGGGAATTTATTATCGGCACAAACAGTGCTGAACAAAATACTTGAACATCAAGGTAATGTTTTGTTAATACCGCATCAACCTGGCAAACTTTCTTTAGGTTAACCTAAAGAAAATCTGATATTCAGATCTACAGTAGTCCGCCAAAATACAAATTGTTTACTCTTGCTTTACCTTTTGGTACTTGAATGCATATTTTATCTTGCTAATGCATGTTTTTACTTTGCTGCTTCAGTGGGAGTATGTGCTAGTGTTCTCTATTTTTTAGCTGGCCTGATAGAAGGTGAATCTGATTTGTCTTCCACCTTGCTCCCTCTGTACTCGAGTAGCTCAGAGGTACCTACATGGGGAAACAGAAATGTCACAACAGGCTGGCCTTCCATCTAGGTATAACTAGATGCAATGACTGGGAACTGAAGTTAAATAAATTCAGACTAGAAATAAGTTATAACTTTAACAGTGAGGATAATTTTACCACTTGAATGACTTAAACCAGGGTGTGTAGTATTTCTAGAGTCTGGGTGATTTTGGAATAGAGTTCAAGGCAATCCTGTGGACTGTCACAGTAGATCCTTCTGGCCTTTATGAGGCATCCCTGAACATATAAGCCATGCTTCTGTTGCTAGCTCCATTGGGGATGACTGGTGGTAGAGGGAGGAGGAGGTAGTTTGAGGAGCATGGGGTTAGACCCACCCAATCTCAGCTTTTTGTCAAAAACAAACTAACCAAACCCCAAACGTGTTGAATAATGCATGCAGAAATTGGATTATCCACATTTTATCGCAGTAGTAGTAAACTCCATGGGTGCCATGACTCTACAGTCCACAGAGAAGAGAATATTGTGGAAATAATCCAAGCTGTGGCATGCACCTGAAGGTAATCCTTACCACCTCCTCGTAAACACGTTTTATCATCTCTAAGCACTCTGATTATCACAGTTGGAGCAGGAGACGATTGAGCATTATCTTGCTTTTGTTCTAAAATGGAAGGTGGTAGGAGGGGGGGAGGTCTTTATTACGATGGTCTTATTACTTGATATTCGCTAGGTTGGGCCCTTGTGTCTTCCTAAGGGAAGGGAAGAATTAACTTTTTCACACATGACTGAACTTTACTATAAAGCGTGCAGACTTGATCTTCCCTATTTTCCCTATAATTTTTCATGGCTATTCACTATACTCTGTATAGGAGTCTTCTCAAATGGGCTAGTATCTGCAAAAAACGGGAGGTGAGGATTGTTGTTTCCTGGGGCACAAGGAAATAAAGATGCTTTTTATACAATGAAGGTCAGAGGGTGTTGGGCTCCTTCCCCCTCAGTGTTTCACATATATTTATCTGGAGTGTTGTAATAAGGAACTTATACACATACACCAAATGCAGTTGAAGGTAATTAGCTGTCCTGAAATGGGAGTTTCCAGAGGAGGAAATTTTAATGTGTGATCTATTTCTGTCTTGAGGACAATTTCAAGGATTACAGTCTCAAAGATTACATAATTATCGAAACATTGCAAGAATGTTTTAAAAGTTCAGTTCACCTAAACCTATCTTTGCTGTAACTTGTGTCTAATTCTCAATTAGTCAAACTTCAGTTTATGACTACAGCTGCAAAGCAGCTTCCTAGTAAGTATTGTTCACCAGTATGTGCTTCCTAATTGAGAAGATCACAAGTATATTTTTCTGTGGGCTCTAAAATAAAAAGTCCAAGGAGGTCTTGTGTTATGTTTGTGATATTTGTATCCACGAGAATTTGTAATATTTCTATAAATTGTTCATAACCTGCTTGTTACAAGGCTTTCCCAGCATTTGTTGCTACTACTTCTCTTTAAAATAAGAATTGTATTACAATGCATGATATATATTTAGAACCAAAGGAAGGGACTTGTATGGAACTTGCCTTGGACAACATATGCCATAGCAGTGAGGGAGTTTGCATTTGCTGACTTTAGCAGCCTGTTCCAGATTTACCACACTTGGTGTGAAATTCTGCCAGCATGCTTTTTTTTTTTTTTCTTGTTCAAGAAGTTTGGGAATTACTACATTTAGAGCTTGGCTATTACAGCTGTCAGTTTCTCCAGCTAACCCTCTTGCCCTCTTGAATAAAAAGCATGTGTGAGAACTCTTGCTTCTTACCCTTTGTATCTGTCAGCCAGAGGTTTGCTGTTAGTGGCCGCCTGTGTCATTGGTACCCAGCGCCAGGCCCTCTTGTTATTCTTAGTGTTGTTTACTTGCACTTCAGCTGCTTTGTGGTTCCCTTTTACAGTGGTGAAATACTGTTCTTCAAAACATACCTGCCTAAAGATTCCCACTAACTACAGTAATGGTTACAGGATGTAAGACCTATAAACTTGCAGTGACACATGCATATTTCTGTAAGGTGGGAGATTTATCCAGCGGATGGATGCTGGTGTTTTTAAGCGTGAACAGAATAGTTGGTATGGACCTAGAAATAAATAGATGAAAAGAAAAGTGTATGATACCTGCTTTTCTGTAGTGACTGCAATGGCTTGCCCACTTGCATCTGGCATTATAAAGCAAAAATATCCATTGAAAGAAGCTGATTTTTTTAAATTTAGGAATAAATTGTTGCTGTAACTTAAGCATTTAGGATGTGTTATGTCAGCTTTTTCAAATTGACTAGTGTTAACTGTGAGATTTGTGGAATCATTTTACATTGCATGAAGTACCTGGACCTGCAAACTCCACCCCTTTTCGCAAGTCAGCAGTTGGGGGATCAGAGTTGTTTGACTAACTGGACACCATTAACATCTGAGTGTGTCTGTGTGCTTTTTAAAGCTCTCTAATGCTGTTAGAAATGCTACACTTTGATTTATGTAGTGTTGGGAGTCAAATGGCTGTTTTCAAAGCCTCTTGAATTCGTTTTCATTTGTAAACAAATTTAAACCATAAATTTAAAATGTTTAGTGGTTTGGCTAAAGCATGCCTGCCCTGGAGTGCAGTGAAAGCACGTTGTCTTGACACTGCTCGTCTTCCAGCTCACCCCGTAACTCTAACAGGGATTGGAATTCCCACGATAATTCAGAGCGCATTACTTTCCCTCCAAACTCATCACAGGTGCAAGTTAACCAACTGGCTTTTAAAACTGTTCAGGCTATTTAAAAGATGGCATGCTGGCTGATGTTGACACTAATACTAAGACACTAATACTATTCTTTGCTGTAAATAGAGTTCCTATTCCAGCTGTTCCTTGTCAGAGTGTTTTTGGATAATGAGAGCTCAGGTTCTCTGGGAAGCAGGTGAAGATGGGGGTCATAGGGAAAGTATTAGACTGAATACCAGTAAAACCAGAAATGGAGCATCCTGTGTCCTATTATCCAATTTCTGACAAGCTGTAGGTGATAATGCAGGTCAGATTGCCAAACGGTCAATGAATTGGTGATTTCAGCTTAGTTCCTTCTCCACCGATTCTCCTGTGACTGCTGATGTCATCAGGATTGGCATATTTGGAGAATCCAGTCTTGAATGTTAAGAGAGGCTGAAACCCTCTTCTTTGAGGTGGTTTCTCAAGTGGGGACAGAGCAGTGTGTGCAGTGATGCGCTTTGTGGACAGGTAGTTGTTCCCAAGACGGCTCTCCTTCGACTAGCACTAGTTGCCTGTCTTTCAAACCAGTGGCTGGAAACCTTTGGGAGTCGTGGACCAGAGTAACCTGGCTTGGGTCTGAGGTGGGCCCTGTTGTGACCCAGCTGCCGTTGCTTCTCCCTGCTTCCCAACCATGGCCCCAGCGCAGTGCAGCGCCTTGTCGCCCGGCCCTGGTGGAGGCATGGACAGTCCCCGACTCCTTGGGCCGTATGTTGCCACCCCTCTGTTCTGAACTACCCACATCCTTCAACTGAGTCCCCTTCATTTCTGACGGGAACCCAGACACTCTTAAAGAATAGGCCCCAGGTCCTCTGGGGTTGTAAAATCCACTCTTCCTATTGAAACATTGCACCTTAATGTAGTAATGTTGCATATCTTCAACTAGTGTGGGTCTGATCCAGTCCTTACTAAAATTAGTGGAAAGTATTTGTTGATTCAGGTGGGGTCAGACTGCAGCCAGTCTTCTGAACTGTTCCCAAATTATCTAGTTTTACAGTTAAAGTAGTTGGTGCTTATGCATTCTCAGAAAAGAGGAGGTGGCAGTCTCAGAGATGCTGCAGCTAAAGACCCCAGTCCTGCAAGCAGTGGGCGTTTATGTGCATGTTTAACTTGAAACTCTGCAAGTCTTCCCCTCGCTGTAAGTGGGACTATTAGTAATGCTTAATTTTAAGCATATGGGTAAAAGTTCTGGCAGAAGTAGGCCAGAAATTTAGTCTGTGTAGGCTCAGCAAAAGGAGGAAGATGAGAAGGAAAATATACTGTGTAAGCTTAAAAACAAACAACCCTCCTCCCCCCAATTTACATTTGAAAATGAGGGCAAAAAGTATTTGGCATTAGAAGAAAACCATGAGAAGAGTACCTGTTTTTCCCTCTTGTGAGTGGAAGCACCATGCAGTTTGGAGTGTTTAAAAGTTTGAATTGGATTCTTATCACAGGTGTGTGCTTTACTTTGCACATCTGGGATTATTGGGTAAATGTTGTTTTCAGTATACCTTTAAAACTAAGCCTGGCAACCCCGGCTCTCAGTCTGCCCAGAGCTGTTCCTGTCAGAACAGGCATCCACATGGTTGGCTAAAATTAAGCTCAGAATAATACAAGTCCTTGTTGAGGAAGGGTACAATTTCAGCTGTTTTCTTTCTTTTGCACATTAGGATTTTTATTAAACTGCTGCAGAAAGTATTTCATCCTTTTGGTTGAATAAAGACTTCTGAGTTGCATCCTGCTCTTGACCCCCTGAGGCAGTCCTGATTTCAAAGTCAGTAGGACTGCTTGCTGAAGGGGGTAGTATCTGGGCCAGTTATATACGTGGAAATAATGAGGCATCTGTAGCAGCACAAATTGGGGCACTCTCTAAAGCCACCATCTAGGTTCTCTTTCATGCCCTGTAGCATTGAAATTGCTTGCTCCAATCTCTTGGAATTGAAAACCATATACAAAATTGCAGGTTACTTATGTAAAGAGGGGAAAAAGACATGCAGAAAAAAATGTTGAGAGTTGTTTCCAAGAAATGGAGTAGGATTCTTTTAACAGAAAGCCAGGGAACTTGTCACAAAACGAGACTCTTATACAACTGTAGCGTACAAAACTGCTCCGGGTATTTTAGCATTCAAGTTCTTATTGGCTGGCTTCATCTCTGGTCTGTGACTTGGAGTAGGCATGCCAGGTCTACCCATACTCCTGCAACTCGGTCAAATGATTTGAATAAATCCATACAAATGTTAAGGGCTTCAGTTTTTTTCCCAGTGTAAGGGAAAGAAGTTACCTGTACCTTTTTTGAAGTTGTTGTTGTGGTTGTTAATACCAATAATAATAATAGTGACCATAACAGTGATAATCCTAGAAAGCTTCTGACTCTTTCTATCACAGTTTTTAGTTCAACAATTGAACTGGACTCGGAGCTTCTGATGGTGCTTCAACTACCCATACTGCCCAGAACAGCTTGGGCAAGGCCTAAAAAACTGAATGTATTCATATGTTTTTGCATAGGGCTCCTTCTGAAAATCTGGAACATGCTTAAATCGCTCCCTGGATTCGTAGGGGCCAGACGTCACACTACTGAATGTAAATTAATGTTGTGCTTTGAGATGGTCCTATTTCAGGGGTGGGAAAAATGTGGCCCCCCGGCCGGATGTGGCCTACCAGGTCATTCTATCCACAGGCCCCCTAAATAATTTAGAAAATTAATATTTATCTGCCCCTGACTGCCTGTCATGTGGCCCTTGATGGCTTGCCAAAACTCAGTAAGCAGCCCTCCGCCCAAAATAATTGCCTGTCCCTTTCCTATCTGAATATGCAGAAAGCTCTGAATCTCTCTTCCTACCCTTTCTGGAGTGCTTCCTGGGTTGCAGGGCACACGTGGATGTAAGTGCACGAAGCCAGAGGGATGGAATTGGGAGTGGAATTGTTGTTCAACCTCCTACTTACAGATCCTGGCCCAGGACAAGTCAACCCCCTCTCTCCCACGTTTGCTTGCTGTCTGTAAGCTGGAATAATATTTACTGGCCAGTCCAATGGAGCGTTTTAAGGATTAATAACTGGGTAGAACTTGGGCTTGGCCAAGAGCGATGTAAATTCCGTGTATCAAACACCAGTCTAGTAACCTTTGCTTCCCTGCAGAGTCTTGTGAAAGGGCTGATCTAAAGGAAGACAAAAAATTAGTTAAGCTGGGAAAGGGGTTGTGGGGAGAGGAGGAAATGAGTTCCAGTGATTACTGGAACATGGGATCATGTATTGTACTTGGGCATTCCTGCAACCTTGGTGTGTAGGTACGGAGTGTCCGCTTTAAGTTTGTTTGTCTGGGCAGGCTGGCAAGTCGCAGAACAATGAAGTGTTCACAGGGTCATAGTTTCTGTTTGGTTGAAAGTGCCTATATCTGGACCAGCTGCTCGCTTGTTGCAGTAATCCACTAGAGAAGCACCCTCCTGATTTTTAGATTTAATCAGTTTTCCAGTTAGTGATGAAAATCTCTGAAGACATGCAAGTTTTAGGATGTTTACACATTCTTTCCTAAATCTCCTGTTTCAATGAAGGTAAATGTCAGGAGCAGTATCCTTCCCCTTCCCCCCCTTTATTGTGCTGTGTTACTTTACAAAGGCTTTCTGTGTATGTGGAGCTATAAAAAGTTCCTGGTAAAGAGATCTGTCCCTTTAACATATGTTTGTCAAATGTAATGGTGCATGTGAGATGAGGTGCATTTGAGTAGATGCTCAGCTGTTGGAAGTAAAGCAACAATGTCTGTGTCCAGATTGACAGGCCCTGGACCACATTGCACCGAGGTATTAGCCTGCTGTCCTGTGGATTGTGATAGCTGAAAACCAGCTGCTGTCACATGTCTGCATATAAACCTCCTCACGACATCAGAGGAGCATATTCAAATACTTTTCCCATTTTTGGCCTAGGTCATTGTTTGTCTAATGCTATTTTCTCTTGCTGCTCAAGGGCACTGGCTTAGATTAGTTTTCATATGCAATAATGGTACAAAAAGGAAATAAATACAACTGTTTATGTGCCTCTTTCATATACGTAAGCGTAACTTTTTTTAGGTTAAATTTTAATGCAATTCTGCTTTGTTTTCCTACTACTGCTATTGCATTTTTTTCAGCCCTGTGGGAAGTCTTGGACAATATTGCAGAGATGGTTCGGGTGACCTTATAAAAAGTGTATATAACTATGTTTTTAATTCTCCTCTGTGGTTTTCAGGCTTATGAACAGGGATGGGTGTTGAGTAAGGTGTAATAGCTTCCTTCTAGCCTCGTTCTCTTCAATGCGTACTGTTGCTGCTAGTTGCATAAGCAGTTCCTACTGGAATTGCATCTCCCTCTAATTTTTCTGCAGGGACACATTAGAGAGACTGTTGTAATGAGTCCATCTACTGACAAGAGGCATTCTTATTAACTGGTGATCGGAGTATTTGGCTTTTCTATCCTGAGTGACTTGTGTGCATTATTTCACAACCATAAAAACTGGCATTCACACAGACACTTGGCGACTTGGCATTTTATAAAGCCCATAAAGAATTCTTAACGATGATACCTGTTAATTCTAAAAGGTTAAATGAAGAATATATCTATAGAGGCATCTACAGAAATGTGAGTCAGGCTAACAAGTTGTAGCACGTTAATATACCTGCACACAGACATTTTTGAGGATTAGTCACACACAGGCGGTTATAAAAGCCACAGCTCCATAATGCTGTCTGATTTGAAAACGGTGAGTGGCTGGGTGAAAAGAAGTAGAAAAGGGATCTAATTACACCTGGGATTAAAAATGCTAGAAACCGTCTGGCTATATTTAGTTTTCCTCCATGTTTCAGAGGCATCCTGTTAACTTGCTGCTCTATCTCTAATTACATTGTTGAAAATTAGTTCCATGCAGTGAACAGAAAGGACTTTCAAATTATTTTAATTTCTGCCCAGGTATAACACAGGGTAGAAAATTATATATAGAGGGACCGTACATTCTGGTTTGGGCTGGACAATCCTGGATTTCATGGGCCAGTCCTGGCTGGTTAGTCAAAGTTTAAACAGAAGTCCTGGAATTGTAGGGTGCAGTCCAGTGAGGAGGCAGAGTGCCCCTGCCACTGCCTGCAGCAGCGCCACTCATTTCAGGAGGTATGGCGGGGGTGGCGATGTCCCAGATTTCTTTGTGATCAACCTAAATATATGTAACGCGAACATGCTGTCGGCATTCAGACTGGGTCTCATTCTATGGTAAATTTAATGTTCTATAACAAATGAAGTCGTCTATTATCCAACTCTGAAATGGAACAGTTCAGGTTAATGTACTGTAGGTAATGTTCAGATTATAGTACTATGACTTTCCAGTGTCCTGCGAATTAGCTGTTTGCTAAGAAGTGCACTGGATTTGCTGTTGTTCCTGAACAAGTGGATATTGCAAGCTCATAACATTTGATGGTAAATATTGAACATTTCTCAAATTTTTTTTTCCTTTTTTTCCTATCTTTTTGGATAGCTGAAGACTGACTTTAACATGTTTAGCATGGAGGAAATGATACACTTATCTATTGCACAGGCAGAGAATTTCTATAGAGGGGAAATACAAGGTCCATAGCTACTGTTCATAGATTCATAGATGCTAGGGTCAGAAGGGACCTCAATAGATCATCGAGTCTATGTTGTACTTGGGAATCAGAGTTTGTGGTGATTTCTGATGCATGGAAAAGTTTTGAAATGTGCATTTTACAGCTATTTCTGTAACTCGGTGAGCATCTATTATAAGGTGTTCTGTCTCCTACTGTGTAACAGTGTTTTGAGAAGTGGTGCCGTGGAAGTATAAAATACCCAGCAGACTTTTTCTGTGCTATACAAATCTGCATAACAATTTGGAGTTGACTGAAACGGTTTTAAAGGATGCTGCAATCTACAAAACCTGAAGCTGTCAGCACTACTTGGAAGAAAACGGTATAATGTATCTGTCACCTGAAAAGTTAATATTTGCTTATCGATCTCAGTAGCTAAATGTCTCTTTCTTTTTGAATCCATAGTTGGCGACAAAGTTCCTGCTGATATAAGGATTACTTCTATCAAATCTACAACTCTAAGAGTAGACCAGTCAATTCTCACAGGTAGAAATCTTTTTTGTCACTTGAATTATATGCGGTTTGCTTGGAAATCACTTACTCACTAGTTGCATGATGAGCAATTACTAACATGCTGTGCTTGTTAAATAAATCACTATTGATGCTAATTATTTTATTGAACAATATGATCTTGCAGCTGGATGAGCAAGTGTTCCTAAATACTTGTAGACAAAATTGTTGTTGTTGTTTTTGGGGTGGTTTTTTTGAGGAGGAGAGACTAAGTAGCTTCCTTCATGGTGCTTTCTGATGGTTTATTTGGATCAATGAATCATGTTCTTATGTAAAATGGAACTGTATCCAAGGATACCATAATTGGTATGGTTTGTGACGCATTTATTTATAAAAATATGGAATACTGGATTACATTATGAATTGCTAATCCAGTTTACGAAGCCTAATGGGTTTGAACAGCTAGTATTTTTGGCTTATCGCCCAGACCTCATCTCTTGGTAAGTCGCATAAAATGAAGTTCATTGTCAATGATGCCTGCATCATATATACTTAGAGCATGTGTCAGGTATCAGTTTACCTCTCCTGTAGAAGCAAATCTAACAAATTGCGGGTTTAAAAATACAGAGACCTGTTCTAGGTCTTACTTTGTGAACCTGGTTTATTATATGCTTGCTATCATAAAATCAAACGCAGAAAAACAAAGTTGGGCAACCCACATTCTGAAGATGCTATCAACTGTTTTCCAGTCTAGTTGTTGTTGTTGTCATCTTTTTTTCTTTTTGGCCAGTGTGATCCAGAGCCCTTTGCTTCAGGGCAGGGGGAGTTGCCCTTGTTGTTTTTGAGAAGGAGCAGCTTTTCAGCCCTTGAATGCTGGGGCAGTAGGAATGGGACCTGGGGGCAGTGGAGGTTCAGTTTTGTCAAGAGACCCTGATACAGACTTCTCAGTAAGATGAAGAACATTTTACTATCTGAGTAAAATATAGATGGTAACACTCCTTGCCCTCTAGGTGTCTAATTTAGTAGAGCAACCAAGCAGCCTGTGAATTTCACCCTGACCGGGAGGGAGTTGCCTTAATTAAATGGCACTGTAATGAGAAGTCTCCAGACTTCACACACAGTCAAAATCTCCTCTGAGCCAGGACCTCTACATTAAGCTGTCAGCCTTGAAAATTGGAAGAGAAGAGTGGTACACTTGAAAAACACTGAAAGCCGCATCTACATAAACTAGTTCTTCAAAAACTTTTTGATATTCACTCCAAACACTGTCTTCTAAAGATGTTTTTATTCTCTAATTGCGTAGTAGGAAAGCAAACTCTATAGGAAGACCATAATCTGCCTTTAATGTAGTTCTGGAATTCACATATTGTACTCTGCCTCCTGAGGCTCCTTTCTTAAACTAGCAACTTCACTAACTACCATGGCAGTGTATCCTCCATGGGAGAGACTGATCTTCTGAAGGTACATGTCATCCATGTGTACCAATGAGGAATACAAAGTAGTCTTAGTCTTTCTAAAATTGCTTTCCTTAGTCTTTCTAAAATTGCTTTCAAGTAGGTGAAAGTTCTTAGTGGCTTGACTTTAAAGTACTGTATTTACTCAAATGTAAGGCAAGGCTTCCCCCCAACCAGTGGGGGGAAAAAGACCCTTGTCTTGCGTTCACACATGAAGTGGAGGGGAGTGCAGGGATTGCTGTGGCTTTGAGTCTGGCCCTGAGCCCAGGTCAGGGCCAGACTCAAACCTGCAGCAACTTCCTGCCCCGACTTCTGCTTCTGTGCTGCAGCTTCTGCCCCTTGCCCCCTTTACTGTCAGGTGCAGCTCTGTTTGGGCTGGGGTCTCTCCCAGGCAGGGAGCACGTGGAAAATCCTTCCCCTACCTGGCTGATCAGTGGTGCTGCTACTGCTGCATGGCCAGGGGAGGGCTGAGCTTCCACCTCCTGTGCTCGGGGACACTGGGATGGAGCAGTCTGACTAGCATCTGAGAGGAAAGTGGGGGAGAGGAGGCAGAGACTGGGGGCTGGGGGTGTGACGGGGCAGAGACTGGGCTGGGGGGTGCAGGAAGCCTGCAGGGTGGAAGAAATGGGTGGGGCAGAGGGGAAGGGGGCCACCCCCCAGCCACTGCTTTCCCTGTTGTAGCAGTGGAGGTGGGCATTCAAGACAGCCCTCCAGTGCTTGCATCTTATACCTGGAAAACTACAACAAACATAAATTTTCTATATACAGGCTCTAATTATTGGGGGTCATCTTATATTCAGACTCATCTTATGTATTTAAGTAAATATGGTAATAAATATCTCCAGGAGAGAAGAGTCTGGGTATTTACCAGGAAAATGAAATCACAGACTTGTGAACAAGATCTGTTTTGCTTTTTAACATTTTTCAGTTTTGGAGGTAACCAAAAAAAAAAAAGAAAGAAAGAAATCTTGTACAATGCTTAATGTCTTCAAAGTGTCCTGTGTGCATTAATCAGAGTTGCCATGATGCTAATGCTAAAATTTGGATGACTTTTTGTCACTAGATTTACTTTCCATAATTATTTTGAGGGAGAATGCAGTGATGCCTGAAATTGGGTGATAGAGCCAGCAATTTTACAATGAGCGGAGTGGATCATTCTCTCTCATGGTCTCGAGACATGTTGATTCCAAAGCTATGAATAACTTGCTTTATGTATGTATGCTTTTGTTAGATATCTGTGTTCTCATGGCACTAAGTAAAGAGTGCATTCATTATCTGTCAAATTTGACCATCAGGGTTTTGATTCATATTTCAGTCCAGTTACATTCCTGATTCATTTTTGGGAATTATTCTCAATTATCTTGCAATCGTAGAAGTCCATATCAGAATAGTAAGCAAGAACCTGGCACGCTTAGTTGACTTGGTGTGGAGCAGCAGTGTGTCCGCCTCTATAAAGGGTATATTCATAAGGTGAACTTTGATTAAGGTGGGGAGGAATGGGAGATCAAACAAGAATGAAACCAACTTTCTTTTTACATAAAAGGAGGGGAAGCATCTGAGAAACAGGACTAGAGACCTTTTCTCATGAGGAGATACTCCATTAATATAATCTGCCATCTACAGTTTTTAGTCTGGCGATGAACAATGTTATAAATTGTCTCTATTAGTACAGTCTATACCATTATGAAAGGGTACCATTTAATATTGAAGAATACAGCCGATTTAGGCTCTATTTTAGTTGGTAAATTTGATCATCTTTAAGGCATACAGGAAGAAGTAGACTGTAGGTGATACTGGACTGAATCTCCACTGTACATAGAAGCAGAAGAAACGTGTGGTGCAATCTAGCCCTGCTGTGAAGTGGGGTCTATTACCCTGGGCAGAGCATTGTGCTAGTAAGGCTACACAGCTCATTCGGAGCTAACTTGGTTATCTCTGCGTGGCACTGTTGCTGTGAAGACTCATCCCTTATGACTAAACACAGGGCCTGTGTCCTTATGGTATCCTCGCACACACTCGTGTTGATGGAACTTGCTGTAAATGCTGGACTCTACTGCATGTGAGCTCTGCTTTGAGCACTTCCCAGATTGGCAAAAATGAAGAATGTAGCAGAATTTCTGAGTAAGAACTGGAAGTAAGGGAGAAGCCAGAAATTCAGCGAGCATGCTGTTGGTATTAGCTGCCAGGACACTGGTGTGTGCACATTTCTTTTCATAGAATAAAGTCACAAGCTATGATTTTGGATTTTTATAAATTACACTACATTATTTTTAAAAAAGATCAAAAGATGAAGATGAACCTAGGACTTCCTTGCTAGAGACTTCACAGCACGGGAAGGGTGTTGCTGTATTCTAAGCAGTAGCTTTGGTCAGGTCCATTTTTGCATAACAAGCATACATCATCCCATGCTTGCTCTTGGGCAATCTGCAGGCAGTGCGGTCCCACAGTTTGATCAAGGGAAATCTTTCAACATCTGTGCAGAGAGCAGTCTAATACATGCTTTTATTTTTTTTAATTGCTGATCAGCTATTGTTTCCCTCATAACAATAGGCCAGGAACAGAAATCTGAAATTAACATTTGAAAATCTCCTGCAAACTTCAGATGGACAGTAAATGATTCTGAAGCACTTAAGTAGCAGAGTTTTAAAATTAAAGCAAGAGAACCTGAACTTGTCTTACATGTTCAGGCTGTTATAAAAATCAAAACTTTTTTCAACCAAGGCATCTCCTTTTATGCAATCAAATGCTAATGAAAATGTCAGACTTGTGTGCTGTGACAAAGTAGCAACAAGAACAACTGTGGCTGTTTACTTTTCCTGCCTCTAGGCTTTAAAAAACATTAAAACATCTGCTGCTACAAGAAAATGTGTTTTCCCAAATTATTTTGAGTTCTTTATTGCATTTTGAAAGCCAAAAATGTCTTGGTGTCGTCTCCTTGTTCCTGGTGTATTACAAATCAGGACATTACCCTGGATGCACTTGAAATCGCTTCATATAGGGTGGGGATGTCAACTAGCGTAATGCTTTCATGTCTTGTCATAAAAGCAGCGCTGTCTGCCTCCAATTCTAGATTATTCTGGACATCTGTCTCACAAGGCCATTCTGCTTTTCTGTGACCTGAAATTATTTCCAGTTTCCATTAAAGTGCATTGTTTTCAATACCATCTTTGCTTGCAGGAAGCTGAATCCAAAGGGAAGGTTAAAGTTGCATATGTAATGCTATACTTCTTTATTTAGGTGAATCTGTGTCCGTTATTAAGCACACAGATCCTGTTCCTGATCCTCGTGCCGTGAACCAGGACAAGAAGAACATGCTTTTCTCTGTAAGTGTTTTATTTGGCTGGGGAAATAAGTGCTCTGCAAAGTCCTAAAACTAAGCTGTGGAGTTTTCTTGCCTTGTACTGTACCAGCACAAACTGCTGCCTGCACCAAGCTCATCAGATTGCTTAGGAACCAGGAGGAATCCTATGCAACTTAGTTTAATACATCTTAGGGAAAGGGTTTACTTAAAACCAAAAAAACTAGAGAAACCAAGCATATGTGCTTCAGTACACATTGTGTCCATCCTAGAAGAATTTTCACAAAGTGTTCGGGTGTGAGCACACTCTTAAATAAATGCTGCTTCACTTCACCCCTTGCGAACTATTGATGTTTCTTACAAGACTGAGATGAAGTGACTATCCTAATTTAGTACAATGAAACCAGTAGGAGCCTTTAATGCAAGTCATCTTTGGGTGTTTCACTGTTTTTATGCAGAAGGATACCTTCTTTGAAACAGACCTGAATGCTTTCAAGATTAATAAATAACTGAGTGCTTCTCGATTTTAAGAGGTGTTGCTTTCCCAGGCTTGACTATCAGTCTCAATAATGTTGTTATACTTGCAGGAGGCCTCCTGTTGGAATAGACGACCTAGGGGGGTTGTGGGATCTCCATCCTTAGAAGCTGTTAAGAGCAGGTTATTCACAAGCGCTTGTCTAGGCTGGTTCAGACCTGGATGATCCTGCCTCGAGCAGGGGCTGGCCTAGGTGACCTCAAGACCTTCCAGCCCTACTTCTCTACAATTCTATGAGTAGAAGGGCACTTAACATGAATAAAGGGGGGCAGACTTGCATCTGGCCGTGTTGAGTTCCTTCCTCGCTGTTTGAACGGTAAAAGTTGCAACTGCCATAAGCTCCTTGAATATACTGGAGTTGTGCTCAGGCCGTTGTGGGGGGGGCTGTGAATTTGGACATGCTGCATAGCATTTGTTCAGACTTTGTAACTGAGAGTCTGCATTTGAATACTGACTTTCTGGGTTTACCAGGGGAATGTAAAGGTTGAAAAAAGAAATGTAGCTGAAACTTACAACTTCTGGGTTCATTAAGGTACTTTTATGACCTAGATGTAGGTGCAAATGGCTGGTATGGGCTTTTAATGGATTGCATTTCAAAAACATTAAACAGCATTTTAAAACTTAACATGGCTAAAGGCAGTGACATTTTTGTCTTGCCCATTTAAAGTTTTGGGACTCACTGATGTGCTACATGTTTTATAACAAAAAGCACTTTCTGTGCAGGGGTTCCTGTTTCTAATTTTTGTGACCTAAAAAAAAGGTGAAGGGGCTAGCACAATGTAAAGAGTGCAGTTGATTTACACCAGTAGTTCTCAACTTCTTTAGGGTGCTCCATTGCTCCAGTGAATTGTGGCATCCTATTTCAATAACTATTTTTATTGCACCGTTTAAATGCAGACCCATGGCTGTCCAAATAGAATCCAGGATAATTTATCAGGAACTGATAAGTGAAATGTATGAATTGCATGATCTTTGCCTCCTAAATTTAGCTAAACTAAGAGCAGATGATACAAGCCAAATCTCGACTCTGGTTTGAAAGAACCTGACTTCAGTAGAATCACAGATGACTTAGGAAGCCTTCTTCCTTTTGCCTCTTCAGGGTACCAACATAGCTGCTGGGAAAGCTATGGGAGTGGTTGTCGCCACAGGAGTAAACACTGAAATTGGCAAAATCCGTGATGAGATGGTAGCTACGGAACAAGAGAGAACGCCACTGCAACAGAAACTAGATGAGTTCGGAGAGCAGCTCTCCAAGGTCATCTCGCTCATCTGTATTGCTGTTTGGATAATCAACATTGGGCATTTCAATGATCCAGTCCATGGTGGTTCCTGGATTCGAGGAGCCATCTACTACTTCAAAATTGCTGTGGCTCTGGCTGTTGCTGCTATTCCCGAAGGCCTGCCTGCCGTCATTACCACCTGTTTGGCTCTGGGAACCCGCAGGATGGCCAAGAAGAATGCTATTGTTCGAAGTCTGCCGTCGGTGGAAACCCTGGGATGTACCTCTGTTATCTGCTCTGACAAGACGGGTACTCTGACAACCAACCAGATGTCCGTTTGCAGGGTATGGTGAAATGCTTTATTTCTTCTCTGCTTCCTTTTCTCCACAGGTTCTCTAGTACTCGGTGTCCTCTCATGTTAGAGTGTTTGGTAATGAGAACATTCTTGTCCTTGTAGCATCATCATGTTGTTTTATTTGCTGCAGTATGATTTGACTTTCAATTTAATTTCCACCATGCTTTTTATATTTAATACTCTCATCTTTCCCTTATTTGGTAATGGCTAAAAATAGTTGTATGCACACTTGAAGGGGGGGCTCTGCATGTGGAAGTTCTTCCCATTAACTGCTTATATGCCACAGTTGAATTGCACAGTCACTTCCCTGTGTACAACCAGTCCACAGGTCCAGAAGGGTAGAATAAAGGATATTTCACATAGAAGGTTTCCTAGGTCCTTTTACCATGTGTCTCAAATATTGTGAAATGTTTATAGAGCAGGAGAATGCTACCATTTCTTACTGTACCATGTATGATGAATGCTTTTTGACTTGCTCTGCTAGGGACAGCAGTTGCTTCCAGCCCTGGTACTAACTCTTGATTGGCCAGTCTTAAAGCTAGATACAAAACGGAGCACTAGCTGAAAAGCAGCAACTTTCATGTGCACGTAACTGCCCCCAACACTGCCTCTTTCAGCCATCTTCACTCTTTTTTCCCTCTCCTCTGTAATTCATCAGTACTGTTTCTTCCCCACTCAAATTGCCTTGCTGGCTGGCTGTGTCAGAGATGAGACTTGCAGCTCCTACCAGTGAGTGAGAGGAAGGGTGGAAGGTATTGCATAGGCAGGACTCTGGTGGGCCCGGTGTCAGACTCTGCAGAAAGCTGAACTTCCCTTGCGTTTCTGCTGTCTTCCCTACCTAGCTTTATGCTCTGGGATTAGAGACTGCTGCAGCATTTCCAGCACGTTCTATTGCACAACTGGTCTGGCAGCCCAGAGTTCAAATCAGCAGTGTCTGCATTGCCAGCGTCACCTTTTTGATGCTTGTCTTGCAGTTGAGTAAAGCAAATGATTTCGATTACTCAAAAATCAAAATGCTAACGTTGAATCACCGTGGCATAGAATTGTGTTCTGGCTTATGGGCAGCATGGTCTGTTGCTAGTCCTTCATGCCTGTGTGCACTTGGAAGTCTGAGGAGGGATTTAGCATTTTGTATTAATTCAGGTGAAAAGCCTTTTGCGTGGGCAGATATTACAGCAGCAGAGCAGCTGTATTGCATCACTTCAGAGTTATCCAGAATCACATTGCCATGTTCAAGATTTGGGTCCATTTTTTGGAAAAGCTTATAACTCAGAGCATCACATGCTCTGTTACTTTCATGATTAATGGCAGATTTTTTTCTTCCATTTTTAATTGGTGTTTGCTGATGTCTTGCTTGCTAGTTTGCCACAGTTGAGTATTATAGTATCTATACCTAAGAGAGACAAAGCAGCTGCTCATCAGTATTCAGGAAGAGGTTACTTGCAGTGGGATTGCATAACTGCCCTGCTCTTTGCAGGGATTCTTTCATCACTCAGATGCCAAAAAGCAGAAAGCTTCCTTGTTCACTTCCCATTCCAGTGCTTTCAGATTAGTTTATAAAACTTTTTTTGGAATGCAATATTAGGTGTCCTTGTATTTAGAAGGTTGTGTTCTGGATCCTATGTAGTGCAGTTTGCTCTGTCAGCGGTGTCAAATAAATTGGGTAACTTACGTGTAGTCTTCACAGTAGATTTTAACGTGGCAAATGCATCCTAGCACATGCAGGTAACATGTGACTTTGCATAAGCAAAGAGGGTGCTCAGCTTTTCAAGAAGTGCTCAGCTTTTCAAGAAGTCTTTGCCCTGTTCCATTTGAGATTTATCTTCTGCATAGTGTGCTGAAGCAAGTGTAGCTCGAGGAATTTTACCCTAAAATATTTGTATCTTTGTTCAGTACATGTTTTCAGGGTAACGTGCACAGTTGTGAGGGTGTTTTTCCCTTTGTTCCTCCAGTTTATGGCTGCAGGGTGGTTTTATCCTTGACTGCATCTGTGAGCAGAATACAGTGAAAGTGTTTCACTTCATTTCTACTTTTACCCTTTTGAATACTAAGGGGTACAACTGTTGCAGTGTTCAGGTGGGGTTGGGGATTTACCCTATTTCAGTTGAACTAAATGGCCCCAGTTTAACTTGCTGTGAGGGAAGAGTGGGCAGCTGGGCAGGTTACCATGGAGCAGCTGCTATGTGAGAAGGCCCTGCTCTCAGAACTCTTTGATCATTTCTCCTTTCATCTAAATGTCTTTGTATTACATGCCTAATATCACAATTGCCCCAATTTGAATCAGTTAAGTATGAGTGTGCAATCCATAACAATTTCATTTTTGTGAACTTTTGTTACAGATGTTTGTCCTGGATAGAGTAGAAGGAGACAGCTGTACACTGAATGAATTCACTATTACTGGTTCAACTTATGCTCCCATGGGAGAAGTGTAAGTACTTTTTATTCATGCAAAATGCCTCTGGACAAACCATGGATAGATAACCCCTTCAGACTCTGGCAGCTCAGACTATATGGCGATGCCTGATGCTTGTTAATATAAAAAGGGTTCTCAGCCAGCCAAAGTATGCATATAAACCCAAGACTCAAAGTATTTAGGCCTAGAATTGTATGTTTTGAAACATTAGATCAAATGGTAAATTGAAATCCTAGAAAACCAAAATGTCACAAAGCATCCTCAGAACACAGAGTTGATGAAATCTTGGACGTAGTCATCCAAAGAGTCTTCCTTTGTGAAAGTCTTCTAGGCTTTAGTTTATTAAATCACTAAAATATTTCAGTTTGAAATCTGTCCTTTTATGAGAGCTGAATTCTAGGTCTGAATAAGTAAATCTTGACTCAGCAACTCGCATTTTGGTAGGCAATCCACTAACGGTTTGTTTACATTCCTTACTGGTTTTCAGTTGGTTCCTTTCTAAGACTGTAAATCTTCAAGTTGCACAGGTTCTGGAATGAACCTTTTCAAACAATGTCAAGAGAACAGCATCTCTAGTACCTGTGGGGTCAGCAGTTCAGCATTTGGATCCTTTTTCTGGTATTTTCTACAGCTTTTTGGTGTGTGCTTAATCTGAATTTATATACTCAAAACCTCTGGCTTTGAAAAAGTGTGGGTGACTTCACAGGCTCCACTGCCAATGTTAATAAACAAGTGTAAGATTTAAATGTAGGGTTGGGAGACTCTTTCATCCCTAATACTTTGGGAATGCTAGAATTCTACTCCAGGGCAAGAATCTTGTCATCAGAGAACAACTGAGCAAAAGAAGCTGCAAAAAAGTCTTCAGTAGTTGGTCTTGGGGGTTTTTTTGGGCAGTTGAGATACTTATGAGGATTTAGTTAGAAAACTTTGCTAAGGGGTTGAAATATACATTCTGCTAAATTTTTTTTTAATACTTTTCAAAGATCTTGTAAGATTTCTGGCATATCTCCAAAAAGTTATGCATGTCCTAGCAATATCAGTAGTAATTATCTATTACTTTTCACAGCAGTTTGGGACTGTAGTGTTCTCAACATTGAGAAGTCTTAATTCCCTGAATCTTTCTTTTTTCCCAAAGTCGCTTGCAAACTAGACCTTGAATTTCTGCTTCAGCAGATAAGCTTAGGCCATCAGATCTTTTGTGGCAATTTCCTTTTACGTAAAGGATTTGTCATGTACTTGAATGGAGTTTTTTAATATGTCTGTTCGAATGTGCCCAGCTGCAGTGAGGGGTGTGGAATGCCAGCGTTAGTCAGGTGTATGTCCTTCGGAGCTGTCACCTGGCCCGTGGGGCTCCCAGAGGGGCTGGAAGTTTGGGGTGGGACCCACTGCCCAAAAGGGGAGTCTGGAACCCCCCTGGGAGCTGGTGTCTGTGGCAAGGGGCATGCAGTGGCTGTGTTAACCCTCGGGGCTCCTGCTTCATGCAGATCAGCTGGGGATAAGTCAGTGACTGCCGGAAAATGGGGGGAGATGTCAGGACTTTTATTATTTTACGGAAAGTATGAAGGTGGGCACTTCACTCTAGTTGTTATAATATTACCTTGCCTTTACCACCAGGAAGTTAGCTAACGTGGGTAAAATACTTTGTGTTAGGAGAGCAAAAAAAAAAAAGGGTTCCAAAGCTTGTAGAGTTTGCAATGCTGCAGAATAATGCTGGAAGCTTGCTGTGTAGCTTGAGTTGCTGTGTGTCTACCTTAAGACTTGCTAGATAGAAATGGCCTTATTTTTTAAGGAAAGCCCTCAAGGGAAAAATGGCTGTGCTGGTGGAGAGTTACTGTTTATTAACACTGGCAGTGGAGGTCCCCCGTATTCCTTAGGTTATAAAAAGTACTGGGCAGCGACTGCCATGTCTCAATAATTCTTCCTTACTACTCTAGAGGTATGCCGGTGTCCCAGAAGGTGGGTCTGTGCATTAATGTGATTTGTTCTGATTGTGAAAAATGCAACTCTGATGTGCAGCTGTTGCACGTACAAGATATCATGTTGTCACAGTGCAACAGACCACTCCACACCCGTCTCAGGGGAGTGCTAATGTTCATAATCGGCGGTAGATTACTGTGGAAGAGTTAGACTTTCCTCTCCGGTGGAAAAAGGGGTGCTCACTTGCACTCGTGTGTTTAACTGGTCTGAGGCTCATGCACACTATATACTAAACGGGCTTTTTAAGTGTCTCAATTTAGGGCCCGCAGATTGGCCTAGTCCATATGTAGGGATATATAAACAAGATATGCAACAAAACCAAGGATGTTAAATTCTTTTTTTTTTTTTTTCAAACCATAGCATCGCAGCTGCTTTCTTCTGTTGCCTGGGACTTCTCATTGGTTTTCTGTCTTCTCTTGCATAAAACTCAAGCTCATGGCCCTTTCTAGGACCTTCAGGCTCTGCCACTGCTTTCATTTTCTCCTTTACTCCCTCTTTAGAGCGAGAGGCCTAAAAGGGAAAGTGGAATCGGAGGCTAATTAGCCATATGATTAAGGCTGTGACTGGACTGGGAATTGGGGGAAGTGTTTTATTCCTCTTGGAGCTATGAACCACCCATATTGCCTTTTACAAATCATTTAACTAGGCTCTTACTTTTTATCCCAGCATTTTAAAATATCTCCTTTCTTTTGCTTACCTACCAAGTCATTTCTCCCTCAAACCTACTGCTTCCAGGAATTCTTCCCAGCCTTATTTTCAGCAACAATCACCTTCCTTTATCAGCACTCCTGTTTCTGAACTGTTCTCGTCTTTGTCTTGAGCAAAAGAAATGTGTCTTTTTGGTACTAAAAATGTAGATTGTATTTTACAGCCTAAATAGTTTCTAACAATGGTGGGGAGGGGGGAAGAAATGAAAGAAACATGACCCATTGAAACTGAAAATTGTCACTGCAAGGAATGAAGAAATATATCTTAACGCTTGACTCCTTTGTGGAAAAAGGAGAATAAAATAAAACCCAGGCAAAATTTTTCAGTCTATTTGCTTAAAATCACCATAGCTTTAAACGGAGCTTTGATCAGTAACTCTGCCTTGTCCCTTCAGGATAAACGGTGTGCGTGGAAATCTGGAGTAGGTGTCCCGCAATTGCTATACGGCCTCATGTTAGACTCCGTGCTGAGCACCGACTAGACCGTGTTTATACCGTTCAATGCATAAAGGCAGTGACCAAGGAAGGAAGGAGTGAGATGCAAGAGCATAGAATTGTGATGTGACTTAATAACCTTGTGCTTCCATTCCTTTTTTGGACAGGCACAGAGACGACAAACTTGTGAAATGTAGTCAGTTTGATGGCCTTGTAGAACTAGCAACCATCTGTGCACTTTGTAATGATTCTTCTTTGGATTATAACGAAGTAAGTATGTGACTCTGATGCAGACAGAAACCAGAATGAAGTTAAATCTTTGTTTTTTGGCCTCATTTTGTGTCTTCCTCAGATGGCAGGGCCTCCTCATTTCAGTGCAAGACCCCAGGCCTGAGCACCATATCACAATATTGTGGTCACTCCACTTGTCTTCTGATGAAGGGAGAATATTTAATCCCTTGAACTAGTTAATGCTACGCTTTTTCTGGCAGAACAGTGTTGAGCAGTGCAAGTGTTAAAGAGTGAGATGAACCTAAATCTGAGGCCTGTCTTCCACTTCATTGTGTGAGGGCACTGCCACTAGACTTGCCTTGCCTGCCTGAGATCTTGGCTTTTTTTAAAGTAGCTACTTGCACTGTTCAGGATCTAGCACTGGGAATGTAAATAAGTGAAACGCTAGAAACAAGAAATTTTTGGCGAGTGGCACTTAGGTGCCTTTAAAAAAGTTTTGCCTGATTTTACTGTCAGGTTCAACAGTACTTGCCAAGCATTGTTTCCCTTTGTTATATCACTGGAAATCTCACTGTGGTGACCTGCCAAAAATAGTGGGGGTTTTTTGTATAAATATATGTATTTTTTATAGTAACTCCATTCTTTGTTTATTTGAAGGCTAAAGGGGTATATGAAAAGGTTGGAGAAGCTACGGAGACTGCACTCTCCTGCCTGGTAGAGAAGATGAATGTATTTGACACGGATTTGAAAGGACTTTCCAGAATTGAACGTGCAAATGCTTGCAACTCGGTCAGTGCTTTCAGCTAGGCTACTGCAAACAAAGCTTGTTCCCAGTTCTGTTTGTTGTAATCTAAATGCAGCGTTACTGCTTGTGTCCCTTGCACAGGTCATAAAGCAGCTTATGAAGAAAGAGTTCACTTTGGAGTTTTCGAGAGACAGAAAGTCCATGTCTGTGTACTGTTCCCCAAACAAACCAAGCCGGACATTGATGAGCAAGATGTTTGTTAAGGTGAGCTCAGCTCACTAGAAGTGCTGCTCTGAAAGGCTGTGGAAGCTGCATGATTTAAAGTTGTGCTCACATTAACTGTCGCTGAACTGTTAGAATGAATGAGAATCTAGTGCTCTCTCTCCCAGAGATGGGCAACTTTGACTAGTGTTAAATGGTTCTGTTATAGAAAGTAACTGTGCTGGCTTGCTTTGCTTTTGTAGGGTGCTCCTGAAGGTGTAATCGATAGGTGTACACACATCCGTGTTGGAAGCACAAAGCTACCCCTAACATCAGGAATTAAGCAGAAGATAATGTCTGTCATTCGAGAGTGGGGTACGGGCAGAGACACCCTGCGTTGCTTGGCTCTGGCAACGCATGACAATCCACCAAGGAAGGAAGAAATGAATCTCGAGGAGTCTGCAAACTTTATTAGTTATGAGGTTAGTGCTTCTGTCTCCTCTGTTTCAACATTTTCTTCTGGCTGAGATATGGCAACTCATTGAGTTAGGTGGGGTTTTTCTGGTAGTCTAAGAGTGGTCCAGAAATGATGCAAGGGCTGAAGATTTCTTAGGGTGATGGCTTTTCACTGGACCAACTGTATAGGTGAGAGAGAGTTTAGACAAGCTTTCAGATGCAAGGTGCTGATCATCAGGTCCCATGTTGGGTTGGAAAACTTGTCTAATTCTATCCCAACTGTACAGTTAGACCAGCGAAAAGACATCGCCCTAAGAAATCCCTGCCTGCCTTCCCCCATGGCCAGTGCAGCTGGTGAAACGGAGACGGTCCAGGAGCAGTAGAAAATCTTGAGTTGAAACTAATGATTTTTGAGATGCTTTGGCATGCCATGAAATCAGTATTTACTGGCCTACCAAAGAAATATTGGTGAATATTAGTATTCATACTAAAACTCCATGCTTTCCTGTTTCAGACCAACCTTACCTTTGTTGGCTGTGTGGGGATGTTGGATCCCCCCAGAATTGAAGTTGCTTCATCTATAAAGTTGTGTAAGCAAGCTGGTATTCGAGTTATTATGATTACTGGTGACAACAAGGGCACAGCAGTAGCCATCTGTCGTCGCATTGGTATATTTGCGGAGGATGAAGATGTTTCTTCAAAAGCCTTTACTGGACGTGAGTTTGATGAACTTTCCCCAGCTGCCCAGCGAGATGCTTGCCTACACGCTCGTTGCTTTGCCCGCGTAGAGCCTTCCCATAAATCTAAGATTGTTGAGTTCCTTCAGTCTTTCGATGAGATTACGGCTATGGTAAGTAATTAGAAGTAAGTAATTACTACTGTGTGTGTGTGTGTGTGTCTTGTAAAAGAAATGTCACTATTAAGAACAAATTGTCTAGTCAAACTAATGCCAAAATAGTTTGGCAAATTGTTGATTAACTCCCTTTTTGCATATGAAGGACCTTCATAGGATAAAAGACAAGTTCTCTAGCACTGGCCCAGAAAACTTTGATTCTCACTTGTCAGGGAAAACATTTTCACCCAACTAGTGATGCTTTTGTCAATTGTTATTTCCATTTCCATTGTTTCCACTTAGAAAAGTACTGCAACAGTGCATTGTTCTTTAGCAAGTTAATTGTAAGAATTGCTTTATTGTTTCCATGCAGTTCAGCCTCGTTTCATAACACTTACAAAATGTAGATGCTTAGAACGTGTTTGTTCCTTCAAGTACGTTGTGTATCATCCCCCCAAGCCTGTACAACAAAGGTGCTGCTGTCGCTTGAAACAGGCATTTTTTTGTTCAGCCCAGCAGGCGTGTGGCCTCGGAGCTGACGTGAGACTGGTGTGTTAGGCAAGGATAAACAGATTTTTAAACCAAATTACTGGCACTTGAGCAGTGGGGAGTCAGCTAAGTCAACTGTGCCTGCTGTAGTACACCTTGATTCCAGTTGTAGCCAAAATAGCAGCTTTGGAAACACATTCTTGGTTCCGTGGCTGCAAAGGTCCCCTCTCTTACCTGGCTCTCTAATTCTGTTGTTCCCCTCTTCAGATATCTTCACTTGGGTTTAAGCTCGCTGTCCTCTATTTATCTGAAAGCAGTGATTCTTGGCCAGGGTGCCACAGCACCCTGGGGTGTCCTGACAGCTTTTGAAGGGAAAGAGAAGATGAGGAGGATAAGGGCAGACTCTGGTGAGGAGAGTAAGTGCAGGCTCTTCCCTGCTAGCTTCTCCTCCTTCCTGACCTCTCTGCAAGTCCAGTAGATTTTTTAATGGGGTGCCACTCCATAGAGGGCACCTTCAGGCTAAGAAGGCCAAGAACCACTGCTTGAAAGTACCATCACCCATCTGCATCTCCTTACCCACTAAGTCGCCATTAGATCCCCCAAAGATATACAAGTGCCCACATACTGTTCTGTTTGCACTTTGTGTTTTAGACTGGGGATGGTGTCAATGATGCTCCTGCCCTGAAGAAGTCAGAAATTGGGATTGCTATGGGGTCAGGTACTGCAGTGGCTAAAACGGCTTCTGAGATGGTGCTAGCTGATGACAACTTCTCAACCATAGTAGCTGCCGTGGAGGAAGGGCGGGCAATCTACAACAACATGAAACAGTTTATCCGTTACCTGATCTCCTCCAATGTTGGTGAAGTTGTTTGGTAAGTTGAGGAAGTGACTTCATCTGAATGTTTTGCTCTAGCATGCTGATAACTGAACAGAGCAGATTTATTGGACGTGGAGGCTACATTTTTTTTTTTTTTTTTTTAAAAGGCTGCCTCCAAAATGTGTTTTAATTGTGAATCTACTACTCGAGTTTGTTGTAAAATTATTTTGATCTAACTAACATACCCATGAGTAACCTTGTATTTGTGTGTGTTCTTCTAGTATCTTCTTGACTGCTGCTCTGGGTTTTCCCGAAGCTTTAATTCCTGTCCAACTGTTGTGGGTAAACCTTGTAACGGATGGTCTCCCTGCCACAGCTCTGGGCTTTAACCCTCCTGATCTAGACATTATGAATAAGCCACCCCGCAACCCTAAAGAGCCGCTGATCAGTGGGTGGCTCTTCTTCCGTTACCTGGCTATTGGATGTGAGTAATACTGGCTTTTATTTTTAAATTTTAAAATGTCCATATAGAACATCTTCCAGAAACCTGTTTGGAAGTCGCAGGTCTGGTGGTGTGTTTGGGACCCCAGTCCAGAACCACAGCAGCGGAGTGTACTGTTGAACCAGTGTGCTCCTTCTAGCCACTTAAGTCCAAGATTTGTGCTTTCTTTTGGCATCACTTGTCTGCAGTAGTCACCACGAGTTAAGCACACCTCCTCCGTTCACACCGTTCTTGTTGCTTTGCTCTATTCTTGTAGGTAACAGGCAAAGCTGTGCCTGTAGGACTGCAAGATGATTTGCAGAGCTCTAACCAGTTGAATTCCTCATGTGTCTTATCTGCAATAGGCAGCTTGTGTGAACAGACGAAAGACTTTCAGGTGTCACGTCATCCCAACTGGAATCTGTCCAGCCAACATTTCGGAGCTACTTTCTTGAAGGAAACGGATGCAGTTGCATGACACATTAGAGTGCTCAAGGGGTGATGGAGGGGGACGCTCAAGGAGGGTGCACGAGGCCTTGTCTCTCTCACTGTAATATAGACAACTGCATTTTTCCCTCCTCAAGGTTATGTTGGAGCTGCTACAGTGGGTGCTGCTGCCTGGTGGTTCATCGCTGCTGATGGTGGTCCAAGAATTACCTTCTACCAGCTGGTATTGCTCAGTTAATTTTACTTTTAAGAAGCTTCCAGAACTGCAGTCTCTCAGTAATGACGTGGTGTTCCACTGTGTGCCCTATTTCTAAAGGATCGTATCTGACTATGTGATACAATTGTACATAATTCAGTGCATGCTCACTAGAAGCTGAGAGGTCAAATACATAAGCTGCTAACCTGTTTTTGGAAGGACCACCAGCTACTGAAGGACTTTTATGTGCAATAAATTAATGAGAATTGTCTTGACATAGAGAAAGTAGTTCTCAGCACTGGGTACAGTCTCTTTATAAGCCTGTGCAAGAAATCCTGAATGGTATCCTGAGCTTAACTTTTTTAAAAATTGGATCACCATCATTGAACCGAGTGCTTGCTTTGTTCTCTTGTAGAGCCACTTCCTGCAGTGTAAAGAGGACAACCCAGACTTCTCGGGTGTAGACTGTGTGGTCTTTGAGTCTCCATACCCCATGACAATGGCTCTTTCTGTTCTGGTCACCATAGAGATGTGCAATGCTCTCAACAGGTTAGTATCTCTGAGGTGGAAAGATACTAACAAGAGCTTCAGTGAGAACTTCTTGCCTGAGTTCATGACTTGCTATGTGTGTCCATTGTAACGTGTGGACACTCAAGTAATGGGTAACAGTGCTATGATGCTTTCATGAATTTACACAGTGCAGGCCTCCTTTAGGAGCAGCTTTCCTGGGTCATGTTGAAGACCTTCCATGAATGCAGAGGTGTAGCTTTAAACCCTCAGGTTCACTCTTGGGATCTTGGTATTTGACTGCAGGGCATTAACTGCACGGATGTTTTCCACTCTTTAATTCAAGCCTCATCAATCAGACGAGTCCCTGCACTGCTGCTATGAAGTGAGAACAAGGAGACCTAAAATAAGGCAGTTTAAGTATATGAAAAATAGTTCTTCCTGCCCTAAGGGAGTATGGCCTCAGCCAATTAATATAATACATTATAAATGGAAACAGCTAATTAGCACAGTAAGCCAAGGGTATTTGAAAAAATGTACTTTGGAAGGCAAAGAAATGGACTTGAATGTTAAGGTGAGGTGCAGAACCTGGCCCACACAGGAGACTCCTTCTCTCTGAACTCGGTCCTCCAGCACAAAACTCCCCTCTGGCCTAGCCAGAAGGTGCCCTATTCAGATCTGCTGTGCAGGTTCAGCCTAGGAGACTGATCGATTGCGTTACATACAGCATTACATAGTGCAGAATATTAGAATAAGCCTAAATGCAACCTTGTACGCACTGCAGTCCAATTCAAGTGGATATTATTAAAATGCAACATGAATTGAGCTTCTTGGCTCTTTGCAGCCAGCAGAGATCGACTTCCCTCAGTCTACAGTAAAGGGGTTACAAAATGCGGGTAACTTGTAAGAATCAAATTCACTATTCTGCCCTGTCCCTTCTAGTCCTATGAGTTCTTTCTGGGGCAGGAGCTCCCCTCCCCACCCTGCCACCCTGCTCTGAGTGGGATCAGAGTAGGGAAAGGTTTTGTGCTGGAATGTGGGTATTCTGCTTGTTGCTGTATTTTATCTGAAGCAGGGCAAGAATTTCTTTGCGCTGCCAGATTGGCTGAAGTGGGGTGGGTTTTTCAGCTTCTCCGCAGCAGCAGATAAGGGAACCAGCTGAGTAGGTGAGGAAGGCAGGTTCAGATTGAGGAACCAGGACTGATCTGGTATCACTCCTTACTTCTGAAACTGAGGAGAGAACCCACGTCCAGCAGATGCCCAGAGTGAACAGTCAAGGACATGGTGTCCCAAACCCTGCTGTGACTGAATTGCTAGGTAGTGTTCCCATTTAGCTGAGTAAGTTGCGGCCTCACTTGAAGCACATCCTTTGTATCTTCTCTTCTCTTCCTTCGTGTGTGATCAGGACACTGGGAACTGCTGAACTGCCTTTTTTGTTTCCAGGTGTGTTGACTGGCCTGTTGTAATGCTTGATTTGTCCCATGTTTGTATTGCAGTCTATCAGAAAACCAGTCGTTAATGAGGATGCCTCCATGGGAGAATGTCTGGCTGATGGGTGCCATTTGCTTGTCCATGTCACTTCACTTCCTTATCCTTTATGTGGAACCACTGCCAGTAAGTTCATGTCACTTGTGCCCACTAATGCGCTTAAGGAGAAGAGTGCCAAAAATAACTTACTTGCAATAAAGATTATTTTTTTAATGCTTGTTTAAAACTCAGCCATTGACTTGCCTCTTGTAGGAGACTCTAATGTTGGGGTCCTCTTCCACAGATTATCTTCCAGATCACGCCTCTGAATGTGACGCAGTGGCTGATGGTGTTGAAAATCTCACTCCCTGTCATTCTGCTAGATGAGACACTTAAGTTTGCAGCACGTAACTACCTGGAACCTGGTAAAGATATTGTGCAGCCTGCCACCAAACCGTACTCTTTATCAGCATGCACCGAAGGGATTTCCTGGCCGTTTGTGCTCATTACCATGCCCTTGATTATCTGGCTTTATAGTACAGACACTAACTTTAGTGACATGTTCTGGTCTTGACTGACATAGTGACCCGTTTTACATAAAGATGTTTAACTTAATCAATTTTTTTATTGTTTAGAGCAACTGTCTATTTCTGCTGAATATTCACATGAACATACTTGCCGGTGATGGAGGTTTCATACTCTAGATTTTGTTTTTGTTTTTTGCTTTTTCTGACTCCAGTGGGGGCAATATATTCCTCTTTTATACACAATTAAAGTGTCCATTGACATGTACAGAGAACTAACACTATTTTATGCAAATATTTTTTTGTAGATGAAAAGCATGTACAGTGTTCTGTTGAATAGTTGATTCATCCTTGTAAAAAAAAAAAAAAAAAAAAAAAAAAAATTCTTTTGAGCCAGCGGACACTATCAAATGAAATTGGCAGCAGATTTTAGGGAATGAATGTGTGTTGTCTAAAACTAAAAAAGCATGTAACTGTCTGTCTTCTGCATGGTCATCTGAACTTAATTTGTCATATGGTCAGTCTATTTTTTTTTAATTCATAAGATGGTTTTTCTGCACTGGGCAGAGAGTACTGCTACCTCAGTATTTTTGGTTTGCCCCCCTCCTGCACCCACCTTTTAGATTCCCGACAGTCTTGTTTACGCCAGTCTCTGTAAGAGGTAAGCCTATTTTTGCTTGTGCAGAAAACATCATTCCAGGTGCAGCCTGCTGGGTTCTTTCATCCTCTCAACACACGTAGCTTTTTTAAGGTTATTTATTTAAATATCTAATGTATTTTATTCTAACCCACCTTGTTTAACCAGTGTTGCCCACTTGTGGAGGGAAAGCAGGGGGAGGACAGGAAAGAACTACTTCAGTCTAGCTTAAAGACAAAAACTTTGAAATGGATGAAGAGAGAGAACTGTCTCATTTTAACTGTAGAAGATGGTTTGAGCTCCATTTTAATACCTTACTTACGTGTGTCAGACTTCGGTTCGGTCTTTTTAAATCAAAGCTTTTTGTAATGGGGCCTGGAAAAATAACTTGCACTGCATAGTTTGAAATTGGATTTCTTACACTTTTATGAGGGCGCTAAAAAATCAGCTAAACATTTTGAGAGTTCTTCTGCTGGCCTGCTATAGCCTGACTTAAACAAGTAACAAGCTCGTGTGTGGTTTTTGTAAAATCTGTAAATAGCACATGACCAAATTGAACATATTGTATAGAACTATTTTTATTTTCATGTGGCACTAACCACATTCATTATTGCGATGTGTTAGAGCATGTTTTTCAAAATCAGTCCTGTACCAACAATGTGCAAGTCATTAACAGTCCTAACTGTGGTGTTTTTCTCCAATGCCTTCCAACATCCATCGACCTAAAGTGAGTATTTCTCTTCCATTTCACCATCCCAGTGATAACTTTCTGTAAAATGGCATATGCTGTACACCTACATGTCAAGAATAAATAGTAATTTCCTTCATTCCATGCTGCGTTTTGTCAAACTCTGCTGTGCTACATTATTATCACCACGTTAGACTCATTCTAGCGTGCGGCTCCAGTTGAAGCAAACGCTTTACGTTCAGAACCGTAACGGTGCTTTGTACAACAGATCTGGGGGGACTGGCAGTCTCGGTGCTGCAGGTGTTGAGTCTGTGGCAAATCTATCAAATCTTTTTTTGAGACCTCCCTGTTTATGTTGGTTTGCTGCTTCGGACTGGATGGGCATTTGTGTGAAACGTGCTTGTACTGCTGGGCAGGGGACACTCGGTTCTCAAGCATTCACCCAGTAGGAAATGTGGAATGCCTTTTGTGGACAGGGTGTCGCCTCCTTTACCCTTCCTGGGTGTTAGTGTTTGCAGTGCAGGTGCCCCCCTGCTCGGGCAATTGTTTGTTCCCAGTCGGTGGAAATGCCTTCTCCACATGGTGGTAGTGTGAAAAGACAAAGAAACCCCCACTCCTCTTAAACTCTGCCAGACTAGCACTGGGGTCGTGGTGCCTTTGGAAGCTGGCTGGCAGGTGTTCTCATAGTTTGCACTGCCTTTGAGCCTACTCTTAAAAGCAGCTGGGTCATGCTACTTTTTTTAGCTTCTGTTGAAGCGGACTGGTACATGAAACAATAAGCTGGATCCTGGCTGGCACAGAGGATAATCTCAAGGGTTGCAGGCTTGCCTAGCTTTAGCTGCAGAAGATGTGTGTTTCCCCCAGATGTTAAACAAAACAGCTCCCTAAGGAACAGCTTTGTCTGCTGGCCCTCAGCAGAGTGCATTTTAGCAGAGGGGTGCTTTTAGTAAGCATGAAGTGGCTTGTTTGGGTGTTGAGTCAGGTCCAGGTCCTTGTCACCAGGTAGGCATTTGCAAGACCCCTTTAAGCACCTGAGTTCTGTGTTGACTGTAGTGTATTTGGTGTGACTGGAGAAGGACCTCTATACTGAGAAGAACGTCCATCCCAAGAGTAAGTGACTTGCAGTTGCACCCTGTGATGGTGCAGCTACAGAATGGCCTCCTCAGTGTTCAGCCAGTGAGGAGGTCTTGTTCCTCAGAATACGAGATCAGTGTCTGCAGCAGGGCATGTTCTCTGCACTGGGCACTGACGGCATCATGTCATGCAAGCCTCTCTTGTACCCTGTGGACTAAGACTAAATTTGATCAAATCAATTTGCTGCAATGCCATTGGGTTCTGGGAACACTGGACTGAGGGCTCTGTGCCCACGGGCAGCTGAGGGCACTACCACCTCGAGAAATGGAGCCCCCCAATCCTGGAATATGGGGTGCAGGCAGACTCCGGCATTGCAGTGGAAGACAAAGGCTTTTGGTTACAAGGGTAACTTCTGGGCAACCTGCTATATCAGCTCTTGCTGGCTGCAGTTTCTTTTCCACTTACACTGGAGACCATGTGCCTTGCTTTTACAAGCTCGTACTGACAGTCTAGCAACTTGTCAGCAGCCACTTAAATGTCAGCTGGGTTTAGTTTCACATCCCAGCTCAGCATCCTAGACCTAGGTGTTCACACTAAATGCGTAATGATTGAGCACTAGGTAGTTTGGGCTTCACAAATGCCTGGAAAGGATCTGTGTGGTCAGTGGGTGTGGGGTGGGTTTTTTTAAAGCTTCTGTCTCAAGCTAAGTTGTGCACCATATTAAAAGTGTGCTCCAGTGCCCTGGCTGTAATTGCAGAAGCAGCATGCAACCCTGCTGCTGCAAGGAGAGGTACACCTGGGCTGTTGGAGAGGAGCCTAGGAGATCCAGTGTGTCTGGGGCCATCTGGGCAATTGCACTGCTTTTGAAGGCCTTATCTAAACCTGGAGCACTGTCTGCCTGAACTGCACTTGCTCAGCAACTGGTAGTACAGCAGCTGCCTTTGAAATAGATGGGAGTGTCTGCAAGTGCCTCAAGGAATGAGTCTACAAAGTACAGCAAACCTTTACCCTTCCCTGTGCTAAAAGATGTTGCCACAGGAATGGAATCGATCCTCTCCAGGGTGTATTTCACTCTTCTCTGGAGTGAAGCAGTTTGAGCAGGTGCCTAGAAAGCTGCTATCTGTTGTACATGTGTTGCACAGTGGCTGAGTCTTGGGTTTCAAGACATGGACTTTTGAGCAGCCTTTCACTGGACTAAGGTGGGACAGCTCTCAGACACTTAACAGAGTAGGGCAATGTCACCAAAACAGCTCCCTCCACTTGGCATCAGGGAACTGAGAGAACTTGGGTAACCAAACTGTTCCTCTTCAACTGGTGTAAGTTGTGAATTTTTTTTTTTTCCCCCCTCTCTAGCTGATGGACAGTTGACAGGTCCCCTAGGCAAAATGCAGCAGTTCATCACAGGTTTAAAAGCAAAATTTCTTGCCAAAACTTGTATTAGTAGAAGAAACCCCTCTTCCATTCCTAGCCCAATGTCTGACTGCTCCAAAGGACAGCAGCACCAGGCTCGTCTCCACCTACAGATTTTGAAGGGAGAGAGGCGGTGTCTCTCTGTAGAAAACGTGTTTGCATTCTGTATTATTGAAGCTTAGTAGCTGTGATCCAGGCAGCAGAGCAGAAATATGTCGTGCCTCTGCAGGGTTCACTTGTGAGGGATCCAGTTAGCCTAATGGCCGTGTGGACATCTTATGTGACCCTGTGGACACAGCATGTCTGTTATGAGGCTTGCGCGTCCCCCTGCCTTATTCAACACCACCATTTCTTCAAACAGTTTTATGCCTTCCAGTTCTGTGTGTTTTCTTTCACCCTTCAGTGAGCTTTCTGTTGTCTGCTCCTCCACTCTGGGTTTCTTAATGCATTCCCTTGGCAGCCTTTTCCCTGTGATCCCTGGCAGGCGAGAACCACAAGGGGTTTGTGTCACGCCAGGCTGAGAGACAGCTAGATGAGACGCCTCTGTCTAAAGCTTCTGCTGGAAGCCAGCCATCAGTTGATGCTTTCACGTTGACAGCAGCTCCTTCTAGGAGAGCATACTCACGCCTGGCAAATCCTACCGTGTGCTGTTAGCTGGGGGGCATCTGTCCCTGTGCAGATGTCGGACATCTAGTTGGGGCTTCTCTACCTCCTTCAGGTGGTTCCAAGCCACTGGTTCCTCTTGACAAAGAATCTGAGAGTCAAAGAACTGCTCGAAATATATGTAAATGGAGTCTCCTTTTTGCCTATGCGACTACACTATAAATAGTGTCTGCTGATTTACTCTGAATAGCCCTCCAGGAGACAGTCTGAAAGGTGCGGTAATTCCATTCTGTCCCAGCGTTACAAGGCTAATGTGTGAGGGGAGGCTGTTTCATAAACACCTACTGGTAAGAAAATGAGCTTTTCATCTGTGATGATAAAATGCAGTACAGCAGTGCTAGCTGCTTCTGAGAACAGCTGCCAAGTGGAATGTAATGGCAAGCAGCTCAAACAGAAGAGATGGTGGAATTTGCAGAGATGGGAGGGAAGGAGGTAAAATGGATTTTGCACCTGTCTTGTTTGACCTTTTACGCACTTCTAACCATTAATTGTTTCCCTAATCTCTGCTAATCACATATCTTAATGACATTAATATTACGCATACTCTGAACTCTTGGACCCTATAAATCATAGGCTCTGCTGTGAAGGGCAGTATTTACAGAGCAGTCCAACTAGGGAAGCAGAGCATGTTTACCTTCAAAGACGGGGATAAAGTCCACGGTGCATTTCAGGGTAAAGTACAACAGTAGCTTCATGACGTTGTACTTCACGCCTCACACAAGCTTCAGGTGTACCATGACTTCTTTCCTACCTTACTTCCCAGAATTGGCTGCATAACCGGGATGATTAAAGGGACATGTATTAGGTCTGCTTTGAGCCAAAATTTGAGGGTTTAGTTTTTGCCAAATTAAACCTGCAAACAGACTTAAAAAATAGCCACTGAAATTCTTTCCAGGAAATTTCTGTAGTGGTTTGTTTTGTTTTTCAAACAACAACCAGGCCCTAAGGTGGTGTATCATACCTGGGAGGGAAACTCATCTAGCAAATGAAACCAGACCTGGTCTCTCTGCTTGGGCTGGACACTGAAATACTAAAAGGCAACTTTAAAATTCTTTTGCCTTCTAATATTTGAGATGAAATCCTGTCCCCATGGAGATGGGTGGGAGCTCTGATTATTGGCTTTCACAATGGTGTCAGAAACTAAACCTAAGACCATGTCCTTTCAATGAAATCAGCAGCCTGATATCAAACTTAACCTTCTTTCTTCTATCACTATTGATCTGGCAGAGTCTTGCTTTTATAATGACAGACCATTCGTGCTCTCATTAACTCTTCTCTTTTCTTTCCTTTTCAGCAATGCTGGAGTAATCGCTTCCTAAACAATTTTGCAGACATGTAAGGTTGTTTTGTTGCGTGCATGTGTTTTTAGCAACACATCTACCAAAACTGCTGCATGTGTCATGTAAAAAAAAAAAAAAAAAAAAACCCCCCTTTGCTTCCCCTCAACCGAAACTCATTGTATACTTTGTGGAATAAGTGTGTGGTACCATTAGGGCTTCAGTTATACAAATGTACAAATGTGCAATATAGCTCAGCGAATCAAACTCTCCAGAGAAGTTTGGGTTCTTTGCTGCATGGAAGAGAACTTTTTTTTTTTTTTTGTTCTTAAACCAAAAGTTGAGGAGCTGTCAGCCAAGTTTCCATATTTCTCTGTGTAAGATGTCATAGTTAATAAAATGTACAATATCAAACTAATGCATGCCTTCAGTTGTAAGTAGCCAAATCTTTCTGTATTGTATCATCTAAGCGTACTACTTTATAAACAGCTCTGTACAATATGCTATACTATTTATAAATTCATTGAAAAAAAGACTACAGATGTTGAATGTGTAAACTGTAAACCCCCAGGTCATAACTTCCAATTTTTTTTTTTAATTTTATTTTTGTGTGTGCAAACCAACTTATTTTGCACTGTAATGTAACTTATTTAATTCAATCTAAAGAAGTAGACAGATGTTGGTGCAATACAACTATTGTGATGCATTTATCTAAAGCAGCAAACAACTCGGCCAGTTATCACAACTGCATGGGTGACTGACCTCCAGAAGCTGTAAATAAGATCAAGTGTCTATTGAAATACTGACAGTAATAAGCATCACACCTAATTCCTTGTTTTGGGTAAATAAATTGATTCTACAATACACACCTGGCGTGTTATTTGATGCACTTTGTTTTCTACAGGTACTTGCGTACATACGTTGGCATTCTCTTATATTTAATGCCAGGATGACACTTACTAGCATCAGCAGCATTGCAATCTTTCCTACTAGAACTATGCAGATGCCAGCTGCTCTTCCTGCAGTATTGACCTCCTCGCTGGTGTGATTTTTTTTTTTTTCCCTCTGTCCAGGGGCTTGTGTGCATTTTAAGGGACACTGTCAAGTACTTTGATCACTTAATTTTTTTTAAATGCTCCATTGTTTGTAAAAACCCTCCAGAAACCTTAATAAACACATTCTTTCCCAATGACACTTCCATTTTTTGGTTCTCTATTTTGTAAGTAAAGATAGCCCCCTCCCAACTCCTGTAGCCACTAAATCCCCACCTCCCTGGGGAGCCTGGCCCAAAGGCACCTGCTGTACTTGCCACTGGATGAGTGCTCAAGTTGTCCTACAGGTCAGGCACAGTTGGCCAACACCTCTGGTTCTCAAGTGACCCTGAGGGTATGAGCAGTACAGCCATTCACTCTGTCAACAGATTTGAAGTAGGTAGGTAAGCTTCCTAACCCTTATGAGATAAGGAGGCCAGAGAAACTGCAAAGGGCAGATGAATGAGGCATAATAAATCATCTAAGAGCTGTGAGTTCTAACCTGTCTTATCTTCTTGAGCTTGCCTGTCACTTGTTTCCTGCAAAGGTAAGTGGGACAGAAAGGATCAGTAGGAACATCTATGATTCCCTATAACTAAACAAGGGGATGATCACTTAAATCCCAGCTGCAGACTTTAGGCTGAAAGGAGAGAGGTTTGTAGGGAGCTGGGGAGTTAAGTGCCCTAAGAAAGGAGATGAGATTGGAAGTGGAGTCAGGTGATTACAGCACAAGATCTAAGTCCACCACCACACTGGGCAACTGTGTGTAACAGCCAAGCCTGTAGTTCTGGTTTTGGGCAAAAATCAGTCATGGGAAGAAGCCCCTCAATGAATGGGGCTCTAATCACATACCCCCTCTGGGATTTGCTGCTGTCAGGTGTGCTTGTGGGGCTGGCTGGACATGTGGTACCTGCTGTGCACTGGAGGCAGATGCTGTTGGGAGTGAACTGAGCCTAGCTCGACAGATTCATGTAGGCTGCTGCTGAGATGCACGGCAGGGTCCAGCTCTTCTGCTGATCCCACCCTGCCCCCACCAGTCAGAGCTAGAATGCAAGACTGTGACTGTTACCAGGCCAACGAGCTGAGCAGCATGGGAGCAACCAGGGGACAGCTGCCGAAGGGCTACAGATTTCTGATACCAACGTCAATGTATGCTGCTCCCCCCTAAACTGCCTCCTGCGTCAGTCTTGCCAGTGCCTCGCCACCAGGCACAAGGATAAACAAAGTGAAGCATGGGCCCAACTGATACAGATCGCCCACACGCAGCCCCGGAGCCTGAACCAGGGCACCGGCCAATTATACATGCTGAAAACACTCCTGGGTCCCCTCGCACACGACCATAGTAGGAAATGAGTCTGCAAGGCTGTGGAGGGACAGGCCTGTTTCCAGGCCAGTGAAGCACTTCCCCAAGCTCTGAAGTTAGAACATCACGACTCCATCTATCCCTCAGCTCCTTCTAGTGCTGACTGCCGGTTTTCCCTCCCTCTCAGATTAATTTTGGAGCAGTGCAGAGCACTGCTACCTACCTAATAAGCTGCCTGACAGGTGAAGAGTCCTTGGGGCTTTACACACCAGGAACCTATAACTAAATGGTCGAGGATCAGGCCAGGCTGAGGCAAGCAGGTCTTCTGAATTATGCTAACTTCACTCCTGTGTGTCCTTCTCACCCATAGTTACCCCTGTCCCTCTGCTGCAATCCTACCAGCTTCCTGTTCCTGAGAGAGATGTGGAGAAGCTGGTCTGTGACAGATGCAACTGGGATGTGATGTGCATTTCTTGATGCCTGGTCTCCAGCTAGCAGGTGCAAGCAAGGCTGGGGTTGTCAGCCAGGTGCCAGTATTGTAGCAGACAGCATTTAGCCTATGGAAAGAAAGCCTCATGCACAAGATGCTGTTTGGGACTTGCATGGCTCCCATTACAGCGCGTCACAGTCCAAAGCTTATTGTGACATTTCTAGCCACCTGCTGCAGACTGGAAAGCTTCAGTCACCCCCAACACTTAGTGCATGCACGACACAAAAAGTATGGCTGACTCACCAGTTACTAACAGTACGTCCCACATGGGCCCCTGCAGAGGTAGTGACCTACAAGCCACATTACTGAAAGCCTCGCAGAGGTTTGGCAGCTTTAAGGGCACTGGCACAGGGGAACTGAGCTAAACTCATCTACAGTGTCCTCTCCCTGCCCCACACTTGGTTACACGAGTCACATGGACAAGAGCAGGAGCCATTTGGGACCAAGAATTCTATAAGGGGGGGGCTGCAGTGTAGAGGTATCATGGCAGCACTCCTGTGCATCTCAGCAGCGCAAACCAGGCAAGCTGGAAGGGCCCTCAGGGGTGGGAAGGATCACCCAGTCCACTCTCCTGCTCGAGGCAGGCTTGACCCTGTCCAAGCCATGCCACACAGTGCTTTTTTGACCCAGCCCTAAACTACACAAATCAGTTCTTCCACAACAACAAGGCCCTTTGCCCAATGGTACCAAGAACGCCTTAGCCTGCCCCAGGTAAAGCGGAGGGATGAGCTGGCAGTGGCCCACTGCCGTGAGGCTCAAGACAACACGCTTGAGAGCCCCAGTAGGCCATGCATTCCCCCTGCCAGCTACAGAGGAAGGCAGAATCTCCTGCCCCCTTCCATACCAATCTGACCATGGCGGGTAAAATCCTGCCTGCACCCAAATACGGTGCTCAGTCAGACCTTTTCACCAGGGGCCTCCAGGTCTGAGGCCTGCAGGTGCACTGGTACAGCCCTCGCTATAGCCAACATCCAGTGCTGTGCAAACAAACCCAACTCTCCCACCCTGTCCCAACAGATCCCCACGCTACTGCGGCAAGGAGCAGGATGAAAAGCCTGTTGCCCCTTGGCTGTGTTTATGGGAGGTGAGGGTTAGAGTGGCTGCCTCAGGCCTCATCATGGGGGACACAGCCAGGCTGGGGAAGAATAGGGGGGTAGTAGCACTCAATGGGGTGTTTTGCTGTCTAAGAGCCCTACCCACGGTGCTGGTGAGGCTGCGTAAACTGTCCCCCTGCACTGCCAAAGGCACTCAGAGAAACGCTGCTGTGCCAGGCCCACCCTGCTGGTAGCTCACACACCTCCCCATTGCTTTGCGGAACAGATTCACCCACCTCAGCACTGGCTGCCATGGTATTTAAGCTCCAAACAATGATGCAGAGATTTATGCCTGGTGCTGGTTCAGTCACAGTGCTGTCCTCAGGCGACATCGGCAGGGACACGGCCGTGTTTTCAAAGCTGGCAACCCATCGCTTAGAGCAGAGGGTATGCGCGGGAGGCTGTATATGGCACTGTCGATAATGGGATGGCAGCAACACAGGAGGTGCCAAGCCTGCAGCCTGGTGCTGAGCCTCACAGTTACCTCATAAAGCAGGGCAACACTGCCCTCTATTTCATGCCCTCCCCCTCCTCACGGTTTCATAATTGGTAGGGGCGGAAGGGACTTGAGCAGATCATCAAGTCTGACCCCCTGCCATGGCAGGAAAAAGTATTGGGGTCAAATGACCCCCAGGGTAGGAGCCAGCACCACTTCACTTGGAAGTTGGTTCCAGATCCTAGCTGCCCTGACAGTGAAGTAGCGCCTCCTGATGTCTAATCTGACTCTACCCTCTGGAGGCACGCACTGCCAGACCAGGATCAGTGGCCTGGCTGCACCACCAGGGAGCGATGAGAAAGGTGGGAACCTTGGCCAGCTTACAGCCAGACTCTGCAGGGGGACACGAATGTGACACAGGCAGCTTGCCTCAAATCCACCAGCCTGAGCAGCCCCTTAGGCAACTGCCACCCATGCTGCAGAGGGCTGGGTTCTCTCATAGCAGCTTGGGTTAAACAAAAACCCTCCAACTCTCACCTCTGCCCTACTATTTGCGGGGGGTGCCAGTCTGAGACCCCGAGCAGATGGAGCTGCCTTCCTGCAGCTCAGTGGAGGGGGCTGAAGGGTGGGACTTTCATGCATGCTGACTTCGGGCCCCTCCCTCAGGCCACTGGCTGCCCAAGGTTCTCCTTTGCAGCTCCCTTTGTGCTGCAACTCTCCCACCCCGTACCTCAAGCAGAGATCTGAATCCTGAACTGCCTCCCAAACCACCCATAAAGAAGCGAGGTGCTACTGTGCCCTGGTCTGTCACTGGGTCTAGCCCTAAATCCTCTCCTGTAGTCTACAGAACAACCTGGCTTCTCCACAGGCCCCAGGAAGGTGCTCCCAAATTATGACAACCTGGCACAGAGCTCTGTGGGCCCCATACTGCCCTCAGCAAAGGCACTGCTAGGCTGTTTTGAACAGGGCTGATTGTGGAGGCACCCCCACACACCCAGGCAAAGCATTGGAGACTGGTTGCCTGTGCAAGGGAATGGTTCATTTAACATTGTGGCTTCATGCCCAGGAACTTGGTCTCCAACACATAGCCAAGAATTCCAGTAGCTGCAAGTGAAGTTAGTCGTTGTAAATGTCTCTGCCCTACCTAGGGCCACATGATGGATGATGCACCTTCCCATAGAGAAAAGCTTCTCTGAATTTATGGGCTAGACTGTAAATTACAGGGCAGAAATGAGGTCACAAAGTTCACTCTGCTTCCTGCAGCCCCTTTGGGGCTATGAAAGCCCAGCTGCAGCGCTGGGGAAGGGACCCGCATTCCCTCTGGCCTTCTGTGATAGCTCCAGTCTACAGCAAGGAAGGCCAAAAGAGCTACAGCTGCTATAGACCAGTTAGATCATTCTCTAACTAGGGCAGCAGCAAAGGCTGCTGATTTCAACAAGCCTCCAAGTGTTAGCAAGGTAGCCACTACAGCAGGCTGGATATGGAGGCCTGTACAGGTAACAAAGTCAGCATGAGAACAGACCTTAGTCATTACAGCCGCACGGACTGAGGGCTAGCCACACCACGTGCAGCATGGCAGTGAAGGTAGTCACTGTGGAACTGGGACCTTGTCAAGGTCTGCAGGGCAAAAAAGGAACCACTGTAGCAGTGAGTGCTTGCAGGATAGAACGCCCTGTGAAGCCCATCCATCTCCAGAAGTGCGTAGGCTGCAACTTGCGCAGACCAGCCCAAGGAAGACAGTTTGCAGACAGCTTTCCCTTCCTCTACTGATGTCACCATGCTGGAGTTTACAAAAAAACTACTTACATTTCCAACAAAATGGAGCCAAGTTACCAGCTTCAACTCATCAGCTAATGCGAGGTGTTAAGGAAAAATACAACTGGCTATACGCTGAATTCAGGAAGAAAACCAAACACAAACTATGTTGCAGAGTTCACAGGAGAAGGCGGCACCTTGATGGGCAGCATGGCTCTGTTCAGGGCAATGTGCTGCACCTCCAGTCACAAAGGAACAGAACCTTTGTTCTGCCAGTAGCAGCCCAGTTTCTCAAATCAGCTGCCAAAGCAAGCATCTCATTTCTGCCAACCATTAAGCTCTTCCCAGTCTTGGGATTACAGCCAGGAGGCAGTCCAAGTTTCTGAACCCCAGCTCACTAGGCAGAGCAGCGTGCTGCTGCCACTACCCAGTCACACCACTTTGATGTAACTGGACTTCTTGTTCTGTGTAACTATTTTAAACATTTAGTCAGGACAGGCCATTTCCATCCCTCCTCCCCCCCTTGTTTTGGTAGACACATTCTAAAGGGGCCCAGAATACAGCTGACGAGCTGTGCAAGAGAGTTTAAGTAGAAGTCTCAAAACACAAGGTCATCACTTCCTTTCATGCCACAAACAGACCAACCCTTCTCCAAGCAGAAGAGCTGCAACAGAAGATTCGGCAGACAGCATCAGGATTCCTTTGTCTGCACTACAAGTTCTATGGTCTGTGACAGAGCAGACATTTGTGGAGCACAAAGCCATTTTTAACTCCATCTATGATGTACAGCTGGAGCACTAGCAGAGTATGTTCAGAACTGGCTGGGTTCTCTCAAATTGGGTCTGACAGGGTGAAAGGAGATGGGATTTTGGCTTCCTAGCCTGTTCAGCCTTTGACCTCTCTCACCAGGTTGCTCCAAGCCAAGGCGCAGTGTTAATGGAGGATTTTACAGTGTAAACAACTGTCAGTGACTAATCCCAGCAAAAAATTCCAATGCTCATTCCAGGTGGAACACAACACAGCCATTAACATAAGGCTAAGTGGCACAAGTGAGGCTCAGTACATCAAGTCCAAGTGAATGGACTGCTTACCGGATCTGTGTCCTATTGTTAGCAGGTTTGCTGATAAGGGGCAGAGGGGCCTCAGTCAAATACAGTTCAACCCATTCCAAATGCTTCAGCAAGCCAGAGATCTCTGCTGGCAACCCAAATGACTCCCACGCATGCAGTCCATGAGCAGACACAAGAAACACTCATCCACTTCCCACACACTTGCCACAAAGCCCTTTCCCTTCTGTACACATCCCAACTCCCACTTCCTCTGTAGTAGCAGTGGTTGGACCACTGTAGCTTGAATCAGGTTTAGGCACAAAATGGCACCAATGTAACTATAGGTGCATTAACAAACATACACTGTTATACCTGGCTCACAGCTGCTCAGCCTGTGCTAGTAAATCTACTTCAGGTTTCAACACAAGCTAGGTTTAACCCAGCTAACTGTTCACACTCAAGTCTGCACCAATTTAGCCACAGCAGATGAGGTACAATGTGTGTGGGTAAGGCAACCACAATGCTGGGATACTCTCACAGATGCCATCCCGCAGTTCCCCAGAAACCACAACTCTGTGAAACAGACAGGCTTTCTGAGAAACAAATGCTCATTGCTACAGGGCTGGAAAGTTTAACTTCAAATGTCACCTCACAAGCCCTAAGAAGGGAAGGTTTCATTACATGAAACAAGACCAAGGAGGAGGCTGAATATTAAGAGAGAAAGCCACTAATTACCCAGAACTCTCTCTAATCTGCAATGACAGGAAAGGAAGCATAAAAAGTATAAGACACTTTAACAGGATACCTAGCACTTACAGAGCACCTTGTGGTTGCAAGACAGCTGCTTAAAAAGATGCCCCCAACTTTCTGAGACAGGGAACTACACACCCTTGCCTCCCCATTTCACAGGCAGGGGTGGCTCACATAATCTTTAACACATGACCTTTGGAAAGGAAAGTTAGTTACTTTGCAGCTCCAGGACTGGGTGGCTCCAAGCCTCATCCTCACCCTCAATGCATGCTGTCCCTGAGGGGCTGGCAAAGCACAGCTGTGAAGATTGCTGGAGTTCAGGAAGGAGTGCAAAGTTTGGAGAAACTCTTGCCCTTGCACCACTGATGATATCTATGATCAGAAGTGGCACCTCAGAGCCAGAGAAGCAAGCAAATACAAACATTACACCTTTATCCAGCCTCAGACACCACCAAATACAGTCCATGTCCAAAAGAGCAGATAGCAGCACAGGTGGCAGACTGGGTGCCCTTGTGTCACTGGCTTCCAACATCACCTCTGAACTGTCTCCTTTGCAGACCTTATGTGACTCCTGATGCAGTGAAAGCCATAATTTTTGCATTCATTACCTCTGGTAGTATGCACAGCAGTAGATTAAGGCACAGAATGAGGTCAACTGATTATGAGCTAACTGCATTAGTTATATTTCCTAAACTAGAAACAAGTCACAGGATTCAGGAGCACAAGGTTACAAAAGCAAAGATCACATTCTAAAATTAAAGCATTAATGAAGGCTCATTAAGGGACCAAAAATATCCCCTTAGACTCTTGGAAGCAATAGACTAAAATAAAATTTAAAAAAAAAAAAAAAAAAAATCAAGTGCATTCTCCAGGTTTTGTAGCTTAAAGTTCTCAATCCCTTCCACTGGATGTTTATTCACAAGATCATGAAAAGATAATCTAATAGAGTGCTAACATAACATGCATTTAGAGATATTGATCTCTGTGGCAACAGTCTGAACTTTTATCAATAATCAAAGCAAGCTGTCACAAAACAGAGAACGTGCAATTGAAGAGTGATGTCCCTTTTACCATCTGGTGAAGCAGCCTCTCTGAATGCAACCCTTCCATCTGAGGTCAGACTAACACGGTCAGCTACTTGTCTTAGGATACGGGCAGGTATCCAGAAATAAGTTACATACAGCTGTATGTAAAAGGAAGTTTTAAAGCTAATTTCTTACAGCAGAAACTCCAGCGAAAGGAACAGTCTGATCTCCATTCTAGTCATAAACAGTTTTAGAAATTTCATGCAACAGACTTCAGCATATAGGTGCCAAGGAGCAATACAGTAAAATCTAACTTCTCTAAGCTTTAATGGGATTCTTTCTATCCGCTACTTACTAAAAGGGCCAGGGCTATGGCAAAATTAAAGGAGGACCAATTTACAACAGCTGGTTAATGGTACCACAGCAGTGTTCAAATTTCAAACTCCAACGGCACGTGCAATAGCTAACTTAGGACTTAAGGTAAAACTACCCAACTAAGTAAAAGTGGTCAAATTAGCACACACTTTCATGCTTACCAATCTGTACATTCTCTGAACTGTTCCAGGGCTGAGCTCTAGCCTTCACACTTCTTGTTCCACGGTAGTCTTGCTTTCCAGAAAACGTTGCAATGCTTACTGCTAAACACAGCTGGAAGCAATAGGACCAGCTTCAATTAGGGCCATATAAGTGAAAATCATCATCAGCCCAGTGGCTAACATTTTATTGCACATACCAAGTGTCTCCCACGCACTTCAAACACACCACTTCACTCTAGCTTATCAGTGTTAAATACTTCATCCTGATCCTCTCAATTAAGGTCTGATTAACTATTTAGAAGCTTATCAACCTACCTAGGTTACCATGCAGAAGCAGAATGCAATCTGAGGCTTATCGCAGAGAAAGGAAGAAATGGAGAGCTTGCAAAATAAACAATTTGGGTTTTACTTGAACATGTTTGCAGCTTCCCTCTGTAACAAATCAAGAACATGAAATGAGTTGAAATCCACTCACTATATACCACTGCTGTATAAAACAGATACTTAAACAGAATTTTAGTTCAAGTGTACTATATACACTGTACCATTTGGTATAGTGTTTAGTGAACTGAAATATACCAGCTAGTTTTAATTAAAATCAGCCATGAGACTGGAAGACAAGCCTTATTTATTCTTCAGTGGCTTTACCTGTAGCTTGGATGACACTGGAGAAAAAACAAAAATTGGTGTTTCTCTAAGCTGCAAGCATAGCAAAAAGTGGAGTAGGGGAAGAATATCTATTTAGGATAGCCAGCCAGCCATCTGTGAACAGGAACAAGCCAGTCACTCTCCTTCTGTGTCTTTTGAGTACATCATGCAGCTTTAAAACAGGCTGGGGGGAGCAGGGTTCTGGGAGACCACCCTCTCCTGTATTTTTAATACAGCGCCAGCTCTCCTGGAACATTTTTACCCTGTTTGTGCTCTGGTACTGCATTACTGGAAAGTTGGTTGGTTTTTTTATTGTTTGGAAGCAAAAATGCAGTGCACACATCAAGAAATTCCAGTACAAAATAGCTGCTTCAGCTGATATGATGACATGGGAGACAGTACAGAAAATACTACAATACAATACACTAAACCAGACACAAACAGCATTACAAGGCTATACATGCCTGTAGATCAGAGACACCGGCAATTATCACACAGAAGGCAAATTATCACAGTCAAAAAAAGGCAGAATGTTATTCTTTTGCAAAACTGAAGCATCAGTTTCAGGATTCCAATCCATTGTTTTAATAATGTAACATTTCTACGAGTGAAGCGTGAAGGTTTTTTTTAATGCCATTTTAACTGATAGTACCATATACAGGACATGAAATGCTGTTGAGTCACTGCTGTTGTTTTAAGACCTTTTAGAAACTTACCCAAATAAAACTGAACTGTATTTAGAAAGAAGTGTTTGTGTACAAGCTTTAAAGTGGTTACAGAACTTGGTAGGAGAATTACAGTAATTTCCCTACATTTCAATATTGTACAATCCTCTGTATGTAGAAACTGATTATCACCTACAAAAATAAGTGTCCTACAAGTCAGGGATGCTGAATTTGCTTACTCTACCTTTATAGAGTTGATGTAATGCCATGCAGAAGAAACAAGTTGGTTAGATTAATAGAACAGGAGAACTAGTGCTGTTGATTTAAACACACCTCTGCACAACTCCTACACACTTTAATAGGAACTCGTGCATGAGCCCAACTACAAACCTCTGGACAAAAGAATAAAACCTCTTTCACAAAATAATAATAAAGAGAACCTGTATTTACATCTGCAACTAGGGATCAAGAACATTTAGTTTTGAACACAACTGTGACATCATTTCAAACCCTAACAATGAAATGTTTTATAGTTAAGTATCTATAGTTTTAGAAAGAAAAAGACTTTAAAAACCACTTACAAATAATCTCCAACACAGATGAGTTCAATCTCATACTTAATAAATAGGAAGCATCCAAAACATGATCAGAACTGAGATGTTTTTAACTGTTAAGTGATTCCAGAGTCTGCTGCTTTCAAAGAGAGGCTGGGTTGTTACTACAAAAACTGAAGTCTAAGTTCTTCAGAAAAGAATGGAGCTCGTGGGACACAAGTGCTGAAACATGCCCGTTAGGGAGATTCACTGCATGCCAAACCACTGCTCTTGATCTGCCCACTGTGCTGCTTCACTATCACTGCCCTCCAAATCCCCTTCTTCTCCACTTCCTTCCATATCATCCACATCCTCTTCCTGGGTTGCATCTGTTGGACTCTCCTCCTTTTCCATTTTCTGCATTCCTTCTAAAGACTTCTGATCATTGGGATCCAAGCTGAGGGAGGGGAAAAAAGCAGGAGTTACCCTCAGCTGTAAGGAAGCAAACATGAGAAAAGTGTCTAATCGAAGCTAGTCTCTACTTCCTTCCCCCCACACACACTTCCTGCTTACTGCCACTAATATTTAAATACAGCAAAGATGCTGTCACTTAATCTCAGTCTGATGTTATAACTTTTCACCAAAAGGTGGAAAAGGATGATTAACACGATATACCACATCTTTGCACAAATGACCTTGACCCTGGAGCATTCACTCTCTGAACCCCACAACCTCCCTCCCATGATTTGAAAACATAAATATTAGAAGCCAGGAAACAGGACAAAATAGAGACTAGCACCAAGGCATAAACAGCCAGCTGACCTAGCACTGCATTGTACTGTAGGCATATTAAGTCAGCAGGGCACAGGATAAGCTTAACTTTTGCACAGAATATGCAGTGTACAGTAAATGACATTTTATTCTGAAAAATGCTACATTTGATCAAGTCTGAATTATTTTCTTCCTCCGTGTTCAAGGGTTTGGCTTTACTGTAAGAAGAAATTTGTTTTCTTGATGTTTAATGGAATCATTTTGTTTGAATTTGGCTAATCCCTTGTGTTTATATAGCACCTTCCAGCTCAAAAGGAATGGAGCACAAGGTGCTTGACAGGCTGTATAATAGTTTAAGGATTATAAACAAATCCATGCCTTAATCCTCCTTATTAGTGCAGCAATTGACTGGCTGGTAACATTAGCAAAACTTATGACTGCAATACTGATTGATGTCCTTAAGAACCACAGTTCCCAACTCAAAAGGTCTTAAGAGCACGATAACTCATCAATGAAGAGGCAGCATGTTAAAAAAAAAAAAAAAAAAAGAAGACAGAAGTGGCTTTGAAATGCTTCTCCTCTCTTTGCTGTGACAATTCAAATGGGTTAGTGAAATGATAAGCCACAGAAACTGCACACTTCTTAGAACTAAGAAATATAAAAAAAAATAATAATAATAAAAAAAGGGAAGGACAAATTTTACCTGAGGGCAATACTGTACTGGTCCATAGCTTCCTGATATTCATTGACAGCTACAAGAAAGTCTCCCAGTATTCGATGCAGCACACAGTCACTCTGATTAGCCAGTGCATTCCTCAGTAAAGCAATTCCATCTTCATATTTCTGTTCTCTGCCTGTTTATGGACAGATACATTTCAAATCAATAGTTCAGACAGATATTCCGCATGTAAAAATTACATGACGGAGTAGACAAAAAGCTACCGCAATATTTCCCCCCGTAGAATAATCAGCATAATAATTCTATGGTTGGTAACTATTCTTTGGGAGTTTAGTTCTTTGTACATTTTTCTTTTTTTGCTCTAATGATCATAAATATACTGGTTTAAAGCAAGACTCAAATAATCAATTGCTATTTTTTCTAAAGTATTCCTACACCTCATCACTGTATTGTCTTATGGCATTCCTGTTCAGAAGGAAAATTTACAGAACTGGCAAATCTTTGGCTGTAACGCTATTATTTCATACAAAAAAAGTGAGCTTTAAGAAGACTGGGCAGGGAAAAAGAACACATCTCAAAAGAAACTTACTAAGAAGTTCCGCTTTCTTTACCACAGCTTTAATGTAATCAGGTCTCTGTGTCAGTGCTTTATCTAATAAGGTTTTTGCTTTCTCTTGTGTAACCGGGTCTTCAAGACAGACTGTTGCCAACAGCGTAAGCGTCTGTGCGTTTGCTCCCAGGGTTTTGTATACATTGTTAGCCATAACCATCGCTTCACGGATACTGTTGGATGCAAGATAACATTCAATGAGGCCTGAAGACCAAAAGAAAGGTGTCAGTTAATTCATGTTAGTATTGGCATACAAAGCAGACCCCCTCAGTCAATTACTTGATTTACAGTAGCACCCACAGACCACTCAAAGATGCAAGTCACAGAGAGAGATTCAGTGACCTGTGGTCCCAGAGATCACCAATAGCAGAGCCGGAAGCTAGAAGAACATCTCTCAAGTTCAGCCTCTGCCGGCAGAGGTATTATTTATTTAGGGGAACTTTCCCTCCTTCTGATTCTTTCTTTTTTGCGTTTAAGGAACAATATCCAAATCCTTCCATTTGCAGGCAGTTATGCAATTAAAGGACAGCATTCCTGAACTTAGTCTTTACTGTAATAGAAGTGGAGAACCACAACACAAATTATTCTGCTCATGGGACACGAAGGAAGAATATATCCATTGAGTAGTGGGCTGGAGAAGCCAGGAAAATCAGATACAACAGAGTCCTCCATTCTGAGCAAAAGAAAAGGAACTGGAAAAATTGCCTTTACTGAGCAAGAACTAGGAGGGAGAGACTACATCTCTCAATAAATCACTGGGAGTACTCCAAACAACCACAGAACAATACAGAAAGAAAACCACCACTGCCTTCACCCCCCAGGCTGTCACACTTGCATGCCTCATGCTCTTTTTTTTCTAAGCTTGTGTGGCATTTTTTTGCCTTCATTTCAGTATGCATGGGTCTGCCCTCAATTCCCTGCAACTCCTCCCACACTAGAACTGCCTAGCATCAGCAGAGCTGACAGTAAGCAAGGGGAGTGGGACAAATGCCTGTGTGAAAAACAATCTAGGATCTGGTACATGAATCAGGATGTTTTTAACCCTGCTTCATCCAATGATTTTGTCAGTAACTACCGGCATCGAAGGCCCTGTGTATATTTTTATATCACAATTGTATCCCAACAGATAAAACACATATTTTTGCTGAAGTTAATCCTCTCAGTGGTATTAATTTACAGTCTGACTCTTCAGTTCCTGTGTATAATTTAGTTTCTTCTGAAGAGCAAACTGAGCTCTTTATAGATTTATTATAAATATATCCGTTGAGTTAAGTGAGTAGTTTAGAATTACCCTGCATATTTCCCAAGATTTGCATCCATCAGCTTCCAGTATGGAAGTAGAAATATTTCTCACTACTGGCATTCTTTGCAAACCATTATTTATTTGAAACTGAAGAAATCTTTAAAGATCTAAACAGAGTTTCCCTTTTGAGATTCTTTAACAAAAATTGTAGAAAAGCCATAATCAAGTTCAGTTTTACTGCTCTGCTCAATTTTTGGAGCTTCAGCTGTTGACAGTGAACCAAACACTTCTATCCCAAGGCTTTAGACATTTCAATATGTAAGCCAAGTGAGTTCCTAGAATTACCTGAAGTGTGGTTGGGGGTGAAAATGGCAGGCCTACCTACTAGCTATACTGAACAGACTATGTAGATCACTGAGACTAATCGATTATAACAACTGTCTGCAATCTCCACCACAACACCCTATTAATAAATGAATCCGCATATGAAAACTGCACTTCAGTTCAGCAACCATACCACACAAATATTAGAAAACAGTATGCCAAGACCAAAAGGCAAGCAGCTTCTATTTGATGCTTCAAAGCTCTCTACATCATTAGATGGTTTTCAAGAAAGCTTAAAATAAAATTTGTATTAAACTCTGAAGACCTCTGCAAGAGTGTTTGCTCTGCTAAGTTTTCTTTTTCTTCCTTACAGTTTGGTAGAAGATGATTTGCCTAGGCAATGATATGCCAAGACTAAAGCTTCCAATGGAACTAATCCTAGAGCTGGCGAAGAATCCGTTTGTGCACAGATTGAGGATTACACCAAATTTAACAAGCATGCATCTCACTACATCAAATTCAAAACAACTTTCCACTTGACAAGCATGCATTCTCTAATACTTTCCCCTGCATTTGCTGTGATCTTTATTTGGCAACTCTTGCAATGCCATTCACCTACTAGAAAGCAAAGGCTTGCATCAAAAACTCTGTGCTATTACCATGCCTACACGGAACCCACAACAGGGTAGCTTCTAGCTTTGCTGCAACTGTGACAGCACTATATTTTACCAAAGCCCTATCAGTACTGGGTATAAAGCATTTACTTTACTCACCTTCATAACAGTCTAGCCTGCAAGGCGCAAGACGTATTGCCTCACGGAAATGTATAATTGCCTCCTGGACTCGCCCCATGTTCCTAAGAGCAGCTCCTTTCAGTAGTAATGCTTGGACACTATTACTGTTGAGCTGAATAGCTTTGGCTCCCAAATACAAGGCACGAGAATATCTCTTACTGTAGAAACTATGGCACCTAGAGAAAAAGAGAAAGACAGGCAGCACAACACTTATGATTACTATACTCATTCATGGGAAGCTGAAAAGGAAAGTTATTGGTAAAGCTGTTCCTAGCAGGCAAACTTACTCAAAAAGCCATATCTGATATTTACTGGCCTTCACAAAGCCGCTGATTTAAGTACTAATTGTTACACAAAACTATAACGCATTAACTGTTAACAGACTTGATAATTCCAAGGTGCTTAAAGGTAACTAGATAAAAACAGACAAGCTATTTCTAACAGAGTAACAAAGGGATTCTGGAGGGCCCAGGTCCAGCACTTAAAACGGCCCAAAATGCCCCCTGCAGTTTTTAAAGCCTACTCCCCTTTCCCTTGTACAACTCACCTGAGAATGCTCAGAAGGATCTACTCTGGCCACTTATACCCTGCAGCAGTGTTATTTCTCCAAAAATGTGCATAAAGTCTGGGTAAATCCCTGAACATTAGTTGCTGAAAAAGACACGGCTAATGACTGCTTGTTACTGCAGGAGGAGCAGGAGGAAGAGGGCCCTCTCTTTTTAGCTCAACAGCCTACTGGATTCAGTGCTTGTGGCGGGGGGGGGGGGGGGGCAAGCGGCGTGGAACAGCCAGATTTTACGCTTCCTTTACCCAGAGGAAGTTTGCACTTCACATTTCCTTGGAGAAGACTCAGACCACCAGGCCACAGCCTGAGTTTGCCAAGGCATTTGCCTCCCTCCTATGGAAATTGAGCAGCTGACAAAGGAAGATATGTATAGCTAGAGGGAGAGCAACCCAGTAGGAGTATGGCTCAGACAAGAGCACTTCCCTAGAAGGGAAGAGGCCTGGATTTTGGCCCCTACTCCTGATGAACAAAGGAGGAGCTATTTCACTGCTGTCCCTCTTATTACCCAATAGGTATGAAGTACAAAAAACACAGGAACACTATATTAGGGAAGTAGGGCTACTACAGAGCATAAGTGGCCAGAGAAGAGCTCTTCCGAGCATGATCAGAAGGACAAGAATTAGAAGGGATCTAAAATCTGCATTAAACGGTTCAAAATACAAAACTGTGGAGCTACATTTGGCCCAGAATGTCTGTAACTGGCAAAGCAGACTCTCACACTAAGGATGCCTTATCTCCCTTCCCCAAACATGTTGATGCTCTTGAGAGGCTCACTAAATGACTGGGGAAGCAGAGGAAAAACAAGAAGCAGAAGACAGTTACCCAGACACAACCCACGGCTCTGCATGCTGATCAGAAATATTGAAGAGTCGGCAGCCCAAGTTCTCCACATCTTCTAGGCGACCTTCACGTGCCAATAAATAGCCATAGACATCCATCCCTAAAAGGAAAGGCTTTAGGAGCAGTTGTACCGTCTGAGCTGCCAGTCATGACATTTCAAATTTACATTTTATGAAGATTTAAGAATTCAATGGAGTTCAGCCAAAGGTACCAGCAATTTCATACTACTGCATCTCAACTCTTCCTTAATCATACACGTTTTGGGACCATGTCACAAAGGGATAGATGCTCGTATACAATTAATGGGAGAGGAGGAAACAAAAACTGGTAGAAAGTTAAAGCATGAAGGTTTCTACAAGGTTTCTACCCCCAAGGACCATTTCCAAGGGGCAGTCTATGGTGGGCCACATCACAGGTTCAACATGGCCCACAGGCCACACACTGGGAATCCCTGGCTTATACAGAAGGCAAAAAAACCACAAGCATCTTAAAGTAATTAATTCTTACTTTGTTTCTTTGTGGCTAGCAATTCTACCTTCTTGGGTACTACCATTTAATGAAGGATCATGATGGATAAGGCAAAACTCCTATTTTAAATTATGTGACTGCCATCAACTACTTGAGGTATTTTCAAAAGCTATAAGCAGACAAAAATCTTGTTGTAGGCGATATCTTTTATTAGATATTCAGAAACTATACACATACCATACAGATGAACAGGTACATAAGCATTCTCATCCGTGCTAATATTTACAAGGTTAATACATTACAAGGTTAACATTCCTTAAAGATTTACAGCTACTCACCTTTTATCAGATAAGGGTCCAGCATTTGTGCCTGTTCAAATTTTAGAATTGAATTTTTATTGTCTCCAGCTCTGAAGTACAGGTCTGCCAAGCTCCCCAACAGATCCACGTTATCCCTCAGCAAAGACTTTTTCTCTAATGAGCTAGCAGAAAATAAATGGCCATTTAAAACTGTACCTTGTTATTTACCATTCATTGCTATGTACTTCCTGGAGCCTACAGTTTGTTTCTAATAAGTAATCATGTTTTTACAAGCACAGATATGAGAATCAGTAAAAGACCTACAATTACCAAAAAACCAGTACCACTTAACTACAGCCCTGCTATCTGCCTTTGCTGACTGAATACTGCCCACAAACTGTGAAAATACATTCGAGGTTTTCTTGAACACGCATACACCTTACCCTGCTTGCTGAAGGCTGCCAAAATGGAATAGTGAGAAAGTTCTTCAGGCAGGAGACCTCTACCAAAAATATCCTGCTGCCAGAAGCAAACAGTGTTTGCTAAGATAGTATGTGCTGCCATGTTAAATCTTAGTGTCTCAAAGCATATCTTAGCCCCACTCAAAGCTTTACAGATCATCACTAGTAACCTGAACTACATCCAGAGGCAAGAAGTTACAGTTCATAGCATGAAAACACTAGGGAGGTGGGCTCACAGTAACCCGCTTTTAAAAAGGTTTGTCACAAACTTTGGCAGCAAGTCTAGAATATCATTCAATTTTTCTGCTACACCGACTTCCAAATCAAGATTCTTCCAGTATGGGAGACGCTCTCCTCCCTCCCTCACCTCAGATGTTTCATTTGGCATCTGTCAAAATCCAAGGATTGTTTAGAGATTGGGACTGTATAGCCCTACACAACACAAAATTCACACCATACCATGTTAAACAATGTGTTTTAATCTATTAACATCCTATGCAGAGTAATGATTCAAGAACACTTTAATTCACCTTGATTCTTACCAGATGGTGTTGATCGCTCTGGTGTTATCTCCAGTGTGCACAAAAGCATACGCTTTGATCCACACTGAAAGCCAATCCAAGTTGGGGATACTCTGAATTACATTCATTGTCATAGAGGCCACTTCTGCACCTTTTACTGAGAGGGAGAGCAAACCTATTCAGAAAAACACATTAGTCACATTTCAAGTAACCAATGCAGTTGGTAATACAAGTTAGCTGATTGTTTTAAAGATTGACAATTCAATTGCTTTGTAAACTTCTACAGATTATTATAAATAACTGCCTGTATGTCCTAGATTGTATTTGCTCATTTACTATGTCTCAAACATTGTATGTCAGATTAAATATTTAAGTACTTGGTGGAAAAAAAGAACTCTACCTAGTATAGCATCAAGCGCTAGAGGACACTGCCTCAACACTTCTTTATAGCTTGTAACAGATGACCGTTCCTGACCTGCCTTCTTGTACAAATTTGCCAACATCATGTTAATCTGTAAAGAGAGAGAGAGGTGGTAAAAAAGACAAAAAAAAAAAAAAAAAGTAGTGATGGCTGTGATAACAATCCAGTCTACAATTATGTAGGGCAGAGATTCATCACTGAGAGAAGGTCCTAGGTTCATTATACCCCATCTTTCCAGCTCTAAGTAGAAAACGGAAGTTATGAACCCAGCTTTGCAATTCATTGTATCGTATAAAATAAGTGTTTCTTCTGATTCAGAAGGCAAAAACTGACGTAATTCTTTTATATTTGCATAAGGCCTCTGGAAACCTCAGTTTTGCATATATTAAATCCCGATATATGCAACTATCTACATACGTGGAAGCAATACCTGACAAACAGCTGCATCTTACGCTGGTTTCCTTTTACCAGCTTTCTCTACATACCGAGGAAAGGCTGCCAAAACTATAACTTTTGGGAGGTGGAGGTTTTTTATTTAGGTCCTGAATAACTTAACTGCTCAAGAAATAGCTTAAGTCCAGGTCATTGCAGCTAGCTTTTCTGGCGCAGTTATTCTGGTTTGCTGACATACAAGGGGAAGAAATTGTTTGGCTTCTCCTCAATGTTTTCATTTTTGTGCAGTAAGCCTGGATTATGGTAAGACAGACACCTTGTAGTTAGTTACCCTGACCAAATTGTAATGCTGCTAACAGTCAAACCTCAGTTAAAGAGCACAAGGTGTTAATGGCTCAAGAGATTACAGAGCTAGCAAGCAAAAGACTCAACATTTTTGGCTCTGCATGCTGCTATGTGATATAAATATTTAGCACTACATAAACTACCATTAAACCAGGGGAGAAGAATCTTGATGGTACATAGTTGCTGGGTTTTTCCCTTCTATTCATCAGGCCAGGAATTTTCTTCAGCCTCAAGAAGCACACGCTGCTGAGGTCACAACACAGACAGCAGCACTTCATTTCCTACACAAGCTGTCCTCCTAGCAGCATTCAGGAATCTGGTGGGAGGATCAGCATAGTCAGAGCTAGGGTGTTTACCAGCACAGCAATTAGTCTTTGTCTGGAGGAAAGTAAAAGCCAGGTATGAAAGGTTTTGGATTGTTAACAGACTAGTCCCAGGGAAAAGCAGAATGTTTGTAAGTCTGGTAGAATCCTCAGTCCTAAATGAGTTAGACACATGTCACTAGAAGTTAAAGTGTCTATTCTTCCTCACACAGAGGAGATTTTGTAATTCCCACAAGTAAGTTACTCACTAATTTTCACAGGAATTAATTGGTGAAGATACACAAGTGTTTAGTTCCAAACAGAAGTGCCAAGAGTTGATGTCTTTATATACACAAAACTAGATTTGCAATTCTGGCCAAATGTTAACATTCAGCTCCAAGTATACCCAAACTACCCTTTCAGCAGGGAGAGGTAATTAGCTGCCTTAGTCTCATGGTATGCAGAAAACATGACAGGGCGGCACTTACAGAATAACTCACTCATAGGCATAAGCTTTTGTCAGCTACAGTCCACATCTACTACATTAGATGCATGTGATGAAGTAGGCTGTAGTTTACAGAAGTTCATGCCTTTCTGGTGTTCGTGCCCCCTTTAAGGTGCAACCCTGCCCTGCCTTCTGTCCTCTCAGACCAGAAACACATCCGGGGATTTACCTTTGGGGTTCTTTGTCTTGAAGGAATTCCATCCAGGATAGCAATGGCATCTTTATCTTGCTTCAACATTGTGTAACACTCAGCCATTTTGTATTTCACTTCAATTTCAGATGGCAGACACTAAAATAAAACAGATTGCTAAAATATAACCTCTCAAACGCTGTTTTAACTATATGAAAAGAAATGTCTGAATCATGAGTTTTCTATCAGACTTTTTTTGTTAAAGATAAATAAAGTGTAAGGAAGTCGGTAAGCTGTACTTGCATAACTCACGCTATTTTGTAGCTTCCAAATAAAAAATGTAAATTTAACAAGCAAAATCTTGGCCACAGGTAACCATCTTGTTTTTCATGAGTTCAGAGCCATTAGAAGTTAAACAGTCTAAAAATTTAGGCTACTTTAGTATAGCAATGTTATAATCTAAAGTCACAACATGAACACACCAACATCCCATGTTACAGCCAGTATGTCAGTCAATTCCCAAGTACCTGACTTTGTGGAGTTGATGCAGCATTCCCGGTAGAGGGTCTAACTTTTGAAGTTTTACTTAATGCTTTCTTCTGCTGCAAGGCCATTGTATACTTACTTACAGCATTCCTATACTCCTTGTCATGAAAGAGGGAGTCTGCATGATATACAAGCAGCTGGTACTTTTGAGAAGGGGAGAATAACTCTCTGGAAGAAAAAACAAGTGATGGTTAATTGAACTGTCTGATGACATGATATGGGCAAATTTGCCAGAACCCAAGTTTTCAGTGTTAGTAAGAAGGCCCTTAGCCATGACCCAGAAGTGGAAGACCTATGAGTGCAACATTTGCACCCTTCATTCATAAGCGCTTTAACCCGAGGCAAGAACAGCCTTAGTAACCCTAAGCACATCTTTAATGAGTCCCGAGTGGTAACTACTGGATGTGTCTGCATTTTCATTAATGCACCGTAATTATGGTGCATTCAGTTTAGTACCTGCAATAACAGGTATTAACTTAATGCATTGTAATCAGTGCCACTGCGCATTAGCGCAGATTAACATCACAAAAAAAATGTTCACGTGCATAAGACTGTCTACTGCATATTAGCATAGTTTTGCCAGCCACACTAACGCGTAGTAAAATTAGTCTAATGCGCATTAAGCATCTCGTGTAGACGCACCCTCTGTTAATCATCCTCTTGAAGAGCAAGGGGACTCGGATTTTATAATCAGCACAAATCCAGAGCAATCCTCAAACTTGTGCCTCTTCAGCACTGGTTCCCAAACTGTGGTACACATACCACCAGCAGTACACATTCAGATTCATTATAATTACTTTATACGACAAAAATTTGCTGGTACCACATAAGTTTGAACTGAAACTCTGTTGGTGGCATTTAAGCTTGTATCATTTTAAACTGGTGGTACCAACACTGCTGCTGCTATCCAGTCACACAGTACTGAACCCGTAACTATCTCAGCTAAAACATCTTTAAAAAACTCTGTTCTTGATCTGAAGACATCAAGAAATAAAATGCACAATCTCCTTTGCCAGCTTAGTCATGCCTGTTAAAAATCTGCCCATCTTCAACTCGTTTCTTGTTATGTCTTTCTCTGATATGTTAAAGGGTGTTTTGTTGGACTCAACTTTTTCTCCCACTAAAGGGCTTCACTTACTAACCCAGACCCCTTTCAACCTCTGTTCTGAGAAAGGCAACAGAAGTGTCTCAGGTTGGGCGGTTTCCCCCAGCCCTTCAATCGTTTTGGGGGCTCTCTGCTAGACCCTCGCTTCAAGTGCAACCCCACAGCGCACGGGAGAATCCAGCCCCAAGGAAGGAGCAGGGACAGGGGGGCGCGGCCAACTGTCAACTGCTAACGGTCAACGGGCGGCCCGCCCCGCGACTCACGGGTTGTTGCCGCTCATGGTGAGCAGCAGCCCGCTGAGGATGCGCACGTTGGAGTGCAGCCCGGCAGCCGCCATCTCCCGCACGTGCTCCACCACGCTCATGTCGGCGCTGAGGCGGCTTCGGGCAGCTGAGGCGTCGCGAGCCTCCAAAATGGCGCCGCTGAGGGGGCCTCGCCCTCAAGAGGATATAGGAGTCCGGGGATGGCGCCTGTGTCCGCGCCTCAGATTCACACCGGCGACCCTAATGCTGCCCGCCACTGAGCCCCCCCCCCGCGCGGCAGGGCAGAAATGGTGAGTTTTGTAAGCAGGCACTAGGGGGGACGCCTCAAGGGTAAAGCCGAATGCGCCTGCGCGGAGGGGAGGGGCGTGCGCAGGGGGCCAGCAGGTGACGCCGTGCGCGTGCGCGTGCGCAGTGGGACTCAGCTCTTGCCGAGGCGCGCTGTTTCGCGTGTAACGCTGGTTCCCTGATTGCAGCGCCTGTCAGCGGTTTTGCCTGCTCTGCTTATAACGCCCTTGTGAATTCAGGCCGGCTTGTCAGTCGGTAACAGAGGACAGGAACGAGTAATGACTGTGGCTCGGGGGCGGGGAGTGGAACACGACTCGAGATGGGTATTTCCCAACCAGGGTGCCAGCAGCAATGAACAGATGCAGAATTTTGTCACGGCAATGAGCTACGATAGGTATGAGGAAGGGGAATGCCTTAAGACACATGCCGGGCAGCTGGGTGGAGCATGGCCCTGCTATGAAGAGCTGGGAGAAATGAGTACGGGTTTGTGAACTGCAGCCCTGGTACTAGTTCTACTCTGCTTTCTACCGGAGCATTTCCGTTTTCATTTTGCAAGGGCTTAGTATGAAAGGCACAGCACCAAACATTGGTTACTTAAGCATAAGGCAGCACTGTATTACTGGGTGTATTGAGACTTCAGTCACCCAGGAGCTGATCTTTTAGAGATGCAGAAGAGGCCACCCTTCCTGTTCCAGCCTTCTCCTCCAGTAGCTGCCCAATCTTTCCTCCTCCTAAACCATTCTTCTTCCACACTAGATGCTCTACAGAAGGGAACGTGCCCAGGGCAAGAGGCACCATTGGACTCCACACCAACACTGGAACTGAATGAATGCTTTTAACGCATCAGTGTAAAAATTTTGGACTTTTCAAAACTAATTCTTCTGGCTTTTAATCTGATATGTAAACAGGCAGTATATTTTAATAGAAAGTGTAAGAGGTGAAGCTATCTAAGCCTGACACCTTAGATTTTCATAGATGTTAGGGTTGGAAGGGACCTCAATAGATTGAGTCCAGCCCCCTGCATAGGCAGGAAAGATTGCTGGGTTCAGATGACCCCAGCCAGATGCCCATCTAACATCTTCCTGAAGATCCCCAGGGTAGGGGAGAGCACCACCTCCCTTGGGAGCCCATTCCTGATTTTGGCCACTCTAACTGAAGTTCTTCCTAATGTCCAGTCTAAATCTGCTCTCTGCTAGCTTATGGCTATTATTTCATGTGACCCTTGGTGAGTAGAGCCTCACCAATTCCCTTCTATGCCCCCATGATGAATTTATAGGTAGCCACAAGGTTGCCTCTCAACCTTCTCTTGCAGAGACTGAATAGGGCCAGGCACCCTAGTCTTCTCATAGGGCCTGGCTTGCAAGCCCTTAACCATAAGAGTGGCCCTTCTGTGTACCCTCTCCAGGTTATCCACATCCCTCTTGAAGTGCGGCAGCCACAACTACGCAGTACTCCAACTGTGGTCTGACCAGCGCCCAATACAGAGGAAGTATCACCTTGGTTCTGTTTGTCATGCAACTGCTGATGGACGATAAAATGCAGTTAGCTTTTCCGATGACTTTGACACACTGACAACTCGCGTTCAACTTGGCGTCCACTAGGACTCCGAGATCTCTTTCCGCTTCTGTGCAACCGAGCAGGTAATTTCCTAGGCAGTAGGTGTGCTGGACATTTTTCCTCCCTAGGTGCAGCACTTTGCATTTCTCCTTGTTAAATTGTATTCTATTGTTTTCTGCCCATTTTGTTTAAATCCAAAATTTGAGAGAATCAGTTTACAGTTGGAATATGAAACTATCAGCAGTAGACATCTCATCCAAGAGTTCTTTAATAGCTTATCAGTCCAAAGTATCATTTGCTATTTTTTGAGCGTTCCAGCTCTAAGCCATCCACTCCCCTTTCTGCTCCATCCCTGTTTAGTATGCAACACTTGCCTGAAAAGAGGAATGCTATGAGGTGATCAACACTCAATGTCTTCTGCAAACCTCCCTTAATTAGAACAAGTTGCACTTATGTCAGCAGTTGCCCTAATGCAACTATATAGCCAATGGCAGCTTACAGCCCAGAATTATGCCAGTCTTCACACAGGTGGCATCATTGCCACAGTGTTCACTACAATATGATCTTCATTGAAAAACATCTCATTCAAGAGAAAGTGGCCTGAATAAAGTCTTCAGGGTCAGGCTCCCTTGTGTTTAATCCAGCAGAGACGGAGAGAGGGAGACTTCCCAGTGCAAAGGTGGCACTCTGGAGTCCCAAGGTAGGATGGACCAGTGACTGAAGTAAGGGCCTGGATCTGAGGGTGAAGTCCTGGCCACATTCAGTGGCATCGAGAATTTATCCCATGATTCTGCTGTCTGTGCCTGTGTAGCCCTGGGTAGCCATTTACCCTTGCATCTCCTTCCTTTCCCATCTGTATTATTTAGACAGTAACCTTGTCAGGGCAAAAAACATTTCTTACCACAGGTTTCTACAGCTCCTATAAAACAGACTCTCAAATTTACTTGAGGTTTGCTGGCACAAACAACAGATCAAGCTTTCATTTTTGTATAGCTATCCGCATTCATAAGAGATAAAACAGGTATCATGTGAAATAAGCTAAGTTTATTAGAAAAAGGAGTAAAATTCACCATGCTTTACAATACAGCCTAAGTGGCAATGACTCTAGCCAGCAGAGTAACTGCAGGACACATGCAAGACACATTATATGAGGCAACTGATAATAAAAGCAGCATTGATCTGAAACAGTATGTTAGAAATTGTTTATTAAGCACCAGCTTAATATTGTTCACTTACAGGATTCAGGGGTCCTTTTGTTCCGCCTCCCCACATTGATTGACAGCTTTCCCTCATAAGCACTTATTTTTCCTTGGTACAAAACACGTATGAAGCAAAAAGCAAAACATTTTTTACACCTTGCTGCAAACTGCTTAACTTTGTTGCCGCTCCTCTTTGCTTCTTTACTGTCCCGGACCTGACAAGCTCTTATTCATGAACTGTCTCTTCACAAAGCAGATCCACCACTAAGAGAGAAATCCACAGTGAGATGATATACCAGAGGAGTTTCCTAAGTAAGCAGTCTATGTATACAAAGCAGGACTTTTGTGTTTTGCCTGATACCCACTGTGTAAAATAAACCCAGTTCTGCACAAACTGGGCATCCAATTTTCAACAGTGGCTTTAACTGGAGTTTTAGGTACTCAAGGCAGGCAATATAGGATAATTCAGATTGTAACACTGGGACACTTGCATTAAAATAACTCTTTAAGGTGGTTGTTTCAATGTTAGCGTCCAAGTATCTTGCTTATTTGGAAAAAAAGAGACAAATACACACCTCAAAGGTTGTACCGCATGCAGTTCCAGTCTAGATCTGGAAGCTAAACAGTATTTGAGGGAGTAGAAATTGTCTTTAAAACTCTGAAATCTTTTCAGTTCTTTCTTTCCCAGAAGTGGCCATTTAAGAAAGCCCCACACCAGTTGCTTTAAAAACATGACTCCTTGCCTTTGATACACAAGTCTCTGGACCAGACTCTAGACAGGCAGTCAACACTCATTTTGAAACATAACTAGCTCAATAATATTGAAGTTACTGTTCAAAACTGGCCTAAGCATCTGAGCAAATATGCAAAATGCATCTACCCTAGGCTGCAACCTCTTCTCAGAAAAAAACCCACCAAGGCAGGCAGACATGAAAAGGAGGAGTTAACTCAGGAATGAACAAAGTCCAGCCCATGGTGGACTCCATTTCCCAGCAGCCTCCGACTGCCTCACTGCACCCAGTTTCCATGGAGACCCCAGAAGCAGTGGGTCCAGGGTTTCCATGGAGACCATCAAGCAGCACTAGCAGGGCAGTGGCTGGGCAGGGAGCTGCTCCAGGGCCAGGAGCTTGTGGAGGCTGGAGCCAGGGCAGAAAGGCACATGCAGGTAGTGGATCATGGCTCTGCCCCAGTTTGGACCCCACCCCCAGCCCTGGAGCAGCAGTCCGCCAGCACTGCTTGGGCCATCTGCATGGAAACCCTGGCCTAACACTGGCACAGCCCTGCTGCTGCTGAAATCTCCATGGAAACCGGCCCCAGCAACAATGGGAAATCTACTGGCCAGATCCACCATTTGGTCCATCCCTGTGTTAACGGATACACCCATTAGCAAAGTGCTTTCCCCACACACAAACTGTAGAAGAGGCCAATTACCCTCAGCGCCAGATGCAGTCTCTTCTATGCAGTTGAGTGTGGCCAGCTGGGACCTAGCACTTTGCAGGACTGACCAACAAACAGAGTTTCCTGTGTTCTTGGACAGGATGCTTCTGCCTGTGCAGCCTAGCCTGGCTTTTGCTACCATCTCACTCAGACTCATCTAAATCACAGGGCGCTACCCACCTAACCCTTTGTAAGTCTTGGGTTCTTGCTTAACAGGTTTTCCCTTCCTATCCATCTCACTGCTGCCTCTGACTTCCATTCTCCAAACATGTGCCTTAGGGAGCAAATCCAGAATTATTTTCTTTTCCCCTTCAGCTGATATTCCCCAAGTGTCCACTAATCAGGAAAAAAAAATGGAGCCTAAAAGACTGGGATTAAAAAAAAGAAAATGCATCAACCAGTTTGTAAGAACAGCATCTTACCTTGCTAGGTTTGTCGCTTTGGGGATCAAACACCTTTTCACAAAGCCTAAGTCCAGTCTCTTGTCTCAGCTGCTGTAAGTAGGCCCTCATCACCTCTGGAAGAGAGCATGGACCAATACAGATTGGAGTGTGCTGTGTTAGATACTATGTAAGACTAGTTCTGGCAGCCGACAGCAAAGCCAGTATGCTGGCTAAAGAGGGGATTAGCAATGTCTGCACCCCTAGCATCACCTTCTGTTTTCAACACTTGCTGAGCCAGGGTTGCTTAGTCCTGAGCACAGCACGGTAAGTTACCACAGTTTAGTTTCCAGTGTTATGGGATTGGAGTAGTGCTGCTCACTAGACAGGACTAGTAGGGATACAGCATAGTAACTCTGTCCCAAACTCAGTCAGTCTAACTCCAGGTACACAGAGAAAGCAGAACCACTAATTCACAAGGCAGAAATAAACAGAAATAAAGCAGGCTGTTAACTTCAGGCTACAACATAGATCCAAGTGACAAGGCTGCTTTTGTTCTTACCATCCTCTTGCTTGTTGGCAGGTTTGGCATAGATGGCATTGAGTGGAAAGCCAGGCTCCCCAGGTATCGGGAAGCTAGTGATTCCCAGTGTGTACATTTCCTTTTCTCCTTGGCCTTTGGAATTGCACTGGAAAAGCCAGGAAAGAGACTAGTTAAAACATACAGAGAGAAGCTGTACCACCTTAGAGATAAAGTACATAGCTTAACTAGGATACTGATACGCAATGCTTGGGACTACCCATGGGAGAAAATACTGAATGTCTTATGTATTTGTCCCCGATTAAATGAGAAGAGTTTCCTTACAGTTTGGGGGGCCTGCGCATTTACTACGAACCAAAAGGTTTTCTGAACTACCAGGGGCTCTGGCGGTCGGGCCTGAAGCCGGCTGCACGTATAGACTGTACCAGTATAAACCCTCCTTGCTTACTAGTAGGAAGTACTTTCTAACAGGTGTACCAATATGCCCCCAGTGTGAACTGTGTTATACTGATATAAAAGGAGCCTTATACCAGTATAGCTTATTCCTTTATCCAGATAATACCAGCAGAAATATGCTAAGGCATGTTTAACTACACATACACTAGGGGCTTGTAATGGTTTATGTATATTGAGCTAGTCTGTACCACACAAGTTTTACTGCCTTGACAAGCCATAAAATCTAGTAACATGCCCGAACACCAATGTGTAGCTCCTCTGGCTTAATTTGTGGTGTGTACAGACATATCCAAAGGCTAAGTGCAGCATGCAGAAGAATGCAAGAGTAGAATATCGCCAGTGAGTCTTGAAGAGGAGCCCAATACTTTCAGACTTGATGTGGGTGGGGAACAAGCAGGGAAAACCATGGTAGAAACTGATGACTAACAGGGTTATTCTGGACAGATGGGTTGGGGGCAGGGAGGAGGGGGAAGAGCAGCTGAAGAAAGGAAGTCAGAAGAGTTAATGAGACCAGAACTGATGATTGCATCAGAACTTCACACTGCCTTTTGGCCCAACAGGGAAGGGATTTAAAATGAAGAGGAAGCTGCTATCAGCATTTCCCCTCTTAAAGCAGGGCAGTGCTGGCAGGCCCTCCTGCAGACACATGGCCTATGTCAGAATATTAAAGATTCAAGAATTACCACACCTGCAGGAGTGGGGAGCACAGCACTGGGCCCCCACAGCTCCTACCATTCTTTAAGGCTTTGCCCAGCCAATTACCATTTTTCCAGAGAAGATAGTCCTAACTAACCCATAGCTGAGAAGAGTGGTGAGCATTTGGTGCCCAGGCACTAACTGCTCGCCAGCAGCATTTCTGCTTATGCAGGTTTTCCAGCTGCCTTAGGGAAACCAGCAGATTAGGCACATTTTTGTTGTCATTTATTTTATTGCCCTCCTCCAGCTTAGTTCTGGGATCTTACCTTCTGCAGCTTTTTCAAGCACTCGGAAATGTAGAGAGTTATGTAGATCAAGGTTCTGTCGGCCTCATTCTACAAAATAAAAAGCAAGTGCCAGCCACCATTAAACCAGGGGAGGACTTTACAGTTGCCAGGAGTGAGACTAACATGCTCAGTCCCTAGTCTCTCACAGAGATGCACTGACAGGACTCCTAAGGAGTTTCCTCACCTAACTTCTTTTAGAAAGGAAAACAATTGTTCCTGCATTTTTACAATACAGAAAGATATACCCTCTCAAGGTGGTCAAGCATGCTGCAATGAAGCAATTCTATGTTTAAGTCAAGTCCCAGCCTCCACAAATGTGCACAATACCTTAAAGGTACATTTCTTACCTTAATTTCATAATTTTTGAAGAAGACATTTGCTTTGAAGTAGTAGATTGCTTCATCAATAATATCTGTGTCCTTTGCTAACAAGAAAGAGAGGGAAAGTTAACAAAGATGCAGGTGTACAGGACAGGCCAAGACACACAGTAAAAATTCCATTCTTTTCACTAGTCTGTAGAAAAATAAAATTCTTATGAAAAATGATGCTAGAGATAATTTATCCCAGTTCTCAGCAAAGATTTGATAGCAGAGGTAGTGCTGCGGTTATGCCCCATATAACTAATCTGCCTTTATTTGCACAAAGGCTACAGCCTCTCACCATTTGAATAGCGATGAGTTCAAGCTTTGTACTTGCCCAAGTAAAACAAGCAGCTTTGTTTTGTCTGTTTTTGCTATGCTTGCTCAGTAATTCCCAATGAGTCTTTCAGTTGTTAATGAGAAATAACATGAAGTCTACTATCATTACAAGAGGATGTTGGTTATAGCTATCATTATAATGCCCTCTGAGATCAGATATGGGGAGATGGGGCAGAAAAAGGCTAATTTAAAATTCACCAGGAGAAACATAATCCTTCACCTCATTTAAAAAAAAAGAGAGAGAGAGATAACAAGCAATCTCATAACATTAGATCCAGCAGGCTTTGGGTTTCACCAGTTGACACAAACCATCTAGATGTAGATGTTGGTCCCTTGCAGCATTGAAGTGTTATAATGCTGTGAAGCAGTTGTGGAAAACAGAGAGGCAAGATAATGAAACAGCATTAAAACAACCACTAAATAAAGCCTTCCCTGTGGTTTTCGAACAATTTCATCTAGACACCATCACTTCCGGGTTCTCAGTTCTACTTTGAAGGAAGTTAAAACTACAGGGCCTGCCTCTCCCATTTCTCACTGTACAGAGCAGCAGAGGGACTCTTCAGCATTGCTGCTTTTTAAGCTGAGACTATGCTAAATTTTCGCCCTCTTAATCTAAGCTGCATTTCTCTAACACAACACGTTCTGCTCATCAGCTACCTAGTAAATACCACACCTGAGACACCACAGCAAAACTTGTCCTCCTGCACGACACAGCAAACCTAGCTTGAAATGAATGAGAGGCTTAAAATAAATTTTAAAAAGCAAAGCAATTAGAGAACCGAGAGCTGAATCTCCTTGGAGACTGTAAGCTTTGGGTCTTTGAAGGCATGAAGAGAAGACAAACCAAAACGGTTTGAGCATTTAAAAGACAGAGGAAGTCACCACATTCGCTATTAATGTACACTGAGAGGCCCCACTCAGTCAGGGCAACCACAAAGTTTGTTTCTACCACATTATTCATGCTGCCTGTGCAGCACACCTTGTTCCTTGCTGTCTACATCTACTGCAAGCTCCTGGGACTGTGGAATCTGCATTTAAGCAGTGCCTGGCAAAAATGGGGCCCATCTCAGCTGGTCCCTAGACCCAAGTGACATTCTCCCTCTCACACCCTGACACTACTCATGGTATAAAAAATATGCAGTTGTGGCCCCTGTCCCAGGGAGCTGGAAGACCCCAATCCAGCAACTGATCGGTGGAGGCAGAACCGCATGCCTATCCAGATCCATTAACACAGGTGGGATTTCACATGGATCTGCCCATACAGATCTAATTACAGCAGCAGAGCCCTGCCATCACCAGACACACAGACAGCCTGACAGAAGCCAGGCTGGAGCCAGAAGATTTTGACCTGTAATTCCTAGAGGCAAGAAGTGGGCTGGAATGAAGACAGAGGGAAAGGAAGCAGCCACTCACAGGGAAAGAAACAACCCACAACTGCAGGGGGGGTTTGTAGAAGAGTTAGAGCAAGGGGACGATACAGGGAGACAACACTCGAGCCAACAGCTAGATGTGCACGTGAGCTGAAAAGGAGAAGCAGACGAGCTAGCTCACTGCTCGGAAGAGGACTCTGCCAGGCTGGAGTGCGGGTCACTTTCACGCCACGGAATGACACCTGACAAGTCCGGCCTGATAGCTTTGAAGCAGACTGGATCATCACCAAGACACTAGCCCACATTCACACGTAGGAGGGTCATTCGCATGTGTGTTGGTCATCGGCACGTTTTCACTCCTGTTGTCCGGGCACAGGATGCACCAAACCCAGGCACTAAAAACTCATCTCAGTTCGCATAGCAGTGGTCTGCTCCCTTGGCAGCTCCTGGCATTTATGAGGTTTCTTGCTGGCTTATGAGGTGCCTTGAAGGAGGCTACCAAGAGCAGTACCCATAAATGACGCGAGTCTCCATGATTTCTTTTGGTTCGTAAGCAGCCTGGAAAGGCTTTGCCTGGCGGTTCCCCAGGCCACTGAGCTTTTCCAGAGCCCTCAACCAGCCCCGCCTCCGACAAGAGGCTCACTCTAAATGGATGCTGCGCCTGCACGCAAAACAGCAGAGCGAGAGAAAGCAAGGGGATGCCACCGCAGCAGTGGAGCGAGGGTCTAGCAGCGCAGGGAGAAAAAACAACCGGTTTCTAGCTGCCTCTTGGGAGGCGCAAGCCCAGATGCTCCCCGAAAGCCCGCGCTCCCAACGCGAGCAGGCTGAGCACCTACTTTCCCGGGGCGCCGGTCCCTTGAACTGGCTGCGGATGGGCAGCAGGGCCATGTTGCCCACCAGTTTGGTGTCCGGGTCCATCAGCGTGGAGTGGTAGGCCTGCGGAGAGAGGCAGAAGCCGGGTGTGGCGGCGGGAGAGCCCGAGCCCGAGCCCGCCGGGGGTGGGGGCGCCCGGGGCTCCCTCGGCCCCCCTCCCCGCGCTTACCGGCATGGTGGAGACGCGGCGCTCAGAAGCGGGAAGTGCCGCGCCTGCAGGGCAGCCGCTTCCGGCCCCGCCCCGGAAGGGCGGGCCCAATCCCCGCCCCGTGGGCGGAGCCCGCCCGGGAGCGGCGGACGTGGCGCGGGGGTGAGAACGGCGAAGCCTTGGGGGAGTTGAGCAGAAAGGCGACGAGCGGGGCTCCTGGCTCCGCAGCCACAGAGACGAGCCTGATGTAGAAGATGAAACCTCTCCCTACACATAGAAATATACTTTAATAATAATTATATTTATAAAAAAAAGCCTGGGTGAGACCAGGAAGCAGACGGGCTGTTAGCCTGGACGAAAGGAGAGCGCTCTGGCCTGGCGCGCAGCACCTGGGATGTGTCCACAAAGAAACAGTGTTTTAGTTCGTGTTTCTAGACAGCCCCAGGTCTGGTGCCCGCACCTCCAGCAGGAGGCGGAAGAAAATATTCATCACCAAGGAGATTTAACTTCTTCACATCCCTGCCAGAAAGGAAACTAAGGGTTGCCCACTGCGTCTGAATCTGTCCTGGGAAGTTTTCAGCACACTAAAGCGCCCGCGACATGGACCTGCCCATTTCCTTGCATTCAGGGTGCACAGACTTCATATCGGGAAGGCAAATGCATATTTATATTACATTTAAAAAAACATTGGACTGCTGTATAATTCAAATTCAAAATTTACTGTTTATTTTAATGAATGCCGTATCATTCATCTCCTGGCTGACTCTCAGCAGTTTGTCTCCTGGAGATTTACATCTAATTCCTGGAGACTCCAGGGCAATCCTGCAGGGTTGGCAACCCTAGGAAGAACTAGAGAAGGACAAGGATAATGAGCAGGTATGGAGGGGCTTCCCTCGAGGCCAGGCCTGCTCCACTTAGAAAAGAGGCTTGAGGGGGGACAGAAGGGCTTACGAACTACCACACGGAGAAGTAGTAGTGAATAGGCATATATCAGACTCCATCACCAAACAAGACAGGTGGGTCACAACGTGAAACAAGGTGGAAGTCGGTTTAAAACAAACACACAGATGTTCTTTTTTACACAGCATAGAATTGAAATGTGGAGCTCATGGCCACCAAATGTGGATGGTGATAGCCTAGCTAGATTCAAGAAGGAACTGGACACGTGCTTCAAAGGAAGGGGTACTGGCAGTGAGCGACATGGCCTCTAAGCAGAACTTTCTGGGTCTTTAGTGCTGGAGACTGCAAGAGAGAGGAACAGAGGAAAAAACCTGGGTCAGACCCAGTTCAGTGTCTCCAGCACCCGCTCTCTGCCCCTGCGCAACACAGGAGACTGGGCAAGACGGATCTATGGTCTGACCTATCATTGGCAGCTCTTATGTACTTAATCATTAATGTTAATATTCCATGCTTGTGGAAACACCATCCATCACGACATTGTGTGGCAGGCACCAGTATGGAAGAGGCGACTCAAGAACAATCCTACAGAAGTTGGAGAGGCTTGATGGGTACAGTGGCTGGGGCTTACACAACTGGCATACAGGAAAGATGCACAGCCCATTTCTACACACTATAAAATTCTTAAGTCACTTTTATCCTGAACAGTCACTAAGTCCAAGCCACAGGGATAAAGTCTGTTGCATACTTACATCTTTGCAGGGTAAGGCCTGGGATGTAATTTCAGTGCAAAGGCTCTGGAGGTTCTATTACACAAGGTTAATACAAAAAAACAACAACTTAAGAATTTTTATAGGGAAAATGATATGCTGTAGTTTACCTTATTGGCTACTGAATTCCGGCCTACAAAGCATACCGTCCACAGCTGGGACAATTAAATTATTTGAACAACACAGTTTACCTTTTGGCAAATAAATTGTTTTATGCTGATTCTTCCCTCTATTATTTCAACTGTTAGTGGAAAGTTACTTTAAGCGGCACATTATTGGAGGGTGAGGGAAAGGCTGCCCAGAAGTGTTAGCATTACATACAGCTAAATTTAGCAGCTCCTATTCAAGTAGGATACACATTGAGATCCATAGTCCTCTAATGATTAGTCGGATCCTTAATACATGAGGAAACGTGTTAGAAGGACCGCTATATACATAGAATATGTCACAGGCTGGATTAAGCAATTTAAAAGTGACTTATAAAGAAAGGGCCCTTGTATGGATTTTAAACTAACACCAACTGCTACTCTATTTCTCATCCCCTGTTAAGATATGCCCCCAGAAGTCTGAAAATAAGGGTGAAATGCTGGTCCACCAAGATTCTCAGCACAACTTCCATTATGAACATCCACTGTCCTTCCTTAGCAGCTGTCCTATCCAGTTCTTTCCCTCCTCTCCCTAATGCACCTGACGTTGGCTTAGCTGATTTTATCTAGCTCCTCATATATACAGAATCAAACACGCAATTCTAGCCTTCTTCCTACAACCTCTCTTAGTGAAGTGCAGTGCATTGAGATGCTATAAAGCAGGGGTGCCCAACCTGCAGCATGTACCACGAGTGGCATGGGAGCCACTGTCCGTGGCAGGCAACAGGTCAGAGAGGAAGCAGGGAATGCAGTGGCCGATGGGGCAGAGAGCAGAAAGCAGAGCAACAGGTCAGACAAGGGAAAGGGATTGGGGCGGTATTCAGGGAGGATGCAGGGCTCACTTTTTGTCAGATGTGTCACAAAGGTTGGTCCCCACCCACACAAAAGATGATCAACATGAATCTGAGGTGACTGGATTATTCACAAGTGGGAGAGCCACAAATGAGTTATGCAAGTCTTTCCAAACAAGCATCCCTGTCTTTCACCTGCTGGTCTCTACACAGGGCATGGTGCCCAGCTGTACAAAGGGTTTGAAGATGGGGAAAACCTGACTGTGATCTAGCAATCAGTGATGTGATCTGAAGCTCTAAAGTTACACCCCCAAGTAAAAAGTGTGAAGCCTCAATAATGTAATAGTATCCCTAAAAACATACCAGACAGACTTATAGCTGTGTTAAAATGTGCAGAAAACTGAAAGCTGAACAGTCGTAGTCTTACAAAACAGGTAGTTAAAAGGAGAAACAGCTATCACTATTCTTCCTGTACAAACTATATATTGTACACAACAGTATCATTATCCAAGGAATTAAATTTAGGACACCCCAAAAACGTCTTTTTGCACATTTACATATTTTACAGAATGCTATGGTTTCCTGCAGGAAATACTGCTCGCAACTTTTGGAACAGCTCCATAAGTTTAAAGTATCAAGTCAACTTTTTAAGCCAGATTTCTCTTGCAGAGAACTTGCCATTAACTAAAGAATTTCAGAACATCTGGAAGATAGAGGAACACTGTCAAGCTGCCTAAATCTAAAATGTAGATTGTTTAAAAAAAAAATAAAACTGGTGATGAATTAATAATATTCCATGGACCCAACTGGCACCTGGTATAACCAGGGACAGCAGTGTTGACTTCAACAGAGTTGCATCTATTCATGCAAGATAGATTGATCACCAGACTCCTATTAGCCTCAATATTTCATGACGTTTATTAAAAAATGTTATTGGTGAATTAAATGCTTCCCTAAACCGCAACCCAACAGCACTCAACTGATTTATGACAAGCCAAAGACTGAGAGAGACAACTCCATTTGAAGTTATCTAAATGCAGTAAAATACCAGCACTGAACCAAAGGCAGAAATGGTTAAACCAATTATATTTTTCATCCCTTGGTACAAGTAATTAGTTGGCTTGATAGAAGCTATTAAAAAAAGTCTATGGTTTTTATTTTGACAGTGCTCCTCTACAACCACTATATTTTTCAAGCAATTCAATATTCTGTAAGAATGTTATTTATGCCCAAAATATGTACAAGCAAAAATTAAAACTACTTATTGATGTAATGATGCAGAAGATACAGGATTAATTTCCAGCAGATTTACAAAAGTTTTCCATCACATATTTATATATTTAAAAAAATAGTCTTACAAATATATTGAGATATATTTTTAACTTATATTTTACAACCAGGCTATTCAACTCCTCTTTTCAAATGCACTCTCTCTACTCGTCCACTTGATCTTGAAAATATTCATCAACAAGAGCAGATTTAACTTCTTCACAATCCTGCCAGAAAGGAAACACAGAAATTAACATTTGGTTCCATTTCCCTCTATCGCTGCAGTAAATCCTCTGTTCCATGACATTTTTCCTGCAGTAGGAATGAATGCGCTACCACAGTTCCACACCCCCACAGTACAAGGAATGCTGAAAATCAATTTGGTTTCAACAGTCAACCTAGAAACACCTTGGTGCTAGTTACCATGGATCCCAACCTAAATTCAGGGATTCTATGTATTCAAAGAGTGCCGAGCAAATGGGTTTTTTTGAGTGGAATAAGGCGGTAGGAAGTATTTGTTCTGAATAGCAATGCAACTAGATATGGCTCTGGGCTGAGTCTAAGACACATGCCTTACTGTGTTTTGTACCTGGTTCTTCTTATTCAACATCTCAGACAGAACTTGATGGACTTGTGGCAGAAATGATTGCATAAGGTTGTTTGACCAGAGTCATGCAGGCAATCAGGAACAATGGCCACAAACTGACGGAGAGCAGATTTAGGTTGGACATCAGGAAGAACTTCTTTATGGTAAGGGTTGCCAGAATCTGGAATGGCTTCCAAGGGAGGTGGTGCTCTCCCCTACCCTCGCGGTCTTTAAGAGGAGGCTAAACATGGACCTGGCCAGGGTCATCTAACCCCAGAGCTCTTTTTTTCCTGTCCAGGATGGTGGGGTTGGATGGACACGATGATCTACTGAGGTCCCTTCTGACCCAAACATCTATGAATCAAACTACATGAACCTAATAGCCTCTTCTGGCTTAAACATTATTCTGTGAACTTTCAAGCCCAGTAAAATGCAGTTTTCAGATCTGCAGAACAGTGCCAAAAAGAGTATTTTGTATTTATACCTACAAGTGTTCTAGAGACCAAATGTCATGGTTAAGCGAGTACATTCATCCCTACCCAGTGCTGAAAAATACTGGCCAACTTTTCCTCTATTTCCTCACCCCTTCTTGCCACCATCAGGAACCAGGTTTTAAAATAATACCGATGCCTTTTAAATTCATATAAGGCGGCATTTTTTTAAATTTCAGATCTTAAGAAACAGATGTCCTTTACCTTTGGCTCTTTGAATTCTAGATCTTCCCCATACTGAATAGTAAAGTCTATGTGCTGCAGCACTATATTTATGCTTTCCTCATCAGAGCGGTCATAAGGTAAGAATCGGACCATGCTGTAGTCATCAATCTAGAGGAAGGATTTCAAAAGTGTGGTTAGTAGAGGATGTGATGAATCAATTATTCCTTTAACACTCAGAACAGTCAAGAACAACAAATGTTATTTGATCCACACGCACCTCTCTTAGGTGGGGATGCTAACACAACAACCTTACTGGGCATGGAAACAAGATTCAAACCCACACAGAAAATCAGTGCAGATTCAAGGTGAAAATTTAGGAGCTCCTGGGCTGCCAGCCCTCTTCTCCTTCTACCATACCATACTGCTTCTCAGAATTGTTTAAGAAATGAGAATCTCTGACACAACCACATTCACATTGACTTGGTTACCACATACAGGATGGAAACTCTGGGGCTGAATGGAAAATTCAGCTTGCCATTTTTATTCAAGGATTTGAGAATCCTCTAGAACCCAGCAATACTAATACATCTGATATGTTAATATATCATTTTAGAGAAAGACCAAGACAGACATTCTGAATACTGTAAATTATCTGCAAGGAGACAAGGGGTTGTATAACATGGGTTATAATATTCAGCCCTTCACTACTGAAGAAGTCTATTTGTCCCAGTTAGGACTAAGAGAGACCCTTGCGCTTACCAATCCACATATGGCTGTAGTCAGTTTCTTGAACATTTTGCTTTTTAGTATATTTGTGGAATCTTCAATCATAGGATACATATCTGGATCCAAGTACCTGAAACAAGTACTTACATTAACAATAATATCTGCCAAGGACTCCAAATCATTTGAGGTTCTTTCAAAAAACTGCCACCACTGTTTATGTTTTGGAAATGTTAATAACATTAATTTCAGCAAGAGAACTTACCTGCCACCATTATTTAAAAAAAGAAAAGAAAAAATTTTCACACACACACACAATTAGTTTAGATTATGATTTCTGGGAAGACACTGCTGATTGTTTTCCCATTTCCTCCTTTTTCATAGCTTATGTTATGATTTTAAATACTTTTGTAGAGAACTGGGAGAGAAATCTCTCTCTCATGATCTTAGCTTAAAAATGATCATTGGCATATAAACCTAAGGACTGTACTGTCAGCAGTATCAAAATAGCACAGAAGAATGACCTCTAGCTTTGCTTTGAACTAGAGGAGCTCAATTCAGAATGATCTTACTGTTTGCCAAGGCAGTTCTCTATAGAACAATACATGCATGTATATACCAAAACTTAAATCTCAGAATATCGTGAGACAGTTTTACAGTGTCACAGACATTTAAATGCGAGGTTCAGTCTAAAATACCTACTCCCTACACACCATCCCAGGCAGGTAGGTTTTAATCGCAGGAAGACATTGTCTCAAGACATCAAAATAGAGGACAAAATTCTAAGAACTTACTTTTCAATTTCTTTCTTAGCTTTCTTGCTTAGCAAATCCATTTTGGTCATGATGTTGATTTGTGGAATCTCCAACGATATCATTGCACTGAGGGCTGCCAGGACGCCAGAGATAAACTTAAAAGAAATAATGAAAAATGCCTCATTTAGAGACAGACCAACTCAAATTTAGCATGCAACAACAACTGAGAGGTTTGGAAAGCACCAAGCAAGCACTGTAGTGAGTATCTTGTTCTCACATTTAACTAATAACCTACAGACTTAAAACATAGAAGGCATCTATTAGCTAGAATGAAGACATCTGCATGTCAAAGTCCCACATGTAAAACAACTACAATTTGCTCCTCAGAATATCCTACAAGGTTTGTTTCTTCTTTTTGTTCATTTTGCCTACACCCATTTTCCTTCCTCCCTTTTTTGGTTTTGCATTTTAACCTCCTTCCCCATAATTGCTTTCCTTTCTAATCTTTTCCTACATACCCAGGCTGACGTACAAACATGCAGGAAACTTTAGTAGACAGGCAATAAACTATCATATGAAACACAGCAGGGGAAACAGCTCTCTCTCTCTCTCTCTCTGGACTTTTTGAGCACTAATTTTCTTCAGGTTACAGAAGGAAAGTGACTGACTTAAGGCCACATGGCGAGTCAGTTTGAGACGTGGGACTAGCACCAACCCCCCTGAAAGACAGTTCCCACACACCTACTCTAACTCCAAGGCCACACACAATATTCCAGTCACAGGACATTAACAAAAGCAGAAACACAGTTTTCTTCTGACTGAAGAGATTTCAGATTGCTTTGCAACACGACAAGTAGTTCCCTCAGATTTCATGTTTTTTATTATTATAATAAAGGCTTTTTTTCCCAATGTTTACTATAGATTTGAAGCCAATACCTTAAATGATTCCACCATAAACTGGGAATCAACAAGAAAAACTCCACAGACACGGAATTCCCACTGCTGCAGCTGCTCCACCAGCTGTTTCATCACTGGCAAGTGAGTATAGAGCTCAATCTGACCTAGGACATACAGTAATTAAAATGCAGGAATGTAAATGTAATGTAGAGGCACAGCAAGGACAAAAAACACATGTCAAGAATTACATATCACAGAAGCAAAATATTAGCTTACCTGGACAGTCAAAGAGTATATAGTCATCCTCCACGTGTCCAAGGGATTCCTCCAGCCAGTCAAAGTTATTGGCAAAATATTCCATGCAAAACACTAACCCTCCATTTGGCCCAAACCTTAGAGAGTCGTCTTCCATAACATCATTCACTTCGATCAGCTCTCGAATATCTGGAACAAGAGCTATGCATCAAGGCTTTCTGTTTGCTTATTACACTAAATGCATAAATTCCAAGGTAAGTTACTACAACATATGTAATTCTTAAAACGAACTCCAAATCTCATTGTTTTTAAAAAAACTGTATTAAAACTAGTTTGGGACACTATAACTACACTCCTCCCTCAGTCACCCTACGTATGTTTCTGATTTTAAAACATTTTTTTTTTTTTCCAAATGCTTTCCCCTAGAACATGGAAAACCCCACCAGGAGCTCACTGAAGACACCAGGAAAACATAGAAAACTGATAATTTCCAAGAAGCTCATGCACAGACTCATCAGGAAAGCTAGTCTTGCAAATGATGCCTCCATATCCTTAAGTACGTACATGCACATCCCCCTGAGAGAGTACACTTAAATTAAAACTGACTTAGAACCTGGAAGGTGACATTAAACTAGAATAGGCGTTCACCCTCCCTTTCAGCATCCTCCCTCCACTGCGTGACACACATACTGGGCAGGATGGACCTACAGTCTGACCCAGTAAATGGCAATTCTTATGTTCTTATACAAAGCAAATTCAGGGCACTGAACAGGACTTATGCCTCATTAAAAGATGCAAGAACTCAGTTCCAGCTAAGAAGATATCACTGAGTCTTTATTGTTTTTGGTGCTGCTGAGAGCTGAGGAAAGACATGCGGCATGCACAGCTCACCTGCCATGACAGGATAGTTGAAGTATTCTGCTGCAGGATCGAGATTAACCACCTGGACAGAGCGGTTCAGGGCTTCACAGTGCTGGACCATGGTCGAACAGTACGTGCTCTGCAGGGGAAAGTCACGAACCACTGTGGCACCCAAGACAGGAGGCAAGAGCATGATGGCAAAGCGCAGGACAGAGATAACCATGCCCAGGCCCCACGTCTGGTGTCCTGGCAGCAAGCAGTGACCAGTGCTTGCTTCCCCTCCATGCCCTGCTCCTGCTGGTGGGTAGTGGGGCCGGTGCTGCCCCTGCACGGCCCTCCAGGCTCTGCAGAAGGAAGGAGCTTGCCAGCCTGACTCAAAGCGCTCTCTAGATGAGAGCCAACTCCTTGCTCTGCTCTGCTCTGCTCACCCTGGCGCAGGCCCCCGCGTGGCAGCAATGTCCTGTCAAAGGCCCTCACCCCTTCCTAACTGCCCCATTCCCCACCCCAGACACCCCAGTCCCAACCCCATCACCCCCAGGCACCCCACTG
>NW_017728921.1:1941039-1976368 GCF_001723895.1 Crocodylus porosus | reverse complement strand
GCCGGCCCCACTCACTTTGCCGCTGCCCGCCGGGCCCATGACGAGCTGGGCATAGCGGGGCATGGCTGTGGGCTCCCCGCTCCCGCGGGCTCGCGAGGCGAGGCGAGGCGAGGCGAACAGCACAAGTATGACCCCGCCGCTCTGCCGTAGCGGGCATGACCCGGGCGACGGGGCGCCGCGAAGCTCAGAACGCCCCGGCGCCCGGAGCGCGCTTCCCGCGCCTGCGCACACGCGAGGAGCCCCTGCGCCCTGGTCCTTGCAGGGCTGGGGAAGGGGCCGCCTACCCGGGGAGCAGGGCGTTTGCAAACTGCTGTGTGGCACAGAGAAAGTCCCCGGGGATTTATTCCTGCCTCTCAGCAGGACATGAAACCAGCAGGACTGGACAAGAGGGACGCAGGGTCTGTCCCAGCCCCTAGCAGCACTCGTGTTCTTACTCACACATAGACTTGCAAAATAAACCCTTCTTCGCACCTTGGCAGGAAGCCTACCTTGTCCGCGCCTGTTAACCAGGCCCTGGGGAGCTGGGTCTGCCAGCTGCCTCCTCCCTGGCAGCACTAGCAGGGAGAGCGCCCCGAACCGTCTGGGACCCCTGGCCTCCCCTGCTGCGTGGGGTTCACAGCCCTTGGAAGCTAGGGGCCCTCATCGCTGCTGGAGAGGATGGGAACGCAGTTCACGGTCAGGGAAGCACGAGCAAGGAGCAGCCAGGTGTAGCTAGCAGGATCTCAGCACCCAGGTGAGGTTGCCGCTTGCTGGATCCTTCTAGGATGCGCAGGGGGAGAAGGAGCTGGGCTGATGTATTTAGTGGACAGAAAGATGGAACCGCCTGTTGTGCAGCCGCATATCTGACACGTGGGGCACATCTGCATGTTGCAGTACAGGAGGGTTGCTACAGCGCAATGCTTTAGTGCTTTTGCATGGGAGGTTGGTGTTTGTGCATCTGTTTCTTTGACAGATCTACTGAGCAGTACTGCTGCAAGATGCCAAAATGCCCCAGTAATGCTACGTACTGAAGAGAAGAGCATCTTTGAGGGTCAGGCTGCGACGTTTTGGCTGACTGCGAAGCAGGCTTGGGAAATCGGTAGGGCTATTTGCAAAACTACTTGCATGAATAGCTGCTCAGCTAACTGCATTTTCACCTGATCCAATGGCACTTATTCAGGCAAAACTTCCCTTGCAGTGAAAGGCCCAGGCCTTCAAAAGACCATCTCAGAAAGGGTTAGATTGCTTGTCTAATTATTGGGTTTTGTTCCAGTAAAATTGATGGCTGCATTTGCTCACTGTCTCTCACCAGAAAACATTTGTAGTAATTGAACTAAAGTATTACATTGAGAATTTTCCCATGAGCACGTATTTCAGGAATTGGGCCCAGGAAAGCTTTGTTCAAATCTGAACCACCTGAAAACAGGAACAGCTTCAAAAGTTGCACTATGTGAATTAAATCAGGGGAGTCCAGAAGGAACATATGTAATCTTAGGGATGAAAAGTGTTGTGTATCAATCAATGTTTAGCCAGGTTGATTTAATGGGACATTTGAGAATGATAGGCACTGCCTGCTAAGTTTGTTTTTTAAGACTGACAATAGGACATAGCATTACATGTGGTGCGTCAAAGGGCCTAACCAGCTTTCTTCAGTTACAGGCACCATGACTAATAAAATCATCAAATCAGGTGGGAAGAAAGCTGAGCAGCCCCAACCAAGACTCTGGCAGCAATACCCTACGTCCTGGTTGAAGTCTGTTCCCATTCCAAAATTGATGATGACTGCTTCATTTCTTAAGGTACATGTCAAATCCAATGAGGAAGGAGGAAATTCAGGTCTCTCTGCACTTAAGCCTTTTTATTCACACATAATAAAAGGTTCTTTGGTTTGCAGAAATAATAGTAAGCATGTTTGGGTGTGTGACGACAAAGAGACTGTGCGTCTCTCCGAAGTCTCTGCAGACACACAGCTGATTGTCAGCAAGAAGTATACACTGTGTGTGGCCCAGTCAAGAAAGAGAAGGCAGGCCTAAGTGTATTACTCTTCCCTAGCACTTAAGAGTTATCAGACTGGGAATCACACCCCGATCTTGCTGCCAGGCTTCCTATGATATTTTGGGCAAGTCGCATAGCCTAAAATTGAACAAAACATCTACTCGCGTAACTACTTCTTTTTTGCAAGCTATCGGGTATTAACTGAGGCAAAGACTCTTGTTTGGCTTTGTCCTCAGGCCCACATGCTTGCAGAGCTGGACCTAACTCGGTGGACATACCCCGGTCTCAGCAGCGGCATGGAGTTCCCTGCCTCAGTCTCCGTCTGTAAAATGGGCACAGCCAGAGTTTGCTTGCGGGGGAGGAGTTTCGCGTGGGCAGGCTACAGGCAGCACGAGGGGCCTTGAGGGTCACCCCGCCCGCACTCACTGCAGGCTGCGCCCGGGCCTCCTTCCGGCCTCCCCTCCGCGGCCCTGCTTAGCTTCACTTAGCCTTTGTTTTACGGCGGCCGCGTAGGCTCAAAACAAACCCAACCCAGCCGCCCCCCGCCTCCCCGAGCAAGCGTCTCGCTGACGTCACCCGGCCCCCTCCGAGCTCTCGCGAGAGACCGCTGCTCTCGCGGGATCTCGCATGCGGTGCTGCTGGGTCCAGGGAGCTGCCTCGTCCCATCTCACTGTGGCCTGAGGGGCCGCGGGGGCGAGCGCGTGCTGCGCGCCGGGACCCGGCCGGGACCCCCTCCCGGCTCCCCGCCTGACCCGCTCTCGCTACCGGGCTCGGGCCGGCGCGATGGCGGCGGAGGTGGCGGAGTGCGCGGTGCCCGACGGCCGGGGGGACCCGCGGAGCAGCGCCCGGGTGGACGCCGACTGCCCCCTGCGCGTCCTCTACTGCGGAGGCAAGTCCGGGGGGGGGCCCAGCTCGGCCGGCCCCCGCCACGCGGGCCTGCGGCGGGCACGTGGGCAGCTGCCCGTGGGGCCGGGGCCGTGGGTAGGCGTCAGGTGACTAGTGGGGGCAGCTAGAGGGGAAACGGGGCTGGGGTCATAGTTTCGTAGGTCATGATGGTGGGAGCGCGGTCATAACCAGAGCCCCAGGAGGTATGGTGGGGAGCAAAGCCGAGGAGCCAGCGAAACTCCGCTCGGAGACGGGATTGGACCGGGGGCAGGAAAGCGGCCCCCTCCCGGTCAAGCTGGCGTGGCTGGGCCCCAAGGAGAGTGATTAGGAGGTCCCAGGATTCGGTGGGGTTGTGGAACGGGAGCGTGTAGACAAGAAGGTGCCGGGAGACTGCGTGACAGGAGACTGGGTGGGATAGACCTGGGGTCTGACTAAATAACAGGCAGTTTTTGTGCTCCTATGGCAGACAAGGGGGCCAGGTCACCCGTGGTACAAGGCCTGGGTAAGGTGGTCAGTCCAGAGTTACGGTTGCTGTGACTCTGCGCACATTAAGTGACTCTGCACCTGAAGGGAAGTCCCGTGCTCACACTTCTGGGTTACTTGCTCTGACTAGGCCCTTGACACATCAGTTTTCAAGGCAGTTAACACGTGTATAAAGCTAAGTTGAGACAAGCGAGGTTGGAGCTACTGAATTCATTCATATGAGACACCCGAACGTGAGGTTGCTAAGACTCGGATCCTGACTTAGTCTTATATAAATGTTGAAGTTGCAGTGGTCTTGGGTGTCGCCTGCAGGTGAAGAAACTGGCACGGTGAGGCTCGTTCCTGAAAACCATATTAGTGTGGAATTAAGGAGGGCGAAACCTTACCGGGTCTCACCAGCCCTTCTTGGAGTGCGCCGCTCTCCACGTTGCAGTGAGCATCGGTTTCTTTGAAGGCTGAATTTAGGACCTTCGGATTGAGCAAATGCATTTTCATTAGTGCAAAATAGGTAAAGAGTTGCAGAGCACAGATTATATGATCACTGTCACTGGTTTTTTGCTCCTCTTACCCTATGCTATTACTATTGGGCTCCATCAACAAGGAAAGGTAACTGCTTGAATGCAAAAGATAGTGAAAATTGATACTGGTTTGGTGAACACCTTGGAATACAAGTCTCATTCTTGTCACCTCTGTTTTAGGACGTGATGTAGTAGACGGTAATTCAGATAACTTTAGAGGGGCATGAACTTTGGTAACTTGCCTTTTCTGAGGTAAAATCAGTAACGCAGGCCTGTGCTCTGCTTTGTTAGCAACCCAGTGTGGTTAACGTGAGAGGAGAGAGGCAGTTAGCTGTGTTCAGTCTGACTTAAGTCGGAAGACAGGGTAGGTAGCACAGCACCTGATGACATGAACTTGAGTTCACAAAAGCTTATGCTCTGCCTATGTATCTTAGTCTGTAAAGGTCCTTCTCTGCCATGCCTTCGAACTTAAGAAGTCATTGTAATGGTGCGAGAAGCTGTCTAAACTAGAAGGATGAAGGGGTTGTTCTTGATACCCAGCAAGGACATTTAAATTTAACAGTCTCTTTCTTCCTTCCCCAGTCTGCTCATTGCCAACAGAGGTGAGTTCATTCAGTCTTGTTTGTTTTCCCCTCGGTGTCCCCACAGTGCTGCTTTGCCTACAGTACTTCCTCTTGATTTCCATGCCACAGCTGGTATCTTGGTTGAGGACCACACAGCTTTAGTCACTGCTTAGGTTTAATCAGTTAACAGAGAGGCAGCTAAGCTGGCTGGCAAATGGACCTCTTGGTCTCTAAGAAACTCTCTGGCTTCCTGCGAGGTGGCACAAAGTCCCATCCCAAACAGGTTGGACAAGCCCTGTGTTGCTTGTTTCTGTTTCCCATCCCCACATGCAGTCAGGTCAGAGAAAATGTTACCTGTGCATCATGCCATGAGCCTGCTGCTAAATTGCCCGCTAACAGAACTGTGCTGTGTGTGTTTGTGCTGCATCCTGTAGTTTCCTGGTTCACAATGTGCATGTGCCCTTTCTTTCCAGTACTGTGAATACATGCCTGATGTGGCTAAATGTAGGCAGTGGTTAGAGAAGAACTTTCCAGATGAGTTTGCAAAGCTTACAGTAGGTAAGAACATCTTTCCTTGTTTTCCAGTTGGGGCTAATAATAATCGTGTTAAATTGTGGTGCAGCCTGCTGCTGACCCTGAATATTTTACTGCCTTCCTGTGATTCACATAACTGTGCTGCAGTAACCTTGCACGTTCCTCACTGCCCTATCTCTTTCTATCGTGCCAAGTCTAAAATACAGATTCTCTCTTTTGGAGACTGTAAAACCCCTTTTGGATACCTTAAAAATACTAGTTTGGCAACAGGTGAGAGTACTTTAATTCTCTTGTGTGGTCTCTGGAAGGGTTAGAAATTTTCTATTGCTGTTGATCATCTATTCAGTTAATGTCACATCCCTTTAACCAATAAGGGTTATTTAAGCCACTTTAAATTACCTTAGGTGGAAAATGGGAAATTCAACCTGTCTAAACAGGTAGGATTACAGAAACAGAGGTGTGTTTAAGAAGTAGTCACATTTGGAATGACAATGGTGAACTTCTGTGCATCTGTTATATGAAGAGGCTTCTGGATTGGTGAATTTATCCTCAAGCTAAGGTCTCTCTTGAACATTGGGAATATAATTTACTAATTTATAATATATCTAAAGCATCAGATAGATAGCCCCAGTGTCTCCAGAGGGGGATGCTGAACTAACAGAAGAGGAATTAACATCATGTCTTACTGTTACCGCGAGAGGATTGTGCATCTCGTATTTCAGGTGTGTGCCAGTCCACTATTAATTTAGTTTTTTTCTTTTTTCTTTTTTTTTTTTCCTTTATAAAGAAAATTCCCCTAGACAAGAACCTGGGGTAGGAGAAGGTCAAGGAACAGCAGGAGAAGAGGAAGAGAAGAAAAAGCAAAAGAGAGGCAAGGTCTAAGTAGCCGCTTGTGGTATTGCTTTATATGTGGTCGGGGGAATTCTGTCTACCCAAAGATAATCTTCTGGGATAAGCTACGCTAGCACAGCTTCCCACCCTCTGGGCCCTTTTTAGACCTCACTGGGGCTGAGATGCTCAAAGCGGATTGCAATCCCTGGAACTGGATAGCAGAAGAATTGTCTGCACAGTGTTGCACATCTTAAAATTAAGGTAGTGAGAGTATCGAAAGACCCAGTCTGGCTTTCCTGACCATTCAGGCTAGTGCTGACATTTATTCAGAGAAGACTGTTATGTCATATGTTGCCGTCTCTACTGACATCTTAAGAATGTGTCCTGAAATACTCCCTTTCTGTTGGACTGTGGCAGTAGCTGAAAAGATCTCATGGAGAGTAAAGCTAAGCTCCAGTGTTGTCGATTGAACTGTTTTGTTCCCAGCAACTTTATGGGATGCCTAGTGACGAAGTGTGTGTATTGAGGATCCTGAATCCATTACCACGTACAGTACTTGGGAAATTGTCTAGTGACAGTTTCTGATTACTGTAGAAGGTCTGCCTAGCAACAGCTACCACTGTCTTGAGACTTGCTGGGCAAGCTTTTTCTTTCAGGAGTTAGCAACGCTGCCAGCATTGGTTTCCTCCTCCTGTGTGCCACGCAGGGAAAAAAAAATGCCAGAACACAATTCATACGTGCACACTGAATTGTTTAGCTTCCTGACTAGGTGACGTGTAATGGAATTACTTGCACTCACTGCAGTGTCCTTTTTTGGCAATACTAATAGCAGGCTCCCAGGGGTATCTTTCACGCTTGAATTTGCAAGTGACTTAAACACTGATCTATGTGAATTGTCTACCCAAAGTAATTAACGTTCTTTCCATCTCAGATCTGAATAATTATGAATACATATTTGCTTGTGAGGTGCCCATTGTGTCTATGGCTCTCCATAAATGACTGCTAATCACTCAGTAAGCTTCAGTTTTAAGGCTGAATGTAGTTGCAGATGTGTTGTTGAGTTCTCTGTCTCACTGCTGTTAATGCCTTGGTAACCAGTCATGTTTGCCTTTTTAGAAGGATTTGTGGGGCAAAACAATCCTTTGCGCTATGTGGGCTGGACTTTTCATCCACAGATGTCAATTCTGCCCCCTGTATTAAATGAGCATTCAAATAATAGGGCCATATTGCAATCCAGTCTTATTTTCCAGTGTGTGCGTTTTAAAATGCTTAGTTCTTTTCTTCTAGAATTTGAAATTTTGCAAGGAGTTAGGGTGATTGGGCTTGGGTGGGTCAGGCAGTAAGAAATTTATTACTGGGAGTTAGGGGGACCAAAAAGAACCAGAAAAACAGAAGCAGCAGCAAAAGAAACCCCCCTGATGGGTGACACCTGGCTAGTTATTAGTCATTTATTATATGGTAACATCCCGAGGACCCCAGTCAGGACTGCTGCTCCTCTGTTGTGCAGTGCTGAGCACAATGTAAGTGGTTGGCAAGCTCTGGCCCAGAGAGCTTGGAGTTAAAGAAAAAAATATTTGAGCCTTTGAGGGGAAAAAGCTTCAGAGACGCTTCCAAACCAGGGCGGCTTCTGTCACTGCTGAAGAGAGCAGGGCTGGGTATAAAACCTGTTGGTCTCCCTCCCTCTCTAAGCCCCGCAGGTTTTGATGACAAAAACCCTCTTCTAAGCCTCACCTTCTCTCGGCAGGAGAACTCCTGGCCTCCAAAGACCGTAGCTACCTTGGCTTTGAGAGTCTGCCTGAACCTGATTATGCTGGTGTCAAGTAGAATAACTCATTCATGGTTGGGCAGTTGCAATGCGGTGGGTGAGATCGTAATCTGGCCCCAGGAGTCCTGATGGGCTGCGTGGACATCTTGTGTGCATCGCTCAGGACAGTTAATGCCTGATGGCTCAGGTCTGACCTAAAAACAAACGGCAAATAAGTTGTAGAAGCTTGTAAAAGTTCAGCTGACTGGTAACTGGGGTCAGTTTTGAAGAGATGCAATGCTCTTTTGCTAATTTGGATTGGCATCAGGTACTAGAATCCTACACAGAAATGTGGAACTGATGCCTGGACAAACGCACGCTTACATTGGTCTAGTTAACTTTGGTTTTCTCTATTAGTTTTCTCACCAGAGCAGATGGGCCAACAGCTATCAGGAGTACCTGCTTGGAGCCAGTGCTATTACGGTGCCTTGCCACAGGGGGAACAAGACATCTGTTAGAGTAGGGGTGGGCAAAATGTGGACCAGATGCAGCCTGCCAGGCCATTCTATCTGGCCCACAGGGCCCCTAAAACATTTAGAAAATTAATATTTATCTGCCCTGGGCTGCCTGTCATGCGGCCCTTGATGGCTTGCCAAAACTCAGTAAGTGGCTCTCTGCCTAAAATAATTGCCTGCCCCTATATTAGAGGGAAAGCCTAGGGATGCAGAGTCCACAGAAAGCTTACCATGTAGATTTGTTTCTCATTTAAATTACTATTTTAGGCAAATCTCAGAAGGGAAGACTAACATTAACCAGGCCCATTGTGTGGGAGTGTGTAACGTTCCAAGTGACTATATGTGCCTGTAATTCACAGCATTTAAAAAACTGAGTTAAGGTTGTAGAAGTCTGCTCAAATCCCATTGTTAGGAACACTGCAAATTACTTCTCAAATCTAATATATTTCAGCCACTGCACTGCTCTGAGTAGAAATAAAAAATTAAAATTAAAGCTACAGCCTTGTTGCCATGTATATATTACTGTTTCTTATAATATTGCAGGATTGAGTGTTGTCCATAGTTGTCCAACTATGCACACATACACAATGAATATAGATTTACAAATTCAAGTGAAGGGAGGCAAATTCTTTCAGCTACCATAATATGGGAAGAAAAATGGCATCTCAAATGCCTATTGTTTGTAATGCACATAGAGCATTCTGTAGATACTGACCTAACTTTGTGTGATCTCAAAGGTGGCAGAGGTCAGATAAAACAGAAGAAGAAGACTGTTCCACAGAAAGTGACAATAGCAAAAATTCCAAGAGCAAAGAAAAAGTATGTCACGAGAGTGTGCGGCCTTGCAACTTTTGGTGAGTTGATTTTTGCCAGCTGAACACTTCCAGTGCCTGCTGGCTTTGCTGTTTGCTTCGATTAACTCGGTTCTTCATGCTTTGTGAGTTAACGATATAAGGGAAGAGATGGGTAACAGCCAAGCCATTTTCTTCTTCCCCTCTTGGTACCACCTCTTTCTTTACTGATGTTTTTGTTCTCCTCTTGTCTCTGCTTCATTGCAGCCCTCCTTAAATATCAACTGCAAGCCAAGTATTCTCTTTTATCTACAATGTCTGAACAGCAACATTTGCGTAAACCTGTCCTGTTACCTTTTACGTTGATTTTGATCTAAGTGCTATGAGCATTTATATGCTATAGAAAAGACTTAGTGTAAAGTGAACTAATAAGTCTTTATAGCCTGCAGCTGCTTGCAAACAGGGTCTAATGTTGTTAATAATAATCTTCATTTAAAATATTCCCCCTTCTCTTGGTATAACTTCAGTCTGTATAACCGTTTCTTTCTTCCTGAGATAACCTTTGTCTGTTTTAAAAGTCCTTATTTTCTTTGTGATTGTCTTTTAAAAAGCTAATAGAAACAAAGATTCAGCTTCTTCTTGATGCACTTTAGTAAACCCAATGTGGCCCCCCTCTTGTTAAATAACTTGGTTTATGAGGGGTCAGTTTAAGTGACAATGACTCCATGCTAACCAAACTTCTTAAAATTAATTCTTTGCCACCACACACTAGTACGTCCCCAAAATAGGAATGTCTTGGGGCCACTTGAAGAAATGTTGCATTTAAAATAAAGTGTCCCATGAAGAGTTAGGCCAAATTTGGGAATACATGATCTTATACATGGGTGACAGGGTATGGTTCTGCTTTGACTAGAAATGTTGATGCAGGTTAATTCCAGAGCTGACCCTATTGCCTCCATAATTAAAGCAGGGTTTACATTTTGGGGGTTAAGCTTAAGAAGAAACGCATATGATGCTGACTTCTATTTCTGCCAACTTTCTTATGTAAACAGAAATCGATCTTAAGGAAGCACAGCGGTTTTTTGCTCAGAAATTCTCCTGTGGTGCCTCAGTAACAGGAGAGGATGAAATCATCATTCAAGGAGACTTTACAGATGACATTATTGATGTAATACAGGAGAAGTGGCCTGAGGTAAACAAGGATCTTAGTTTATCATTTTTCTTTTTTTTTTAAATCCAGATCCTAATCTTCCATTCTGTAGCTGTGAGGCTGCAGCCCATGACTTTGATATATGAGTCTGAAAATTGTTTTCCATCCCCACTTAGCCACAGAAATGTCTGATATCAAAGTAAGAGCCCTCAGTGAAGACTGTGTGACCACTTCTACGTTCATTGTAATCCTTCATAGATGCATGAAGCCTAAGAATTTCTCCCAGCTTCCAACCCCCCCCCCCCCAAAAAAAACAAAAAACAAACCACTAGTGCTTCATAATTTGGTAACACAAAGTCCTTTGGAAACTGCAGGGATGAGGGACACTTCAGTACCTGGATAGATCTCTTAAACATCTCCCTGGTTTCTTTCATTTTGCTCATTAAATGCCAGTGTCTCCCTAAGTGATCTATAAGGTCATGCCCTATGTATGACATGCTGCCTATCAGGAAAGGAGCTCCTCTTCAGTTACTTGGGTAGAAAGCAGATGATGTGCTTTCTTGCTACTTAAAATGCTTCCTTTGTCTTAGGTGGATGATGACAGCATTGAGGACCTTGGAGAAGTGAAGAAGTGATTTGAAAGACTACCTTTATTTAATGACATGGTTACACGTGACGTAGCCAAAGCGAAGCTCCCAAACGCACGTATTCTGCAGTAAAGCTGTGGGGTCCTGTTACCCTTGGCGTTTTCACCATTCTGTGTAGACTGCTTGATATTTTTTGTTCTGTTGTTGTGATAATTTGCCAAAGTTAAACTGGGGGTTCTTTCATGCTTCTGCATGAAGTAGAATTAAATAAAGTTCCTGTTCCTTGCTGGATAAGACTCTTGCTCTTTCTAGAACCGCCTTTTATCTTCTTCAGCTTTTAAAGAAACATGAGGTCTGAATTCCCAAAGGGACTCTCGTCACTTCCTTTCTGATGATCGAAGAGGAAGTGAAGCCAGGCTGGCATGCTGTCACTGGTAATGCTGTTGAGAGAGCCAAGGAGAGTCATTCCTCCCCTGCATTCATCTTTGCCTGGAGATGGGAAGTCAGACAGGGCTTGAACCTTCCCCCAGTGGGAGTGCTGGAACTTACTTTTCCTTCCCCCTCTGCCAGCAGGCTAAGGAGGTGGGGGATCTTCCTGGATCTACCTTTTGGCAGGTACAAGAAGTGTTTTTGTACCTGCTATTAAAAAGTGTCTGTTGGATGCAAGATACCAAGCCCATAGCTGTACCAGCCACCCTTTCACCTCAGATATGGGTCCAAGGATGGGCTCCGTGCTGTTCTCCTTTGCAGAAGTTTCAGCCCGTCTCCTGGACACGGAGCCTGTGCAGTTACCCATCGTTCCACCCGTTTCTGCAGCCGGTCACAGAGCCAATGGTAGACCTCTGCTTCCTTAGGACTGGAAACAGCAGGGGGGGGAAAGAAAAAAGACAAGGCCCAGGGCAGTGGAGTTTACAGGTTGGTTTTATTACTAAATAAATAGGTGTGTACAAATGTTGTGCAAAACGTGTGGCATTGCCACTGGCCTTTGGGTACATAATGGGTAAGGCTTTGATTGGCCCGGCTCCCTTCACACAGTCTCCCTCTCTGGCTGGGGCAGCTTTGTCTCCAGGGGGCTGTGCTCAGGGCCAACAGGGTTTAGGGAAAGCAAAGCAGCTTCCTAAAAGCTTTGCAGGGGAGCAATAAACTGCCTGGTTCCTTCTGTACTTACTGCAATATCATAGACATCAGCTGCAGGGTAGTGCTGCCTACCACTAGTCTCTTGCTGCTACTGCCTGGAGTATCCAACTCAGTGCTAGCAGCCTTTATAAAATGCATGCCTTGCATCTCTGAGCTGTGGCTAGGACTTGGCCCAGGGGCTGGGGGAGCCACTTGTAGCAGCAGCATTATTTCCAGGACTACTGACCAACATGCTGTGAGACCTTTTCAGCTGGGTTGGATGAATCCCTGAGGAAGACGCTGTATAAAACAGTCCTGCATGGGGAGTTGTAAAGGATTCAGGAAAGAGGCAGTGACAAGCACTCCTATGGTTGGGTGGGAGGATTTGTGATTTCCACAGAACAGACAGTACTGGCCAGGTCCGAGCACAGAGACTTGCTGGGCTACTGCTGGCTGAGGGAGTTGGCCCATTCAGCAGCCCCTCAGGAACATGAACAAGCGCGTGTGGACACGAGGACCTCAGGAGAGGAGAAACACAGTGCAAGTTCTCATAAGCAGCTCTCTGCACACACGCATGAGTCTGCCCCAGCATTTGCTCCATTGCATGCCTGTGGGCCAGCTCCAAAGCCCTTTGTTGGTGCAGGGAACCATCCAGACACACAGTGGAGGTAACACCCTGTCACTGACTGACTGACAGTGTGAACTGTGTGTAGAAAGCTCCTTGTCACAGGCAGGCTGGGGCTGGGTTGCAGGAGCCTTCCTCATGATTACAAAGCCGTAAACAGACATCTGCTCGCAAGGAAAGGGGATGATGTGTCCCTGCTCCCAGCAAGCAGTTCCTGGGAGCAGCAGGGCTTCGGAGGAGATGTAGCAGCAGCTGCCTGCCCTGGGATCCCACTGCTGCAGTGTGCAAACCTGGATGGCCTCTCCTCATCAGGAATGAATGGGGGGCATTGAGACCCTTGGCAGTGCCCTGTGATGCCATGTCATAGTGGGGAAAGGGGCAACAAATTGCTGAAGGCAGCGAGGTGCAGCCGTGTTGCATGGCAGAGCCCAGGGTGGAGGGGAACAAGCAACAAGAACTCCTGATTTGAGACGGTGGTGGTGGACAGATATGATACAACATGGCTGTGCTGAGAGCTGGCAACATCCCTCCAGCAGCATGGGAGTGAGACGACTGAGTCTGTTGGACAGACCAGTCCCTCTAACTGGAGAGCCCTGGGAGGGGTGGAAGCTGTTTGGGACAGTGGGAGGCTGAATCAGGGTCTTGCACAGCTGGTTCACTGGCTTGTGCCCTCCACAAGCAGGTGGAGACCCTCGAAATCAGCAGCATAATGCTGTGGGTCTTACCGGTCAGGTCCCCAGACACCATCCAGAATGGGCTGTGCGATCTGCAGGCCTGGGAATATCCAGGCCCCCAGCACCAGCTGGGCACAGTCCATGAGTTTTCCAGGAGTCCCCAGGGGTCAAATCTGCTGGTGCCGGCCTTTGCAGACAGTGAGGGTTTGGCTTGAGTGCAGAGGTGTTCGCTAGTTGTCAGCTGGACACTGCAGCCCCTGGCCCAGCCATGCTGGCACCCACGAGCCAGCTGAATGTTGAGATGCTTGTGCAGCCATTGCATCCCAGCAGGCAGGCTCCGGGGTACACAGCTGTGGGTCTTGGCTCTTCCTGGTCCAAACAGTTAGCTCCAGACAGGACACAGGCCCTCAGAGATGCGTTGCTGGACAGGCCCCTCTGTTGACCAGAGGCCATGGCCTCACTCCAGCTCTGCTCTCCAAGGTGTCCTGGGTCACTGGGCACAGGTGGGCAGGACTGTGGGTCCTGAGATCAGACTCACTTCTGTTGTTGCTGCTGTAACAGCCCGGCTGGCTGAGGAACCCATGGCTCTGGCCAGAAAACCCCATTGTCCTTGCTTTGGGTCCATGACCAGGGCTCTGGGAGATGCTGGGGCTCAGCTGCCTTGGTGTGGGGGGCATGGGGTGCAGGGGGGTGTTTCAGAAGCCCCCTCACTGCTTGGTCCCGGCCAGACTGTTGTGCAAATCAGTTATGCTGCCCAAAGGTGAGCCAGGCCATGTGGGCACCCACAGCCCTCACGAGGCAGAGGCAGGCTTCCCCTACATGCATGGCCTGCGTTAGATGTGGCACTCTTCTTTCCGACCGTTTGGGTGTCCTGGCCTCCGGTCATTCAGATTGGATGCCCCCATGCCCTCCAATGGCACCACCACCTCGTCTGGCTGGCAGTTCTTGTTCAGTTCCACCACGCGGGGCACCACAGTTGACCAGCGATCTGCAAAAGGGGCAGGGGACATGGAGCAGGGAGGCTCATAGCTCCCACCCCACAGCTCTCAGCGTTGCACACAAGGACATCTGTTGTAGAAGCAATCGGGGCAACTGACCCCTGGATGGGAGGGTGACTCCAGGAGTCACGTTGTCCTTCCCACCCCCTTGTCCAGCTAAGGGACCCCTGGGGTGACTGCAGGCACCGAGCAGTACTCTTACCTCTCCGCAGCCGGCCCACCGTGTGGGAGAAGCCGTAGTACTGGTAGGTCTCGTTCTTGCCTGGGTCCTCATTGATGATGCCCAGGTTCTGATTCCAGTGTGACCAGTTCACCTCGTCGACCCTGTGGGAGACAATGCACTCCTAGAGAAACACTGGAGCAGACTCGGGGTGTCCCATCTACCCCCAGGAATTGCCCACAGGCCCAGCAATCCCACGAGGTACTGAGCAGCGGCCCCCAAGGCTTACCTGAAACACCACCTCCGGTCCGGTGTCCCATCAATGCCCTTCCCCACCGTGACCATCTCCCCCGAGCGGAAGGCTTTCCTCAGGAACACTGGGAAGGACCTCTCAATATCCAGGATGGTGGTGGCCCACTGCAGATGGGAGCAGCTCAGTAGGCACCACAGGACCCAAAGCAGTTCTCCCTTGGGGCTGGGCACCCCACCCTAGCTAGTTTCCCATGGGAGCTAAGCCCTAGCCTAGAGCATGGCCAGAGGCCACACTGGATGAGGTGGGAGTCATGGACTAGGTGGACGCAGACAGGCCTTTCCACATCCAGCCCTGAGCAAGGGGAAGGGATGTGGTGTAAAGTGCCAGAGCCCCTTCTACACTACAGTGGAGCCCTAGTGTGCAGGCTGTGTACTCTTAACAGGCAGGAGGAGAGGCCTAGAGCAATAGGTCTCAGCTTAAGGGCTCAAGGCCCATGAAGGCCCTTTCTGTGGGGAAAGGGCCACAAGCTACTCTGCTTGGGGATGTGGCACTGGAGGTGGAACAGGGGGCCCTGGCGTGTGTGTGGGGAGCCAGCCTCTGGTGTGATGGCCCTGCCAGCGCCCTCGGGCCACGCCTCACCTGCAGCTTCCAGATCTGCTTGCTCTCCTTGGACACCTGCCCCACTGTCTCACCCATGAGGGCGATGAGCATGTTAAGCAGCAGCACGAAGGTGAGGATGATGTAAGTGACCAGCAGGATGATGAAGACACCGGGGTACTTGGCACTCTCAATCATCTCCAGGTCGCCCATGCCAATGGTGAGCTTGAAGAGGTCCAGCAGGAAGGTGCTGAAGGTCTGGCTGTCCCGGCAGGAGGGGTAGGCTGGCATCGTACAGTTGGACTGGTCCTTGCCGCAGGAGCAGGGGTTCAGCAGGGAGACCAGGGCTGGGGCAGGGCGAGGGGAGGGGCAGGGTGAGAGACCGAGACAGTCGGCTGGCTCCTGTGAGCCAAGGCTCTGCTCGCTAATACACGATTACATTAATAATGCATCTCCAGAGGATGCATTAGCTTGGGCACAGGCAGTCACAACGCCACCTTCCCAGGACCTGGGACAACTGGAGAAGAGAGATCCCAGCCCTAGGCCCAGTTCCCTTTTCCTAGCTACGGAGCTGCCCCTTCTCCCAGCCTGTGCCCCCCACCCTGGAGACCTCAACCTCATCACACAGCTGGAGCCTGACAGTTGTCAAAGCAGATTTTTCCCAAATTTGCTCTGCAGCGATGCCATGGCACAGCTGCTCAGTGCTGCGTTCCCCACCCCCTGCACTGCCCCAGGCACCGGGCTTGCAGCTCCCCAAAACCCCACATGGGCCTACCTGAGGCATAGCCGATCATGAAGAGCAAGTAGACCAGCAGGAACCGGAACAGGTCTTTGAAAAGGATCTGGACACCAGAGGCAGAGGCAGAGTCAGCACCTTGCCCCGCACAGACATCGACCCCATTGCAGCAGTATAGCTGCCAGGCTCATATCCACAGCCCACCTCAACAAGCGCCCTGTCTGACTGGAGCCAGCACCAGCAAACCCTACATTAGGTAGGAAGGGGCAACCTGTCTGGGTTCATCACACAGTGAGCCTTGCCAGGGACAGGCCCCCTCCTTGCCTGACCTTCTGGATCATGATGCTGTAGGTCCCGGTGAGCTTCAGCCCCCTGGTGAAGTACAGCGCATTCATCCAGCCCAGGACCAGGGCAAAGACCATGACGGCCAGGTAGGCTTCGATGCCTGCCACGTACAGTCCAGCCGCGACGATCACCAGCACCGAGTAGATGAAGCTGGAGGCAGAAGGATGTGATTTAGCCTGGACAGGCCCAGCAAGGGGCCTGATCATGCCCTGGGCCATGCACTGAGCAGCAGGGGCTGTAGCCACATGCTCTGCCAGGGCAATGCCTCCAGCCACCTCTGAGGTATTTGAAGGCAGCAGCTAGCACATATTTGTCTGACTATGAGCACATGAGGCAAAGCCGCTCCTTCCACAGGCAGGGCCCCAGGGTCCATGGGGAGCAGTTGGGGCCAGAGAACCCCCCAGGACTTGCTGCCCTGAGCAGGGGATACAGCCAGGGCTCGTCTGACTTATGCAGCAAGTGGGGAGGACAGCTGCATTTCCCTTCTGCTCCATCCACACCAGTCTCCTCTCGCAGGGCATCAACTTATGACCCCCAGAAAGAGACATGGAGATGGCACTTGGTGCCCATGCCTGGGGACAGCCCGGTCAGCAGGTCTCTCCCCACCGTGAGATGGACAGGTCCAGTGCACTCTGCTCTCTTGTGATGGGGGTTTACCTCCCTGGACACTCCCAGGGGCCACAGCTTCAGTGCATCTGGCAGCCATCTGTGCTTACTAGAGCAGCTGGAAGGAGCCGTCAATGAAGAATGAATTCACGCCAGGGCACTTCTTCATGAACAGGTCCTTCACCTGGGGGTGGCAGGATGTGGGTGGAACAGGAGTCATTTGGCTGGAGGGTGAAGAGTGCAGGCCAGGGCCGCCAGGGGACACAGAAGAATCAATCTCCCCCAGCTGCCTCTTCCCCACAGCCCCATCCATCATGTATCACCCCCATACCCAGCACCCCCACAGAGCCCAGTGTCCACTTACGTTGGTGAAGAAGAACAAGACTCCGGTGAAGAGAGTTATGACCTCCCCAGCCAGGCGCAGATAGTCAATGGTAGTCGTGTAGGGGTACGGGGGCTGCAGGGCAGGACAGGCCAGCACTGAGAACTGCATCAGGACCCTCCTATCCCATCCCAAACCTCCGCACCTAACCCAGCCAGCCTCCCCTGCAGAAGCCCAGCTACTGTTGTAGTCACAAAAACCTGCCAGCGCTCAACAGACACAGGGAGGCCTGCGTAGGTACCTGAGCCCATCTAAGCCTGGTGCTAAGGCCACAGGGATACTCACGATGCCCTCCACAGGGCGGTAGTAGGCGATGAGGGTGAAGATGACCATGGCGCACAGGTAGGAAATCACGCTGATGTAGAAAGAGACGGCCCCGAATTTCCGCCACTTGTCGCGCAGCAGCTCGTTGATGGGCTCCACGGCCAGCATCTCGTGGCGGTTCTGTGGTGAAGCCGAGGGAGGGACCACTGTGAGTGGGGGGGGACTGGAGAAGGACACTGAGAAGACTGGGCTGGCTACAAGCATGCCAGGGAGAGATGGAGTGGGGGCTGGGCTGGCGTGGCCACCCCAGCACCAGCTGCATCTGCTTCCTGCTGAGATGGGCAGATGCTTTCAGCCCCATGCTCACTGAGGTATGCTGGGGACCGCTTCTCCTAGCAGCGGCTTTGGGGCTGAGAGCAGCAGGATGTATGGCTGTGCAGCCCTGGGGTCAAATCCTGCCAGGCACTGAGCACCATCAGCAGCCTGAGGGAGCTAGGAGACAGGTCCTCCTTCTGAAGCCCAGGTCTGCTCCGCACAGACCCCCTGCCAGGTACCGCACCCCTCCCTGGCCCCCCTGTGCTCACCTCGATCTTACTGTTGTACACCAAGATCTCCAGGACAGACACCTCCTCCCCACAGGTGTCCAGCGAAGACAGGTCATAGAGCGAGGAGTAGACGGGCCCATAGGCCCAGTCCTTGAACTTGCGGGAGAGGTGCCGGGCATCCTCATCCTTGACCTCCCGGCGGATGATGTGCTGGAAGATCTGTCAGCAGGGCAGGCAGGGTGAGCAGGCAGTGCCATGCAGACCCCGCAGCTCTCCATGCTGATGCAGGCAGCAAGCACAGGTGCTCCTCTGGCTCAGGGGCTGCAGGACCCGGGTGCCCCATGCAGGGCTGCAGCAATGAGATGGCCAGGCAGGGCTGGGGCAGCGGGGAAGGCACCGGCCCTATTGCAGCAGTGCATGCGACAGGCTCCTCACTGTCCTCTTGTCTCATTAACCACAGCCCAGCTGTATAGGCACAGCACAGCCCCACTACCCCCACCAGGCAGAAGGAAACGGAGGTAGCACAGCCAGGATGCCAGAGAGGAATTAGCCCAGCCTGTAAGAGCACTTGTCTCTTAATGCTTCCTATGAAAGGATCCTAGCAGCTGCCTCGCTTAGGCTGAGCAGCGCATTGTGCAATCAGCTGTGGCCAGCAGGTGGAGAGAGCCACCAAACGATCAGACAGTGGCCAGAGACTGGAGCAGCCGGCTGAGGGCTCCAGCGTGCCAGGGATGACATGGTTTCAGCACTGACAAACTATATCAGCTCTGAGGAATGGGACCGCTGCCTGGGTGGTGGGGGGACAGCCCATCAGGGATACAGAGACAAACTTAAATTGCTCATACAATAACCAGTCAGGACTTGTAGTAGAGGTGATATCTTTTATTAGACCAACTAGATTTTTGCAAAAAAATTCTTTAATTGCAAGGTTTCGGCACAAGCACCTTTCATCAGGCATTGGAGAAAAGACTGTAAAAGTTCTCCTGGGTAGAAATGCCCAGAAATACCCAGGAGAACTTTTACAATCTTTTCTCCAATGCCTGATGAAGGGTGTTTGCGCCTGAAAGCTTGCAATTAAATTTTTCTTTTTTTGCAAAAATCTAGTTGGTCTAATAAACGATCTTACCTCTACTCCAAGTCCTGATTGCCTTTTCCTTTGGATCAATACGGCTATAACCTGGATACCCGTCACACAATAACCTGCACACTTGAGCTGGGATTCTCATGTGCAGGGCTCTAATCTGCCCCAAAATCCCAGGCATAGGACCCCCTGCTCTACCTGCTGCTCTACCCATCTCCCCTCTTGACCCTTCCTCAGCCTGGGAGGAGCTGAAACTCACTGGAAATGTGCAGCCTGACCCCAGACCCACAGTGTTAACACAGGAACAGGCAATGCCTCCCCCCCACCCCAGGTTGTCTCTGGGTCTCTGCCCTCAAGGTGCTTCACAGCCATTCAATCCTCCATCCCTCCCCCCTCAGCTACCATGAGCCAGGTCACTGTCATCTTCCCCCTTTCTGGATGGAGCTATTGAGGCACAGTGCAGGGCCATGGGGGAGTGAGGCGTTCTGCTTCGGGGGCCCCTAGTGGGTTGGCCCTTTCCCCACCACCCTTACCCCAATCTTGCCGGTCTTGGCAGCCATCATGAGGGGCGAGAGGCCATCATTGTTGAGCAGGGCCTCGAGGTTGGTATCGGGAAAGAGCTTGGCACACTTGATGAGCAGCAGGTCGTACATCTTGGTGACGAACTTGGTGTTCTCCCGGGTGTTGTCAGCGATGGCGACCAGTGCGTGCAGCACGGTGTTGCCACGGGAGTCCTGGCGCCGCAGGTCGGCCTTTTTGTGCGCGTTCTCCGCCAGGTAGTGGACAATGTGCGGCTGGTTGGTGCAGGCAGCCAGGGACAGGGGCAGCTCACCTGGTAGGGGGAAGACACAGTGCCATGCTGACATCAGCTCTCAAAGCCCTGCTCTCAGATCCGGGCACCGGGCAGGAGGTGTCAGGGTCAGTGGGCTGAGGTGGGGGCAGCCCTCAGCTCCCACTGGGCCGTGAGGGGCACAGTGGGGAACTGTTCCCATGGTGGCACTGAGGGAGGTGTTGTTGCTGGGCTCAGGAGCCCTGTGGCATCTGCCCATGCCCCAAGCCTTTCCTCCCACATAGTGCCTGGCACCACGCCTGATGAGGACAGGGGTGTAATGGGCTGGCTGGCAACCTGGCCTGGACCAACTCCCTGCCAGCGTGCTGGCACTTCATGCTGGGATGGCTTTGGTGGCACTGTACTGGGGGGCTGGGGAGGCTGGGCAAGGTGTTTCCTCAGTGTGTGGGTGCCCTGGGAGGTGCTGGCACCTGAGGGGAGCCATGTCCTGTCCCCTCCACAGGGTGAGGAGCCAATGGAGGTGAGCCAGGCAGGCTGGGACATCTCTGCCTGCTTGCCATGCCCGAATGTCTCAGCTGCGATGCCCCTGGGACAGGGAGGGGATGTCCACCACACACCAAAGTAGAAGTAGCCTCCCTCGTCCTTGGGTTGGAAGAAGCGTCCACGTGCCTGGGCATGCACATCGGCCCCTTTCTCCACCAGCAGCTCCACGTAGTGCTTGCAGCGGCGCTCAATGGCGATGTGCAGCGCAGTCTGGCCTGGAACAGATGTAGCCCATCAGCACCCTGAGTAGCAGACCCCCACCCAGACACAGAAGCACAGCTCGCCCTCCAGCTCCCCCCATCCCTCTGTGGGGCTAGCCATGGCTGGCCCCACTCCCCGCACCTCGGTAGTAGACATCTCGGAAGGGTGAGTTCAGGAACTCCCGCAGATTGCCTGTCCTCTCAGCGATGTCCATCAGCAGGGGGATGGTGTCGTTCTTCCCTCCGGCCAGGTTCAGCAGTGCCTTGGGCAGGCAGGTCTTCCCTGTGGAGGGCTCTAAGGTGGGGCAGGGAGTGGCAGGGCTGTGAGGCCTGGTCAATGGCAGTTCCAAGGTCTTTGCAAACCTCAGGAGGGGAGGCCAGGCCGGGCTGCAGAGGGAACCCCACTCTGGACCAGTGGGGGCCTGTGACAGCAGCACCAGCTGTGGTTTGCGCTGGGCCGGAAGTACTAGGGCTCACCATGGTCGGGTCATGAGCCACAGACCCTGGCTCCAGGGACACCCCAGACTCAGCAGGAGGGGGCACAGCATCACCCTGCTGTAGTCTGGGCTCCCCTCCAACACAGCGCTTGGGGCTCACCTCGGAAGTCCTCGTCCGTCAGGCGCTTCTTGTGGCTCAGCAGGAAGGGAAGGAGCCCATCCAGGTCGGCAGTGGAGCCCCGGGACACGATGTCGAAGAGGATGGGCCGGTTGAACACTTTGAGGATGGGGGGCGGGTTGGGGGCAGGCCCCTTCGAGCCCTGGCGCTGCTTCCTGCAAGAGAGGCAGCCGCTTTAAGGACAAGAATGCCTGAAGGCAACACCCAGAGCACCAGCACCAGCACAGGGCAGAGAGCACCAGTGTGGCCTGACACTGCTGAGAGAGGAAGCAACACAGCACTGGCCTGCTACAGGGACGGGGTAGCCTAGGCTCTTGGCCCTAGTAGTCCCAAGGGGGAGCCACTCTCTGTCCCCTGGGCACAGCAGTGATCCAGGACAGATGGAGACACTGCCTCTGAGACCATGAGTCTCAGCTCCAGGCACAACCCCTTCCAGCAAGTCAGTTCCTCACCCCCCTGCCTCAGTTTCTCCACTTATCAGACAAGGGTGATAATACCATGCCCCTCCCAAAAGCGGGCTTCATTAAGGACAGGAGGAAACCTCTGAGCCGTTTGTGGCCCCAGTTCTATGGCAGCTGGGGACTTCATGACAAATCGATCATGGACAGTCAGCAAAGGTGCCATGTAAACTGTTGTCATTAGGTTCAAGAGTCAACATCTGCCTGGGAGATGGAAGGGCTGTTCTGCTTACACACACACACACACACACACCTGCAAACCCAGCTGGACAGGACAAACTGGACAGCCTGAATGCCCCCTGGCCGGAGATCCAGCCATGTGGGTGTGGGTAGGGCAGCTGCTGGCAGTCAAGCACAGTCCTGGGGCCCTGTAGGCTAATGGCACCAGACGGCACTGTACATGAGCACACCAGGAGGAAGAAGGCCCCTCAGCCCTACACAGCCAGCTGGGTTCAGCCGGCCAAGTTTATTGCTGAAGCCCTGAGCTGCTAGTCTGAAGGCTGCGGGGCCAGAGCTAGGGACGCAGTCCCAGTCAAACCGGTCGGGGAAGTGGTCGTGTCAGTGAGGTGCACAGGTGCAGACTGGTTAGTGCCTGGCACTCATGTTAGCCAAAGGGGGCAGGCAGCCTGGTGGAGCCCAGCGTCACCAAAGGAATTTTTATTGCACTCGACTCCACGTGGGGAAGTAGCAGGATGTTTGTTCACCGTGATTCCCTCCCCAGGGCATGATGGAAGGGGAGGAGGAAGAGGAGCTGCCTTCTGGGATCCCAGATCCCTGGTCCAAATGATGGCACAGCCCTCCCTTCCCACCCACTCCCGGTCAGCAGCCTCCCGCCTTGGGAATGCTTGCAGCCCCCTCCCAGGACAGAGTGGGGAGGCGGGCACCCTACATGATCTGGAGGGATGATCGGTGACATGGAAGGGCAGCAAAGCAGAACAAGGCGGGCAGCGGGGCTCCACGTGGACAGCCTTGCAGCTGCCCAGCTCCCACCCTGCTGCTCTAGCCACCTGGGTCCCTGCCTTCCCATAGCCATGGGGAGCGTAGCACTCTGCCCTGGGTGGGAGACTGGCTGCTCCCCGTGCCTGCTGGGAGGTGCCTTGGGAGGGGCCTCGGCCTGGCCAGTGCCCAGGTCCAGCACGTCCTTGTGCACAGACGGGCACACTGTGCCCCACGGCCTGGGCCTCTTGCCTCCCCCAGGGGCTGTTTCCTGGCACAGGCAGGGAGGGCAGGGGTGGGGCAGGCTCCTGAAAAGCCCATTCATGCTGGAGAGAGAGCCCGGCCCTACTCCCACCAAGGGGAGCCAGACCTCCCTGCCCGCAGCGGAGGTGAGACGCCACAGCACAGAGCCCTCTTTCAGGGGAGCCGCAGGAAGGGAGCAGGCAGCCGACCCGCCCGCCATAGCCTGGCCCCAGCAGCATCAGCTCACTGGCACAAGCCAAATGCTAATGGTCCAGCCCCGCCAGTGCTGCTCAGGGAGAGCTTAATACAGTCATCCCTGCTCCCTCACCCCCTTCCCTGATGCACACACGCACTTACACACTCACACACCCGCATGGCTCCCTGCAGTCCCAGTGGCTTTGCCTGCCCTCCACTCAAGGAAATGCATCAAGACATATACATCCCAGATGGTCGCATGGATGGATATGATCCTCCCCACCAACCCTGCCCCCAGGGAACCAGGCTTGCACGTGGCTGGGCATGGCATACTCACTCCACGACCTTCTTGCGCCGGCGCTTGTTGTCGCTGGGGTGGTGGTGGTAGGTGCCATAGTCGAAGAGTGAGTCCATGGGGGCTTTCTTGGGTGCGGGCACAACAGAGGACTCGTAGATGGTGGACTCCAGCAGGTCCATGGGGTTGGGCATGCCCTTGCGGAAAGCCCCCTGGAACTTCATGCGCAGGTTCTGCTTGCTGTCGCCCGACCCCGGGGTGCTGCGGGCGGCCTCTGCAGGTGAGGCCCCCTCCTCGCTCTCAAATAGGTTGGCCAGGGATGAGAGGGGGAAGGCGTCATCCCCCTGGCCTTCGCTGGGCTCCCCGCCCTGGGGCTGGGGGGGCTCCTCAGGGTCTGTCATGCTGAGGGCTTTGCAGGGCTCCCTGGCACACTTTGTGGGTCTGGAAGAAAATGCAAAGGTGGTATGAGGGAGCCAGGGGTGGGGGGACTGCATATGTACGCAGGAAGAGCACGAGGGCTGCATACCTCCAGGGCTGATCCCCACCCCACTGTGCCCTTGCGGGAGGTGCTGTGTTTGGGGCTCAGTGAGGAATGGCCAGAGCCCAGACCCCATGGCAGCACTGTTGCATTTTTGCCACCTTGCTGGGATAAGGTGCAGAGCAAGGACAAGTGGTATGCAAGCTGGAGGGCGCTTGAGGTACACCCTGCCTGGACCCGGGGATCTCACACTCATGGGCTTCGCTGGCAGGCAGGCAGGACCCCCCTCCACAGGGCACAGAGGCAGCTGGGTGCTCCCCTGTGCCACATGGGCCCCTCACTTCTGCAGATGTCCCGTCGGGCCCCATTGCATTGCGTTTCAAAGGGCTGCTATAATGACAGGGGTCGGCGGGCTGCTTGCCCTGCCCCTCCCATATGTGGTGGTGCTGGGACCCAGCCCAGCGCCGGGGACAGAACAGGCTCTTCTTTCACCAGCCCTATAAATACTGAGGAGCCCTCAAATAAACCCCCGGACCCTGGCTACATGCCCCAGGAGGCAGGAAACCCAGGCCAGCAAAGCCAGGAGCTGCAGCCCTGGCTGGCAGGCTGGGGCTGGCCCTGGGTGAGATGGCCTCTTGCATTAGCAGGGTGGTCTGGCCCTGATCTTGACCTCCTGATGATTTCACCCCAGGGTGATGACCTTCCCCTTGGGTGGCCTGGTGTGAGCAGGGGAGACACTGGAAACTGGCAGGAAAGGCAGCTTCACCCTGATGTGAACACAAGGGGTGGGCCATGCCACTCCTCCTAAGCTGGCAGGGTATCACAGGGTGAGCAGGGACCTGCAGCAAGGGGTAGGGATGCAGCCAGCCCTGCAGTAACAGAGTGACAAGGAAATGGCTCCCTGCAAGGGGCACCTGAGTGTGGCCTTTGCAGCAGCTGGAATTTCAGTCCCTGCCATGGGCCTGTCACTAACTTTGCACACGACAAAAGGCAGGAGCACTGGAGCAGGGGCCTAAAGCCAGGAACTGGCCATGGAGGCCTGTGTCTGCTGGGATGCTCCCCACCCCTGCCGCCTCCCCCAGGCCTGGGAGGACAGAAAAAGCAGCTGGGAACATGTCATTTTCGACTTGGTTGCAGCTGTGTATAACAAGCCCTAATGTGGGCTTGGCTCGGCGGCCGGGCTGGGCTCTCTGCTGGAGAACATGCTTCTAATTATGCAGCATGTCATTACAAAAGAGCAGCCGGGGCCCAAGCCCAGCATGAAGCGGCCCTGTAATTTGCCATGCAGTGTCCCCGCTCCATCCCACTTTGCTCCCAGTGTGGGTGTGGGATTATCCCAGCACAGAGTGGATTGGATGAAGCCATCTCCATAGCCTCCAGGGCTGGGACAGAGGGAAGCCCCCAGTATAGCCTGGAGATAGGGATGGGAAATGCAACCTCCTCTGCTTCCTCCCCTCTCCAAGGCGGTCCAAAGCTGGCAATGCCCCCCAACCTAGGTATTTGCTTGTGTGAGGCTCCCCCTTCCCATGCCATCTCCTGGCTGTGCCTTCAGTCCCATTATACAGAGGGGAAACTGAGACACAGTGGCAGGGGAACAAGTCTTGCCACCTTGGCTGTGAGGGCAGCACCCACCCTTGAACCCCAGGGACCACAGAGACAGGCAAAACCCATCAGGATCCACAAACCAGGGAAGTGTGGCCCAAACTCAAAGCTTTGAGGGAATTTGCAGAGGTTTGCTGCCCATCACTGCCCTCTGCTTTTCCCCATGCTAGAGAAGCTGAGCAAAGAAGTGCTGAGCCCCTGGGAGACAGGTGAGGGGTGTCCCAGCCCAGCGGGGATCCCTGCCCCAGGCCAAGCAGTAGGTGGGTGACAAAGGTGGAAGCAGAGCCTGGGGCTGCCACTGCACAGCTGCCTGTGCCCTGCACCGTCCGTCCCCCACTCACCAGCACAGACAGTCTCTGTCTCCCTGCTCCAGATTGTGTTTCTTGCTGCTGACGCTGTCCCTGGAGCAGCCTCGGGTGCGTTCAACTGAATCCTTCTCCCAGGTCAAGGCTGGGGAGCGATGCCAATGCTCTGGGAGAAAAAGGGTTAAGTTAGCATCTGCCCCCGGCCAAAAAGTCTGCTGCCTGGTTCTCTCTCATGCACAGTCCTAGACCTGTGAGCCGTCGGGTCCGGGGTCTGACCTCCTGCCAGCCCAGGTCATCGACTGTCCAGACGCGGTGCCCCCAGGCTCCTGACTGAGCTGCAGCACTTCTCCCTTCTAGACCCGAATGCTCCCAGGGATGGCGTTCAGTTGTTCTCATGGCCAACACCCTCCCCGCTAACAAACCACAGCCTGAGTTTGTCTAGCTTCAGCACGACAAATTCCACACGGCACCGCTACCCTGGCTCCGGGAAAGCACACACCCTCTGGTGAATGAATACGGGACCTCCACAGACCTGTTTGTACTGAGGTCATGGACTATGGGGGACTTCAAGGGGACCAGTGGGAGGCAATGCCGACTTTTAATGGGGCATAGGCACCTCGCTACCACATGACTGAGATCCTGGAGCTCCGGCACCTTCAAACAACATCCAAGCTCAGCACTTTCTGTACCAAGTCCTGGAAAACTCAGCCACTACACTCCCCACTTAACCCATCAGCTGACCCAAAATCTGCCAGTGTGACTGTAAGCACCCAGCCAAATACCACTGAGGGTTTTACAGCCCCCGAGCAACCTCATCTCCTGAACATCTGTCTAGGAGGGACCTGTGGGGTGCAGGCCAGGGGGCTCCATAGCTGGGCTGCTGCCTGGATCACAGCCTGTTCTTCCATGGTAGATTTAGGCTAGATATCAGGAGGCGCAACTTCACAGTCAGGGCGGCTAGGGTCTGGAACCAGCTTCCAAGAGAAGTGGTGCTGGCTCCTACCCTGGGGGTCTTGAAGACAAGGCTAGATGAACACCATGCTGGGGTTGTTTGACCCCAGTACTCTTTCCTGCTATGGCAGGGGGTCGGACTAGATGATCTGCTCGGGTCCCTTCCGACCCTAGAAACTATGAAACTATGGAAAGATGGGGCTGTCGGGTCAGTCCATGTCCCCTTCCACAGTCAGCCAGAAGCTCCCTGCCCCGCTACTCATTAGAGAACTGACCGGGGCTCCTTTCCCTCTGAGTTAGGGAAGTTGTGCGACTCTTTCCAGGGTCCTTCACACTCCCACTAGTTTATTTAAAAGGAATTGGATCAATGTGTGCAAGCACTGTGAAGCAATCTGGAGAAAACCCTGCATGCAGCATAGAAATGCCCTAAGAAAGGAGAAGTGGCCTGAGCAAGGGCACTTGGTGCAACAGAAGATGTTACCAAACACATCGTGCTTCCCCGGCCCGTCAGGGCTACGACTGCGGTGCGGTGCCGCTAAGCAGCCGCAGCAGGAGCAGAGGACCTGGAAAGCACCGCGGCTCCTTTGTTCCCGCCAGGCGGGAAAGGGCAGGATTGGGATAGGACATGACCCAGACACATGGCAGCAACCCGTCTCTAACAGTCCAACACTTCCCCAAATCTCAGGCGTCCTCAGCAGAAAACCATCACAGGCCTGGGCTGCGGCCCCAGGGGAAATCGCATGATTAGCCACACCATTTCCACACGCAAGAGCCACTGGGCTAATGGGTGGAGTCGGACTCAGGGTCCGAGTTTTGACCCTCTGGTGAAGCCAGTACCAAAGGCCTTACCCAGAGGGCAAGGGCTCTGTTGTCCCTGGCCCCGAAATGCCCGGCGGCAGCTGGGTTTCTCTGCATGACCCAGGCGGCTTGGTCGCATCTGTGATGTGGCAAGCGCAATGCAGCAAGTCAGCCCCGGGCTCCTCTGCCCCCTCGGAGGACAGTGGCGCAGAGGGAGACAGACTAAACTTAGCAGCACCCGGCACAGAGACTAAACACAATTACGTCCCACAATCACTTGGCCTGGCAGAGGGAGAGGGCTATGTCGTGGGACAGAATGGCTGGAAGCATCAGGTTTAAAAAGATAAAACCCTGCTGCGACAGAAGGACCCATGCCTCCCCAGGCCTGCCGTGTTGCCCTCCCAGAAGAGATCTCCAGATGCCCCAAGGCAAGGCCATGAGATCAGGTCCCACCAGCTAATCACCGAGTCCCCTCTGCCCTGCTTGGGGTGAACACACATGCCAGGGTTACCCAAAAGACCCTCTGCACTTCCCTGGCACCCAGGGTGTTGCTTTGCTAGGGAAGTACCTGGCTCCTGCTTGCCCTATAGCCCCTCAGAGCTCCCTCCAGCCATGGGCAGGGGGTACACCAACACCCCCCTCCAGCGAGCCCCTGGGGAGCATGGACAAGAGCCAGGGGCATTCCCTCGTGGGGAGCACAGCGCGGCAGGGCCGGCCCTCGGGACCGTTTGTTTTCACAGCCCAGCCGTGCCAGGGCAGACAGAGCCCTCATTCACAGAGCAGCTGCTGGCGGGTGCCCAGGGGAGCAGAGACTTCCTCGCCTCTGCCTGCTGCCCCACAGGTCTCCTGCGCATGCTTGGGAAGCTCTCAGCACCGTGATTCACTCTGTTTCCTCCCCCTGCCCCCTTTCAGCTCGTCCCAGCCTCCAGCTCCTGTCTGGACAGGGCAGTGCCATGGTGAGGCACCTGCCAGCCCTGCAAAGACCCGGGCTTGACACCTTGGTTTTAGGGACCGTGGCAGAGGAAGCGTGGGTCAGCCAGTGGCGTGGCTGCTTGCCTGTGGCCTCCTCCATGCCCACGCCCCAGCCCAGCACCCCAGGAGCCTCCTGGCATTGTCCGCACAGTCCCCGAGCCAGCTATGCAGGGCGCCCGTTGTGGACGCTGCAGCCACTGTTCTGACCCGAAGGCAGCCACGCAGTGAGTGGCCATCCCCTAGAGCGACAGCGCGTCGTTCCAACACGGGTGTTCCCACGACCCCCCCACGGCACAACACCGCACCACAGGGCAACCCTGCAGAAGCACCTGCCCCAGGGCAGAGCATTCACAGTACCTCTCCTCCTGTCTGAGCTCCTCTGGCCGTTCGAGGACGGGCCAGTGACCTGTGTGCTGGCACAGGGATGGGGAAAGGCCCGCTCAGCGCTGTCAGGCTCAGCTCCTTTCCTGCACCACTGACCCCAGAGCACAGAGCTCCTTCCTCCTCTCACATAATGGTGGGCGCGGGTGGGAGGAGGCAGCAGCTTCTGCCTCAGGTCCCAACCCGCTGGTGAGTCACAGCCTCCCATTATGCAACCTGGAGTCTATCCTGCCCACCACACCCAGCTGGGGATCCAGGGGTCCCACTGGGAGGATAGACCTCATTGTTACTGGCACTGGGTGGGTGCCCAGAGAGAAGGGCTGCAGTGCGGAGGGAAGTTCCCACTGCTGCAGTGGGACCTGGTCCAAGGGCAGGTCCTCCTATGGAAACAAACAGCCCTCCCAGGAGAGCAGAGGCAGGCAGGAGGTGACAGATCCCCTGGGTGTGGGGCAGTGGCTGTGGGGCAGTGCAATGGTTCCTTGCTCAGGTGTGTGAGGTCCCAGCAGAGTCCCCACAGGCCCTGTAAGGCACCTGGCTCTCTCCGGGGAAGGGGAAGAGCTGCCGTGCAGGGGCAGGATGGAGTGGGAGCCGAGAGTGGATCATCTGGGAGAAGGGAGTCGTGGAAAGATGCAGCCCTCCAGGGAGGAGGAGGAGGAGACAAGGGGAAGGGAAGGGGAAGGTGGCTGCAAACAAGCAAACCGTGGCAACTTCAGATCTGAGCTGGGGTCAAGTGCACCCCTGTGAGCCTGCCACGGGGGAGTCCAGGAGCCAGGGGGATCTCCCATCCCTCCCCTTCCCGAACAGCACAGTGCCCAGAGGCCTCTGACCCAGAGCCGCTGCCTGGCTGGGGCTCTCAGGCTCGGGGTCACTGCTCCAGCAGCACAAGTCGAGGTGGCAGGGCACAGCCCAAGCATGAAGCAGCAGGTTAAGGGCTCAGGCAGAGCCTCTGTCCTCTTCCTGGATGGGAGAGCTCTTACTGCAGCATATTTTATTCATTGCACTGCCTTCGGGCCCTGCGGCCTTGGGCACAGGGTAGGCGCCTCATCAATATTTATCCCACTATTACAGTGGTTTCTCTCTTCTAAAAACAGACCTTGGGGCTTGGGAGGAGCCAGGCCACAGCACTGAACCCCAGTCAGCCCAGGGAGCTCACAACGTGGCTGCATCTTAGCCCAGCCAGGCCAGAAATACACCGAGATGGCCCCTCTGCTGGCTTAATGATGGGGGAAATTGCAAGGCACAGCTTGCAGGCCTCTGATGTGGTGCCCTAGAGTTGTCGGTGCTGCAGCTTGGCCCACCCAGGCTGATGACAGAGGTGTCAGCAGCCAGCTCTGCTGGGGTCTTTGATGTCTCTGGCCATGCTCAAGTCTTGTTTCTCTGGTACTGTGGAGCAGGGGGTTGGTGACAAGCAGGGTGGTTATCAGGGTGGAGTGGACCTGCAGCCTGTGACTGGTCATTTCCAGCAGGCAGTAGCACCCCTAGCCTTGGCCCTGTGTCAGGAGATCTTGCATCCTCTCATCCTTGCAAGCTCTGGTGCTTTCCCTCAGCTGGGCTTTTCCAGCTCACGAAGCAGGCTCACACCAAAGCCTGGAGCCACATGCAGGCTTCTTTTGGCATTGGCAGGACTGTCACGGACATGTCTCCACTGTCATCCAGGCTCCTACAAGGGGGGTGAAGTCAGGGTGAAGCCAGGTACTGATTCTGAATGCAGCGGGGCTCAGCAGTCAGTTAGAGGTTGATTGGTACCAGCCACCCTCGGTGCAAGAGGTGTCACACTCACCACCTGGCATCACTGCCACTGTGCACCAGATTGACAGCCAGGTGCCTGAAGGGAGTGAGTCTCTTGCCTTTGGTCTCACCGGAGCCGTCTGGGACGCACTCCAGGTGTAAAAGAGCCAGCCCTTTGCTCTAACCACTATGTTGTGCTCCCTCATGCTCCTGATAAACCTGCTGGCCCCCGCAAGGTCACAACTGCAGTGATGCTCCATGGTCTTCTCCCACTCCACGAATTAACTTTGTGTTCATGTGCACACACGGGTCCTCACAGACATCAGGGATCCGGATAACTGAGCAGCCCAGGGGGGGTTTAGTGACAGTGGCCCTGAGGTTGCTTTTTCCTAGCCCCCCCAGATCTATTCCACAAAAAGAGAGACACATCTGAACAGCGTGGCCAGGTCAGCCGTTCCACCTTCCCCACCAGCCTCATGCCTGCTGGCCCCTGAGCTGTTTCATGTCTCTCTGATGCCCTGGAAAAGTCGGATCAGAAGAGGATGTGAATCCAAACAACTTCCCTGTGTGGCGCAAACAGCCCCAGCTGTATTGACTCTATGTGGTCATCTGTACTCAGGAAACAGAGGACAGGATCAGGCAGGTCAGAGCCAGAGTGAGAGGCCTTGGTTAGAAACAGGTCTACCGCCCCAGCTGTCCCTAATTGCGGTGACAGATCTCGTTAGACATAAATATCCCCCCCGGACACAAAGGCAGTGCAAGGGACCCAGGACACTCGGGGGAAACCCAACCGCCTGGTGTCAGGGCTGGCACTAAGTGAAGGGCAGACCACAGCCAACGGCTGGGGCGATGGAAAACTCAGGTAAGCAGTCTGGTCCTGGCATGGTGTTAGTGACACAGGGTGGAAATTTGCTTGGAGAAATAGGTAATTATTAGCTGGCCCCAGGAAGTGAAGGAGCCCAGAGCAGCCTGTAGGCAGAAGAACAGCCTGGTGAGGTGATGTGGACTGGCTCTGATTTGGCTTTTTGTTTATTTGGCTCGTCTTCCCCTGACTTCCCCACCCTTCAGATCCTGTTTTGCGAGCCAAGCCCCAGCTTGCAGAAATTGGTTAGCTTCAGGCTCGCTCCAGGCCCGGCTCGAGAAAGAGACATCCAATTCCTGCGTGCTCCCTGCCATGCTAGCGCGCTGCACAAAGCTGCCCTGTGTTGCCTGGCCATGTGAAACCCCACAGAGGCTGCACGGAGCTGGCTCCCTGATCTACAGCAATCCCTGGCTAAAGGCTACTATTATCGTATGTGCTGGGGAGGGAGTGCAGCCCAGCTGCTCCAGGCAGTGATTTCATCAGCTCTCACGGGCAGGCGAGGCAGTGGCAGGGCAGGCTGTGCTTGGATGAGGGTGTTTCAAGGAAAATCCAGGAAGTGGTGTATGCTTTCCTCCAAGGGCTCGTCTACATCGTGACATATCAGTCTGAATTAACAAAGGGTCTGAAGTGAGAGTGAATCAATTCAATCACACCAGACCTCAGTGTGCACATGGCCACGCTCAGCAGGCCTTAAATTAATTCAGCTCAATTCACTTCTAAAATAGATGAAGCTAAACTGATCAGGGTCACTCTCACTGGAAGTGAAAGAGTCCACAAAAGGATTTAATGTGGTTTAACTGATCTATTCATCGGGGTTCATCTCCCCAGCGTCCCCAGGCAGACATGCCCTGAGTCAGAGCCAAGCCCATGCTCCCAGAAGTCTGCGAAGGGGGCTCTGTGCTATGGGAAGTCCCAACCACTCTCCAGAGCAGTGCTAGTCCCCACATCCTAGCAAGTTTCCAGTGCAGGGAATGATACCCCAGACCCCTAAGGCCTCCCCTGGAAACTCCTCCTGGAAACAGTCCTCTTCTTTGTTTCCCATGGCATGCAGTGAGGCTGAGAAATAACCGCTACATTGCGCCCCCGAGGTAGCTGCATCTTCAGCACACATACTGCACGCTGCACAGCATCTGTGAAGTGCTTTCAGACCTCCTGGGCTGAAAGGTGCTATAAGAAACATGACCATGTCCATCACGAATGCACGGCACAGAAAACATCCACAGTGGGCGGGGAGGGGGCTGCTGGCACCCTGGCTCCTCTATGTCCAAGACCAAAGTCTGGCACAGGCCCCTACACTGCATGGAAGTCCATGCAGTGATGCTATAAGAAGGCATATTTCTAAAGCCTCCAGCCCCATAGTCTGCAGGTCACGTTTTGCATAGCAACTGCCCGAAGAGAGGAACCATTTCCCTGCACTCCAAGCAACATGAGATGCCCCCCACACATCCCAAGTTTGCCTATGCTCGCTCTCTGAGCCCTTTTTTCCTTGTCTTCCTGTAAGTCTTTCCTCTGGCAGCTCACGGTCTTCACCCCGCTCTTGCTGAGGCAGTTGTCCATGTCCATTGAGTGCCTGTGACTAGGAAACTGCCACCTGGCCCTAGGGATGGTGGGAGGATGCTGGAGGGCGGAGGGGATGCGATCTCCACTGGCAATGCTGCTACCCCATTCTTCTTGGCTTCAAGTGTCTGAAGAGGCAGACAGACCAACGCACATCTAGGGATCTCTGCTCTGATCCAACCTGCGAGGCAGTGACCAACCCCCTCCCAGGGAGCGCAGGCAGCACACAAGGCAGGCTCCTATTTCAGATCCAGCATAAAAGCACCTCTGTGGTTGGCCTCCCCGGCGCAGGAGCCACCTCACCCAGGGCCGTGGGAAGTGGGCAGACCACAAGGACACTGAGGAGTCATTCAGCCCCCATCACAAGGCAGGAAGGGAGGGGAGTGCAAACTGCACATCACTCTCCCTGGGGACACCCAGATCGGCAAGGGGAGGAGAGCCCTAGAAAGCTAGCCCTGTAAGCTATCTGGGGCCACAGGCACTTTGCCCTCAGTGTTCAAACCTCTGCTCCTCTCCCAGGGCCCTGAACGCATTTCCTCTTCGGTAATGGTTGGGCACAAGGGCTCCTAGCACAGAAATGCCAGACTGCTGCATAGTAGATGGCAATGTGCTTCATGCCAGAGTCCATCACCAGCACATACTCTCTCGATCGCTCTGCTATCAATATCTGCCCCTCAGCTGACACGACAACTCTTTACAAGTTAAAATAAAAGCTCAGGAGGGGGAAGTAGAAGCTTCCTCCTCCAGGACAGGGATTTCAGTTCTGCTGAAGCAGTGATCAGTGCAGCCCCACACGACAGCTGCTCAATGGTCTGTGTCCTTACAGAACCCACCTCGTCACCCCAAATCTACTATCACAGCGGCAGCCCATGCGGGCAGAGATGCTAAGTGCTACCAGCTAAAGTCCCTCTTAAAGCCCTGGCCACAGTTCCAGCCTAGGCATGGGGGTAGGGGCTAACACCTGCAGCCCCAGGACCCGCGGGGCTCTGGACAGGCAGGCACCTTATCATGGAGGCAGGTTGGATACAGTGATAGCACACACCACCCTAAGCCAGTCTCCCCTGCCAGTAAGCAGATCACTTCCAATTTGGAAGCCACCCCTCTGAATGCCAAGGACCGGCTCTGCCAGCAAGCTAAGACACTGGAGGATGAGACAGCCTGGCTCCTACCTTCATTTCCAAACCAAATCATCAGGTCCCCAAGCCACTCTCGTGATCCGATCGCAGCAGCTGCAGGGTGTGCCAGCAGGGACACAAATGCTCTGGACACCGGCCCACTGACTTCTGTATCATGGAGATAATCGGGCTAGTTTCAATGCTTGCTCAAGGGAATGGGGTGTGCGGGGGAGCACAGGCTGCTAGCCAGACGGATGCATAAATTCGAGAGAGGTTTCCATTAGGGCACTAAGAACTGAAGAAGGAGCCAGCAGCGCCAGGACACTGATGGGGTGGATGCAGCAAGGTCTCATGCTGCTGGGGTAAGGCTGATAGAAATGGCCGGATGCCCTCAGGATCCTCAGCTGTAAGGGTAAGGGATCATGACAGCGGGTGCCTGGAGGCCCTGGGCAACGCAGAGCCCCCCTGAAGCCCCACTCAGAGCCGAGGCTTGAGCCTGCCAAGCCCTCTTGGGTCTTGGCAGTGCCTGCAGCTAGTCCCCCACCCCAAATCCTACCACCACCTCCACCTGCCTGACTTATGCTGCCCGTGCATTATCGGTAAAGCTTTTCCCCCCGCCATTGCTCAGCCGCTGGACAGACAGCTTTTCCCAGGCCCCCAGGCTGGGCAAGACACAGCGGATTCAAGACAGGGCTCGGTGCGGGGGGCAAGGGCTCAGCATTCACCGCCGGTTGGCCCCTATCAATGGCAGCGACACTCCCGGCAGACCCCACCGTGATGCTGGCTGAGCCGGTCCGGGCTGACCCTGCCGCGCCCACGGCGTACCAAGCTGCGGGTGGAAAGGCGCTGCTCACGGATGGCGCCGTGCCCCGTGCCAGGGCTCTGCCCCTCGGGGCCTGGGGCCTGGCGCTGGCTCTGCGGTGGGGCTGGCCCATCCCGCAGAGGGTCCGACGCCGCTCTCATCACCGCAGCACCCGCGTCTCTTTCAGCTTAACGTCGGGGCAGCGGCAGTGCGTTACCTCGGCGCTTCTCCCCTCCACGGTGCCCGGGAGGCCCAGCTCGGTGAAAGCCGAGGGGCCGGGCAACCACGGGGCTGGAGGGGCCTGCGGCAGGATCGCCCCGTGCAGGCCCGAACTCTTCCTGGAGCCGCAGGGCGGTCCTGTCACGCGGCCTCGAGGCGCAGCGCGACCCGCTGACCGACGGCCGGGCGCCGGGCCTGGCGGCTAATCCCGGGGCTCGTGGATCGGAGGGGCGTGCTGGGCCCAGTCTGGGGCATCCCACGCATGGGCGGGTCCCGCACGCACACCTTGTGGCACACACCTGTGGGGGTCTCGCACCCCCCCTCAGG
>NW_017728921.1:1922275-1938658 GCF_001723895.1 Crocodylus porosus | reverse complement strand
GGGCGGCGGCCTCGCCTCGTCCCGCGCCCGCGCCGGGGTTGCGGGCAGCGCTCGCCCGGCCCGGGTTTCTCAGGCTCTGGGCAAGTCGCCGCTGGCCGGGGGTCAGCTCGCTCTCGCCCCGGCGATGGACGCGGGGTAACCTCTCGCCCTGCCCGGGGGTCAGACCGCTCCCTCCCCCGGCGCAGGCTGGACGGAGCCGGCGCCTCCCAGCTGCGGCCTCCGAGCCGTTCCTGGCGTGTTTTCGGAGGGCAGGTGGCCGAGCGATGGCTGTAGCTCAGGGCGGGTGTCCGGCGGGTCCGTGGCCCCGCGGTGGGCGACGCACAACACCGTCCCGCGGCCAGGCAGGTCACCACCGCAGCACGCGGACACGCCGGGCGTCCCTGAGCCTTCTCCAGCAGTGCAACGAAACATTTGAACCACTAATTACACACCACGCAGACAGCCTAGGGGCTGGGCACGGGCACGTCGCTGCCGAGCCCCCGCTGCACCCTCTATTTGCAAGCGCAGAAACGTCGAGGACCATGGGGGGATCCTTCCTTCTGCGGCACGGGGGTCTCGGAGCACGAAAGGACCCCTGGGTGTTCAAATGCGGTGTGCCAGGAGGGCAGGCTGAGGAAGCGTGTACAGGTACCACCAGCCCCTTTCTTTCTACTGCTTGGCTCACTGAAGAGAGTCACTGAAAGATCCCAGCCCCCAGCACCTCTAAGGTGTTAAGTAGATGTGAATTGGCCAGATTTTAACCAACCTTTTTTCCTTTTAACATCGGGAAAAACAAAGCAGAAACTAGTTTTTGATTAAGAAAGAGTACCCTGCTGTCATGAGTCACATGTAAGGCATCGCCCTGGAAATATTCCAGAAACAAGCTCACGCTTTGTACCAAGTTTTCGGCAGTAAAAACGTCCCAAGAAGGACACAGGCAGGGGCGGCCGTGGGATGTTGTACGAGGCTGTGAACCGGCCCCTGCAGCTACTCCCAGTATTCTGCCCTGCAAAACCACCCGCAGTTCAAGAGTTCAGAGGCAGGGAGATCAATAACTCAGGTTTAAATAGGAAACAGGATGAATGGGTTGGTTTGGCTTGGAGTCGAGAAACAGCCGAGAGCCCCATCTGGCGGCGAAGTACAAGGCCGCTGCGGTCGGAGCAGAGCTGTCCCTCATGCAGTGACTGCAAAGCCCTGACTGCGCGTCCCGGCTCTCCAGGTCTGCAGGGCGAAGCTTCAAGTTGACACTTCGGAGGTGGCCGGCAAACGGTCTGTCAGTGCTGAGGAGACTTTTATACGTCAAACTTCAAATAGTAAGAGGGGAAGACAGAATATCACAACAAAGAGCACCCCAAAGTGGAGGTTTAGTTTCCAACATTTATTTCAGTTTACTTCCCCACTCCCAGTACCTTAAAATAAAGCCCAACTCTACCATAAATTACGATTAAGGCTTTTTTTGTTTTGTCTCAGGAGCAAGAATTAAAAGATTTACAAAATTACAGATAGTTTCAAGTTAGTTATCCAGAAGAAACTCTTCCCATACGAAGATAAAAAACATAAAACCCCCTGCAATTACTAAAAGATTAAAATGTCACTTGGGAAAGTCACTGAAGGCTGGTTTTGTTGCAGACATCTTCCTGGCATTCTTGTGAAAGCTTCTCACCGTGGCCAGGAGTCCAGGCAAGCTATGCTACAAGAACAGCGTTCACACCACTACTCTTAGCACATGGCATCTGCTGCCATTGTAGCCCAAGCGCATCACCGCATCTCACAATACAGCATTAGTGGAAGGACACATTCTTACCGAAAACTGAGGTAAAGCCAGAAAAATAGCATCAGCTAATCACCCAATGGTATCTCATTTCCCCAGACATATTTTGAAGAAAACAATTAGATAAAGACTAGAAATAGTTTTACCATTCTCCAGTTGGTACAAAAGTGTGTCAAGTTCCAAGATCTGGGAAACGATCATTGTGTTTTATTGCTATGTTTCTATAGAAAACTATTCTTTTTTTTTAAAAAGAAAATCCCCCAGGCTATTTCCTGCATATCCATGCCAAGAATTAAAGTCACTTGATGAATGGGAACAGGCCTAGTGCTCCCACGGGTTAAAATTTTGGGAGCATTTGTTGTCCTTGGCTGCAGGAGTCCAGTGCAAAGGTTAAGCTTTGTAGTTCAGTTCTGCGTTCATTTTTATATACATGTCATAAATTGCATCCAGAATAGGGGTGGCTTTTGCTAGGAACTGATGGATCTTCTCTAAACTCTCTTCCTCATTCACTTCTTTGCCCTTCTCTAGAGCCTTCAGCAAGTCCGACTTGTATGGAAGAGCATAGACTGAGCCCTAAAAGAAGGGAAAGAGCGTTTAGCAAAAAAACATGAGACCAAGCTGCCCCAGTTGCCTTACTGGTGAGGAAATCCCCAGTTCCAAGAGTCCAGCCACAACCACTCTGTGCACACAAGAGCTCCTGAATTCACTGTGTTTGTCCCAGCACCCTCAGCCACCTCCCCATCCTCCTATGTTCCTTTAGCACCATTTACACACTGCTCATGTACACACAAGGGCACTTTTGCTCAAGCCTTGGCTCTGCAAAGATGACCAAGTTTCTAGACCAAAGGGCAAGTCTTCCAGAAGGAAGGAGCCTGTTAGGATTTCAGGACAAGCCCCAGAGACTACCATGAACGAGAATCCCTTGGGATCCAGACTTCCAGCTCAAGGGCTGTTGGGGCTCCGTCACGGCCAGAGTTTCCAAGGGCGACTGCTGGCTCGGACGGCCTGACAGACATCACTGTATGGGAGCGGGGTTTGGGAAGACCGCGACTTCCTGGAACCAAAATCAGAGCCTTGCCGGGCTTCCAAATCCCTAGTCACTGCAGAAACTCAAGGGCCCCAAACCTAGGAGAAGAGGCAGATGAACCGTCAGCCCCTGGTTCTGAAGACAGACGAGGGTATTTGGAGTGCCTGTAACCATGATATCTAGGCGCTGAACCAAGCTACATCCAGAAGGCCCTGGAGGGGCAAGCACTGACCGTGAAGAGCTTCTGGAGCATCCAGCCATGATACTTCTTCAGTGCGATTTCATAAGCCTTCATCGCATTGACTCGGATGTGGTTTGGATTCGCCTCATCTCTCTCGCCATCAGAAATGCTCTGCAGCAGAACCTGTATGAACTTCAGGCCCCTGCAAAGAAGGGACCACGTTAACCACGCAGGAAGTCTGCACTAAATACCTGCTCATCTCATCAGACACATCCAGCACCCCTGGACAGTTACGACTGCAAGAAGAAAGCCTGCGAAGCTCTCTCTCTGCAAGCGTCTCCAGCATTAACGTCTCCCTACAGGAAGATCAATGGGCTCAGGCCTCCAGAAGTACAGCTAACCAGCTGGCCAGCCCAAAAGCAGTGGCCCAAGACTGGATTTCCTGCATTAGCAGCACAGGTAAGCAGGTGACCCTCTCCAGTGCCTGAGGGTTAGAAAAGCCACACATCACCTTTTCAGCCACAAGAGCGCCAGCGTCGCGCCGGTCTTTGGCCACGCCGATCCGTACATTTCCTTTTCCACTTCCAGAATGTTCTGCAGCGTTTTGAACTTGGCAGGATTGGATTCATACACCGCTCGGATTTTCTGAAAGCAGCCAGAGAGCATAATGTCAGGCAGAGCATGCCCTGCGGCTGGGAGGAGAGGATGGGGTGCAGGTTATGATGAGCGCACTGACCGACCCCTGTGCTCTTGCTTGGGTCGGCTTACAGAAGTGCAGCAGCACTGCCGAATGGGAGAATAGCTTAAATCCTCGACTAGAGCACCACCAAGAGAATCCCAGGTGGGAAGGACCCCAAGTATCACCCTGCCTCTTGAGAGACGCAGGGTGCACTGCAAAACTGTCCCAGACAGACGCCCATCCAGGCTCAGCTTGGAGACCTCTTAGCAAAGGGGATTCCACCACTTCCCTGCGCTGCTGGTTCCGCTCTTGTCCTGCTCTTACAGTCGGGAAGTTTTTTCCTGAGATTTCATGGGAAGCTGCTTTGCTGCAGTCTAAGCCCACTTCCTTGTGTCCTGCACGAGGCAAGGAATGACCATATTTTGCCATCTTTGTGGCCGCCTTTCACATATTTGAAGGCTCGTGTGCCCTGATAACTTCCTTTTCTCCAAGCTAAATGCACCTAGTTCCTTCCACCTTCCCTCAAGAGATGGGCAAAATTCAAGGAGGAACTTGCCAAAAAGCAGGTTTACTCAGGGCCCAGTGTCACAGACCAACAGCTCTCCATGCTTGTTCAGAAAGAGACTGCTAATTTATGGCTGCAAAGATGTAAAGCAGTAAGGACACTCCCAGGCTTGCTGAAGGCAGAGCTCAGGATTTCAGATCTGGCAGCCCCTTCCTACCTTGATGTTTCCAGAGAGATCTGCTTTGACTGGCGAATACACAATCGGTGACCCGAGGCAGTCTAGAAAAAAAAGAAAAGAAAGCTTTTATCAGCATGGCCCACAGAAACAGCTGGCTTCTAATGCTGGAGACCCCTGAATCAGAGCAGCGGACTGGCTTCCTTTGAACTGCAGGCAACGGGCATCAGCTGCAGAACGTCTCACATGCACAAACAGAGCTGGGCTGAAAAGGGGCTGCTCAGCTCATTTCTCTTCTTGGTTTTAAACGTTAAGTCTCTAGAAACAGAAAAGCTAGAGGGGAGGTTGCTCATGAAGGCACCCGGTGACCACACGGAGCAAACACTTATTCTAATGCTATCTTTTTCAAAGCACTGAACAGAGAAGCCCATTCACTTTTGCATCCCAGCAGCCAGTACCAAATTATTGAGGGGGCAATGAAGGCAGAACAGGCAGGGAATCTGTATCACCCTCCCCTTACAGCCTCCCTAGCCTCAGCGTCACACTTCTCTCTACTCAGGCTCTTGGAAAGCTTACATGTGTCCTGCCCAGAACATCTTGATCAAGAACCAGACCTCCCAGTCCACTGGCTTTTAATAAGCATGGCCTTGTGGACCTGCAGGAAGCAGTGTGTAACCTTGGGGGACCCGACATGTGAGTTATTCTGGGATAAGTGCCTTCACTGTGTGTTTTTCTCTTTACTACCAGGTAAACTAGACGGGCTCAGCTCTAAAGTCCTGCTGGACACTGGTCTGATGGTAAAACTGGACACACAGCCTTCTCCTGAGACCAATTCTACCTTGGCTTAGTGCCCACCTCACCACCTTTTAAGCAAAAAAGATGCGGTCAAGCTGGGGACGAGATGGGTCTCTGCGGAGCTTCCTCCCTTAGGTCTCAGTTAAGGGCAGGACAACTTCACCTACTGTTAATTGACGTGTTTAAATTGGCTTCCCAAATTCCCCCAGTTTTCCAAATGTGCTGTTAAGAGAAATCCAGAGCCCCATCTGCACCGGCAGCCGGCTGGCGGGAACACCTAGATCCAGGAGACAACCAGGGCATAGGTCATGGGCCTGGATTCACTAACGACCCCCTGATGGGGCTGTGGGTATAACAGACACTAATGGAGGCACCGTGCAAGGAAGGGAAACCCAGCAGCACAAAGAGGCCACAAAGGACCAAAGCCTGGATGGGCCATCTCTGACCTGTCCAGGTGCTCCCACCAGGCCATGGGTGGGAGCGTATCCATACTGAGGAGGGGGTGAAGGCGGCATGCACTGCTGCTGCCCCTGCAAGGTCTGCTGGAGTTACGTCCCGAGATAGGAGAGGACTTCTTCCCGGGTGTCCCAGAACATCTTGCTTCAGCAAGGAGTTACAGAGAGCAGCGACGCGGCAGAGCGTGGGCAGCTGGATGCTTTGCCAGCCACAGCCGAGCACGCAGCACCACCAGGGTACGTGTATTGTGGGAATCAATTCCACCCCATCTCATGGCTTTACCCATCTCCCAGGGCTGTCAACTTACCGCCCTGTTATTTTTCCAATGAAAGTTGCTAAGATGAATGCATCTCGGCTGAGAAATAGGCCAAATCATTTGCACTGGCTGGCAGCCAAGACAGGCACTGTGCTCGGCTTGGGTGAGCGGGCTTTTGCACGGGAACGCCAACATAAAGGCAGACATTGTGGAGAGCAGAGCCACTCTGAACGGCTCTCGCAGCACAACAGCCCTAGCTATTGTCTTACACGGATGTTTCACGGAGCAACAGATTCCTTCCGTGCATTGGCGGGATGGACGTGGCCTGAGAAACGCTAGTCTGACATCACACTGTGGGGAGGGAGTCGATTTGGTGCTCTGGGTTTGCCCAGGTCAGCATCAACACTTTGTCCTATGGGGAAGAGAAACCACAGCAAGGCACGCAACTTCCCCACAGCTGGGTTCAGGGCATTTGATCTGACATCCTTCCTGCTAGCACATCCCCCACACCACTTTACCCATGGGGTCGGCAAGACTATGTACAGAAGCAGCAAGTTATGTCCCAAGACCCCCTCACAGATGAGTCTATGAATGGGATGCCTCTAACAGGGCAGGGAAATCCTACTAGTCTGTAGCCTGGGAGAGAGAACCAGGCATGCAGACAACTGGGTCTAGCAGAAGGCAGCTGACCTACCCTGGACCCACAGCGCACGGATTGATGCGACTTACTCTGTATGTTACTGTAGCCCCCGTCGGCTCCAGCCAGAAACAGGGCATCGCTGTGCTGGATGCTCTACAGACAGAAGAAGCAAGGCTTGTTTTCAACCCTTTAGGCTGAAAGCCAGAGAGGAGGCATCAGACAGGGGGATGGGGCAGAAGCGGAGGAAGAATTTCAGTCATTGACTTCAGGAAAGCAACTGCTACTTTGCTAAAACCCACCTGTGGCTCCACTCCACCAGAAACACTGGCGGGGAAGGGCTGGGGCTGTCCAGAAGGCAGCAACAATTGTTGACAGCCACTGGGAGATAATCCTAATTGTCTTCAGGATGCGGATCATGTCTTCTAGTATCCCAGAAGCATCTTGCTGCCGGAGGTTTTTTTAAGACGCCAACTGCAGCAGCCCAGCCATGAAAATAATCAGCTTACGGCCTGTCCTGCAGATGCAACAGGATTTCCTATTCCCACTTTACCAGCTCGAGCTCAGTTATGCTGCAGCTCTCCAGAACGAGCTCATTGTCCTGTGCTGGCTGCCTTGCTAATGGCAGTTTTTACACTACTTGCAGGAAGATCTAACTCTTTCTTATTTCATTTTGGGAAGATAGTCCAGAGAAACCTGAAGGCGAGCAGGCAAGTCAGTCCCACATCCAGTCTGTGCAGTTCTGGATGCTCGAGCTTGTAGCTTAAACAGCAGAACAAGGCACCTAACACTTTCTCCCAACGCCAAACACCCCTGCCCAGTGACACCAGGATGTACAGGCTTGTCCGTACAGTTATGAAGTGTGAGACCCACTCCAGACCATCTGCTCTCTATTGCAATCCGAGCTAACTCTCAAATGTAGACAGGCCCTTGCATTACACTGTGCATGCATGGGTACTCATCAGGTAAAATCCAGAGAGCTATTAATATTTCCACTCCTGGCTCTGTTGGGTGTTTGAAGCTGAAAAGGCTGTTCCAGGGATTTAGCTGGGGATGGAAGGACAGGAATTTGGAGAGGGGAGTTAGGAGCCCCTTGGAGTAACAACGTAAACGAACCACTTCAGACAAGACAGATTTAGCAAGCTCCCTTCTCACGCCAGCATCCCAACAAAGTCAAGCTCCTAGCAGGATATGTGAGGACAGGCCACCTGAAAGGTCCTGAAGTTCACTCTCCAGGACTGAGGACCTAGGGAGCGAGGAGCTGGAGGGTTAAAGCACTAGAATAGCCTGATCCGGAGTCTCTTCCTGACACTTGTGCAAGCTTCCCACGCATCTGTGGGTACCTCACACTCTCCCTGCCCCTCTGCTCCCTGTCTGATGTGGCTGGGCCAGCCCAGGTGGATCCTACGGTGACCAGCTCGGCTCCGCAGAATCTGAACTGGATGCTTCAGCAGTTTTGCGACTTGGCTGTTTAGCCGGTTGGATGGGATCTTTACTAATCAACTTTTTTTTACAGCTCAGGTTGCTCAGTGATGCAATTCAGTCGCTGCATTGCAAGCCAGGCAAACCTTCTGCAGGCTGAGCCTTTTGGAAGAAAGCTGTGGTTCTCATAGGCACATGCTCCCCAAACCGGGGATGCACTGCTGTGTACAGGTGGTTTGTTAAGGCACTGTATTTCCAAACAGTATCCTGAATTGTGGCCAGAGACAGCTTTGCAAACACCACCCCCACACACACACTTGTGCCCACCAGCTCCGCTCTCCCTTGAACTTGAAGTCAAATTTTTAAGTACGTTTCAGAGTAAAAACTATTATACAGCTGAAGCCTGTTTTGGCTCACAGACAACACTTAACTTGGCTCTCATTACAGGGCCAAATCCTCCTATCATTTATGCCATCATGGTAGAGTTAATGACCAAAGGCAGCCAGCTCCATGCAGTGAAGTAAAAGCGGCCCCAGACCATGCTGCTCCAAGACGGGTAAGCTGGGTGGGGTCAGACTGCAGCCTTACAGGTGAGTACAAGCTCCCGCGGCAAGAGGTACAGGAATATTCCGCCCCGCAAGCCAGAGCCAGGGCACTCAGCCGAGTTTTTGTTTGACACCATCCATGTTAAAACAGACAGAGCAACCTTTCAGCAGCACCTTTCAGCAATGGTGACAAACCCGACCAAACCCAACCGCCCGTCTGCCTCCAGACAGCAAGCTGTGGGCTGAACAAGGAGTCGCACCACAACACCTTCTCTGACGCAGCCCCAACGCTCTTCCAACAAGCTCTGCCCAACCGCTGGTGTCTACATGACAAGCATTCAGCATTTCCAATGCAGCCAGCCAGGGCATGCAGCAAAACCCAGGGGAGCAAGTGCAGGACTCACAGCCAGCTGGTCCTGCGCACTAACCTTGGCTCCAGCATCCACAGGGTATTTGGCTTCAGACAAGTCATTTGCTCTTTAGAGGCAGCCCTTGCCACAGCATTTGGGGTCTACAGGCTAGGATTGGCCTGACACCCCAGTCTGTCAAATCAAAGAAATCTCCACACAGCGGTTTGGGCCAGCTACCCTTTTGGCAGTGCTCGGGAGGTGCAGGCTCTTCCTTGTACTGTTTCCTATGCTTGCCAAGCCATTCAAGGCAAGGGATGCCATAGCTCTTGCACCAGAGGTTGCTCAGCTCCCTGCCAGTTACTGCCTATCTAAATTGTGCTAAGCAGCCAAATCAGAAGTAAATTCAGGGCTGGTGGCACTGATTTGCGTGAGAGTGCATGAGCTGAGCCCTGCAGCTCAGGGAGCAGTGACAGCGGGTAGTTCACAGAGCCCCTTCCAATCTGAATTCAGGCTGAGGATTGAACTTCCTTTGCTGACAAGCTTTCCAAAAGACAGTCACTGCTAACGCCACGTTTTGCTGTGCTGATGTGGTTTGTTTTGGACCAAGGGCTACATCCATGTATATTTTTAGGTAAGAGATTGATGGAGACACCCACTACTCCACTGGAAACCACCCCGCTGGGCATCCATGTAATGTACCTGTCGACAGGCTGAGATAGGTGGCAAGATTCAGTTACGCTCGTTAAGAAGCATTCTCCTTATCTGAAAACCTGGCGATCCGATTTCCACCCTATTACTTTCCGCTTTCCCCTACCAAGCAGTGTGCAGGAGATACCACTGAGCAAGAGCCCAACTACCTCTTCCAGCTGTCAAACATTTCTATTAAAAGCTTTCGGTTCTCTGCAATGGGGCAGGGCAAATCTCTGTGCTGCGGGCAGGCACCTTTCCAGGTGAGTGCTGCCGGAGAATTCAAGCTTTCACTTGGGCCCTGTGATTGCGAGGATAACCCTGCCAAGGTGAGCTGAGGGCAAGCGGTGCAGTCCCAGATCTCCAAGGCCTCAGCGGAGTGAAAACCAAACCACGCCTTGTCGATTTGATTGGTGCCAGTGCGACAGCTCTGGGAAGCACCGAAACCAAAGTCAGCTTCCTCAGTGCTGCTGGGGAGAGAAGTGGCACAAGTGACCCGCAGGGGAATTACTGGCAACATCGTTAGGGAGACAGATTAGCAATCACCACCTCCATTGGAAAATCAAGGCTGGGGAGAGACAGGGTGGAACAGCACACTCGCCTTCTCACAAGCAGCCTGGGGAGAAAGGGGGCATAGAAACAGGTTCCTCCCCCAGGTGTGGCCCAGCACATGGTCTCTGGCTAGTAGGTTTAGCCCTCCGGCTCTTGGGTGTGTGGAACAATTGCTCAACACAACCTGAATGTGAAAGGCGGAGGATGCAGGGGCAGGAGAGACTGAGATTTTTAGATAAATCAGAGTATCGAGGGATTGAGCAACACTGCCAGGGAGCATGAGAGAGAGGAGACACGAGCAGGGACTCAGGTTAGGGAAAGACAAAGGGCAAAGGGAGATGGAGAAACCGAAGACAGTCACCAGAGACAATGCGCCGTGCTATGCTGTAGTAAAGTAGAGTCTGCCCGCATCACCTGTGTGCAGCCAGAGCAAAGCCTCGGAAAGCAGATGCACATAAGCAAGCCATGAAGGTTTATTCGAATCACTGCTTTGGGCTCAGCTGAGGCAGAAAGCTGGACTCCAGAGCCCCCAAATCTGACACAAAGTCTGCAGTGGGTATTCAGCAAAAAGCCTACACCAACTGCACCTGACTGCAGAAAGAGAGTGAGCGGCTTAAACTCAGTCCTAGAGACCAGGTCCTGGCCTCCGAGGTCTCTGTCCCTGCAGCCACAAGCACTGAGCCGGTTGTGCCTCACACCTCCAGGACTGCAGCAGAGGAGCAGGATTTTACTTTTGAGAGCCCTGCTTCGCTGACCCTGCTCGAGGACTGTCCTGCTCACCCTGAGCGCTGGGAACAGTTCCTCTCCTCAAAATAAGTCCAGTGCACATTTGAGCGCGAAAGGGAAACAATTCCAACATGCTGCCGCCCTGCACGATGCTTCTAGCTTGTCTACTGCCAGTGGCAGCCCCCACCTCTCCTGTGCCCCAGGTTAATGCTGTGTTGCAGCCTGGCGCTTGTGGCTGAACGGTCTCAGCTACAAGAAGTTCGAGTGTTTGCAATAGATTATGACAAGGAGGAAAGGAAGCAGAGAGCCCATGACCCCAAATCCCTCTTTCCTTGATGGGCACATGGCAGCTATGAAAGAAGAGGCTGCTGCATCTAATATAGGGGTGGGCAAAGTGTGCCCCACCAGGCTATTCTATCTGGCCTGTGGGGCCCCTACAAAATTTAGAAAATTAATATTTGTCTGCCCCTGGCTGCCTGTCATGCAGCCCTTGATGGCTTGCCAAAACTCAGTAAGTGGCCACCCAAAATAATTGCCCACTCCTGCTCTAAGAGGACCTTCCAAAGGGTCCAAAGGAGCATCCCTAGGCCCGTGGTGCTGTCAGTCACACTGTTCCCAATGTGCCACATGGAGCAAGACAGTACAAGCTCTCCTAGGAAGCTGGGCTGCCAGCAGACCCACCACCCTGTCTCCCTGAAATACTGGCACGCTAGCTTTGTGTTAGTTTAAAGGAGTCGTTCAGCAGAATAATTTCTGGATTTCTATCCACCACAACACAGGGCACTTAGCAGCTTCTCCCCTGAGCTCCTGTTTCATACGGCCAGAGAGAAGTGCTGGAACAACTTACCTGGAAAGAGGGCACCTGCACTTTAAAGATGCTGTACTACATCTCCACACACCTGAAGTGTTACCCCAGGTTCACATGCACCCAGCTGATGGGGTTAGCACCTATAAAAGTCTCGTGTACATTAATGAAGCATCCTTCTAGGAGTCCTGGTACGAAGAACTAGGGGTTGTGACAGTCAACCCATCACTAAAAAAGCCTTCTTCACAGGAACAGACTCTGAGGCAGGCAAGTGGTTTATGTAAAGTTAAGGGTGTATCATGCTTTGCTGGCACATCCAGCCCATTCCTAGGGGGACTCGCCGCATGCCGGAGCTGATCACAAAGGAAAACCAGCTGAAAAAATCAAGAATAAAATCTGCGGGGCTGTGCCCCGGTCCATACAATGTTTGGGCTGATAGAAGCAGAGATACCGAGTACCTGATCCCCTTCGGGGTCGATTCCTACACCAGCGTAAGGCACCTTTTACCATTATGAATCCATCCATACCGAGGTGGAGAGGGATGTTGTGTTTATCCCTGCCACACTGCCCTGTTCAAAGCAGCTTGCTTGCATGTCCCGACAAACCCTCCAGCGGGTGGGTGCCAGGTGCTCAGTCCTTTTTAACACGTGCCAGCAGGGGAGAGGGACACAGTCCCTTTCGGCATGCAAAGGAAACAGGCGGGGGGTGGGGGTGTCTGCTTGGGGATGTCTGTCCCGGGGGTGCTGGCTGCTGCTTGGGGCTGGGAGGGAATCCTCTCTCCCCACTCCTCCTTTCTGCTACAGGTCTTCCCCTGTGCTAACCACCGAACAGCACAAGGCACTAGGAAACAGGCTGAAGAGCTGAACTACTCTGGAGTTGCCCAGCAAAGGGGACGGCGGTCGCAGCCGGCAAAGGATGCTGCAGGAGGCATTTCCAGCGCGGCCACAAGTGCTGCAGCAAGTTCAGAGCAGTCTGTTTTTCTTTCCGGAGACGGGTTTCCCCTCCCCACTGCTGACAAGCAGCACACGAGACCCGGGGTGCTCTGTTGGGCACCATCTCAAGCGCCCAGAGCCGGACTTGCTTTCCCGGGACCTGCTGGGTGCGAGTCCCCTCCTCCCACCCAGGCTCCCCGGGTCTGCTATGGGCACACCAACCCCTCCAGTTCTGGGGCTCACCAAAGAAGGGTGGCAGGTGTGCCACGGCCTCCAGGAAGGGCTCGGTCTCGATCTGCCTGTCAGCTGGCAGCGCCTTGAACTCGTGCTCCAGGAGCAGCGCCATGACCGGCCCGGGCAGGACTGCCGGGCAGAGCAGGGGAGAGCTCCCGGGGAGGAGGCGGAGGAGGAGGCGGGATTGGGGCGGGAGCAGCTCCAGCCCTGGGGGAAGTCCCTCCTGCTGGGGGATGTCCAACCCGGAGGGAACTCACTCTCTCCTGCAGAGGCTGGGGATGGGGGCCCTGTGCCAATGCTCCTGCTGGGGCTGAAACTTCTGGGGAGAGAGTCAGCCACATCTGGCGCCCCTCTTGGTCCCACTGACATGGATTTGGGAGCAGGGATGTGTCCGATGGAGAGGGGGCACAGCTTTTACCTGGGATCTCTGGAGCATTTATTCACAACCTCTTGCCCGAGCAGGACTGTGGTGGTCTCCCTGTGGCAGGACAGTAGGTTATGTCTTGACAGTAATTTTACTCGGGGGTGATTTGTACAGGATAGTTAGGACAGGGCTGATCCTGCCTCAGGAGGGCCCTTCCAGCCCCACTTCTGTGATTAACTTGTTAAACTGTAGTTTGTGACTGAGCTCTCACAATATCTTTCTCCTAAAGACCCACCCTCCTCTTCCTTGCTGGATAGCACAACCCAGCTGTTGTGAACACAACAAGGGAAACAATTCTGACGGCACAGGTGCTAGGTCGTGGCTTGCATGCAACATTTAGCTCAGTTTGAACTACCTGCCTACTCTACAACCTGCATGAGTTTGTATTTGCTCAGGACTAGATCTCTGTTTTCTTCGTGACACTCCCAGCAAGGGTGAGAGTGGCTGGAAAAAAAAATGGAGGAAAAACTAAGACTCCAAAGTATGGGGTCTTCATAAAGTCCTTATGCACAACAAAAGTTATTAAAGTTTACAAGTGCACAAGGACTTTATGAAGACCCTGCCTTTGGAATATGCTTTCACTTCAAATAATCCATTGTTGAGCCTAGGATGTATGCACTCTGTTGTTCTCTTTGACAGTTTAATCAGCCAGGTCAAAAGTTCAGGTACTGTGCTCATAAAGGCACTCCTCCTGCTGATTATTCCTAAGTCTTTATTGTATTTTGTACCTAGAAGCTGCATTATGCAAAGACAAGTTACACTACTAATATAAAGGGAGCTAATTTACACTAGTTCAGTGTTTTGCTGGCCTAGCGTGTATACAAACACGTTTGAATAATTAAAAGTATGCGAGTGACTTATATTTCGACTGTGCTATGATCAGAGATGAGAACATCCGCTTTTTAAAAATGCATCCAGTTAGTAACCTTATCTCCATTAGGCTTATACCTTTGTCTTGCAACATCAGGAAAACACATCACCCCCTGGAAAATGCAGTCAGAACAGTCTCTCTAGCCGTTGTAGATATGCAGTAGCTCAGAAACTTGCTACCCACATTGTAATGTCTAAAGACAGGGCAGCGCATCTCATATCACTCCCCTCACCCTCCACCATAGTGATTCTATCACCTGAGCTCTTACCGTGTGCTTCCACTAGGCCCTAAACTCAACCAGAGAGAGACCGACTGAAGGATGTGTCTAGCACTCATTGATTTGGATCACTGGACTTCAGGTTCACACAGGGGCCAAATGATTTGGGACCAGCTTGATCAGCATGGGCTCTGAGTCCTTCACCCTCAGGAGCTGACCCCTGCTGTAATACTGATGGCACCTGTACCCCTGCCACCATCAACAACACATTGCCAGGACCCTGTGACTCTTAAGCCAACTCTAAAAGGCCCTGGATTCCTAATGTTCCACGTAGCACTTCCACTTAATTCCACTTCCAAAACCAAACCCCAACAGCACCTCAAATGCTCAGGGCAAAAGTGGATCCAATTAAGATGCAGCAGTGCCGGATTTGTTAGAGCTACCCATCCCAAGTGGAGTTTTAATAACCTACACGTGGGAGGGCTTTTTGTGTCTGTGCCATATGGCAAGCTTTTAATATCCTCCAGATCTTCTCCCCCAGAGGTTTGCAGTGCGACAGCTGCAGCCCTGTTGAATTCTAGCTCATTTCCAAAACCTAAATCTGTTCTGTCACAGGACATGGGAGGTTGCCACTTGATAGTATATTGGGAGAAACAGTAGAAGCAACATAAAAAAAAAAGAACAAGGGCAGGTTCGAGAACTGCTTATGGCCATGTGGAGCACCAGCACAGCACAGGAAGGTGTGAAATGCAGACCTGAAGAGCAGGTAGGCCCGAAAGCTCTTCCACAACTACGCAGTTGATCCAATACAAGATACCACCAAAACCCCTGGGTTCTCCCATATTTCCTAGACTGCCACGGCTAGGACTTAACTTCAACCTAAGACCAAAACAGTCGTAGCTTGGTTCAATCTAGGGCCAAAGTCCAGGTGTTGTGTTTAAGAAACAACTTAAAACTCTGCACCTGCTTCTCAAAACGCCACTCACCCTCCTCCTGCGCTCACAGCAAAACGCCCCCGCAGCATCTGCTGCTCACAAAGCACGGCGTCCGGCCGCTCAGGGGGAAGGAGGAGGTTTGCCGCTGTAGGTTGGCAGCAACTGCTGCCACCTGCTCCGCTCAGAGGATTGTACCAGGGCCGTGCAGCGTCGCCCTTCTGCAGGCAGACTGCAGCTGTCCGGCTGGGGAGGGCCATGGGCATCCACACACTGCGATTCAAGCAGGTGGCGTTGACCAGGGCGCCTGCCTCGGCCTCCAGTGAGCAGCCAGGCCCTGGGGGTGGGCGAGGACGTGGGCTCGATGCCTGGCTCTTCAAGGCCTTTTGTGGGAGCCATGGTGGCAGGGCTGCCTCAGTGCCAGGTCTGAGTGGAGGTGTCCGTGTGCCCCAGGCGTGATGCTCCTCACAGTCCAGGCCTGAGCAGTGGGGCTAGAGGAGAGCTCGCCAGCCCCAGAGCGCCCAGGCTAAGCCACCCCTGGGCCTGAGGGACGAGGCCCTGCTCCGGGTCCCAAGCTGGATTTAGGCTGAAGCTACTTAAGCTACAGTTTAGGGCCTCAAAATACAAGGGGCTTCTAAATAAGAAAAAAAAAAAAAGGACATTTTTCTTCCAATATGACAAAAATATACATAGATATGGCTCCAGAGTTATTATTCATCTTGAGTTCATAGAATAACGATAATTTATCTTGAAATTTCATGAACATCCATTTTCATGGATTACTTTTATTGGGCCTCTTAAAATGGGCCTAGTCTAGAGGCCTCTCAGCACGTCACATAATCCCGCTCTGGTTCCAAGAGGAGTGACTCCGCTGGTGGCGGAAGTATGTCCTCCGCCGGAGCCCGTCCCCATCCCGGAAATGTTGCCATAGCACCCAGAAACCCCGGCGCCCTGAGGCGGTAGGCGAAGAAAACTGTCCCTCCAGGGAACCCGTCCCCACCCCATCCTGGAAGGGCTGTCCAGAAGCTTGTCCCTTCCCATCCCATCCCAGAAGCGTTGCCAGGGCGCCCGGTGCAGAAATATGTCCTTCGGCGGACGCCGTCTCCCTGCCAGAGAAGAAGCGTGTCCCTCGGCAGACGCCGTCCGCACCCGAGGCCGGAAGCGTTGCCATGGCGGCGGCCCGTTAGGCATGGCGCTGCCGGGCTGGCGCGGGGGCGGGCGGGCG
>NW_017728921.1:1893495-1922145 GCF_001723895.1 Crocodylus porosus | reverse complement strand
GCGCAGGAGGAAGGTGCGGCGCGGCTCCCCGCCCGCGCCCCCTCGCGCCAGCCGGCTCCCACACGCGTCACACCAGAGCCCGCTCTCGCCCCGCGCAGGTGGCCGACGACCTGCTCCACCAGCACTGGAAGGACAACAGCTCCCGGCTGCGAGAGGTGCCTGCGCCCGCCACCGCCTCGAGTCCCTGCATCTGCCACGAGACATGGGTCCGAGGGCACGGCTCCGCCGGTGTCCTCAGGGGATGGGGGTCTGCGATGAACCGAAATGCAAAAACCTAGCGCTCGCGGCTCAGAAACAAGACCGTTGATCCCGGGTCTCGTTTCCGTGCTGTGACTTCTGGATCAGCGCATTTCGCGGCATCTTCGTCGCCTTCACTGCAGGGCCAATGCGCCACGGAAGTGAAAGCAGGTCTCCCTCCTGGCTTGCTCCGCGTGGCGGTCCCGTGGACTCTGGGGATTCGTCTCCTCTCTTGTGCCGTGGGCGCCAGCGGTGTCCGAGTCCCGGCATCCCTGAGGCGCTTCCTTCCTTTCTGTCCTGGTGTGCCATGGGGCGCGTCTCGTAAACAGTCCCGCGAGCAGAGTTGCTCTGTGAGACCCAGTGGCGGAGGCTGAACGAAAAGCGTGTTCAGACCTTGACAGAAGTCACTCGGCAGGGATGGCCGCTGCTCAGGTAGGAGCGCGGCAACTGCCCCCTCTCGTCCTAGTTCCCCGGGGAATGTCACTGGCGTCTCGAGCGTGACAGGTACTATTTAGCTTCGTCTCCTTTGCGGGCTGACAGTCCAGCTTGGGGGATGCTCTTGGTGCTGCACTGTGGGGCCGACCGCTTTGTTTCCTCCAGTCTGTGGACTCATAGCAACCCGTGCTGCAGTTCTTAGAGCCATGTTTGCATCCTGCAGCAGGGAGCGGATTGTAACTGTGGGTTTTTGTTTTCCTTTTTTTGTGATGCCCTGTACGTTCTCTGCCGCAGATTGAGTCAGAGCTGCACAAGAAACTCGTGATAGATGCCTGGGGCGACCAGCTGATGCAAAAGAAGCAGGTATGGTGGGACTTCTCTGTATCATCCTGGTCCTACTTCATTAGTCACTAGGAGGGTTTTGAGACAGTGGAGCAGACGTGATTTTTATGTTTTTGGGACTGCTCATTTTCACTGACTTCTTCACAGCGCCTCTTGCTTTCCTGTAAGGACTTGCATTCATGTGTGGGAGGTAGAAGGTTTGTCAGTTCGAAACACATCCCAGATATTCTGGCTTATCCCCAGTTGCCAAGGAATGAGGGTGTTTTATTACTTGCCAAATGCATTTACAACCTTGCCATGGTCATAAGATGACCAGAATCATTCTTAAGGACATTTAAAACTATCAGTTCTCTGTCAAAAAACAAACCATACATAAAATTTACATTGTGGTTTGTTTGCAACATAAAGTTAGCAATATGGTCTATTAAACTAACATATTGGATGGTTCTGCGTGGCACTAAGGCATCCGTCCAAGACAGCTAACTGCAATAGACAACTATGAACGCACAGCTCTGAGAATTTGTTCCTTCATGTCAAGCGGAGGAGATACGGGACATCTGGTAACATAAAGATTAAAGCCTTAACAATTCTGGAGATATTCTTCAGAGTAAGCTGCAAAGCATTCCTGGCAGCTGACTATATATTGGCTGTGAAAATGCAAATAAAGAATTTCAGATAACATAGCTCTATTTTAGCAAAGTATTTTTGATCTTTGAAGTAGGTGATGTTTTGATACTAATTTTAAACCACTACAGATCTGATGGAAGTCAGTGAAAACCAGGGATTTTTTGTATTAAAAGCCTGATACACCAGTCTCTTAATAGATTTTATTATATAAAACACCATTAGCTAAAGTATGCGTGACTTGGGTTTGGATTACAGTAGAGTTATTTCTTTGAATGCTTTGGGTTCAATCAGCAAGAGGCAACTGAAAGAGAAGAAGAAAAGCGTTTTGAAAATGAATATGAACGTGCCAGAAGGGAAGCGCTGGAACGAATGAAACGGGAGGAAGAAAAGAGGCGGCTGGAAGAGAAGCGGCGAGCTGAGATGTTGTTGCAGCAAATGGAAGAACTGAAGCTGCAGGAGATGGAGGTAACTGTTCAGCTTCCCTTTGTCTGAAGCCGTGTGCAACTCTAATCTTAAAGTCCAGAAAAGGGAGAAGAGTCGATTCCAACTCAGGAATACAAGAAGGGAAGAGGTCAGGCTGCACACTCATCCTTCTGCGGGTGATGACCCTCTTGTCTTCCCTTCTCTCTGGGTACACTGGCTGTGAGATTCAGTGATGGGCTTTTGTTTGTTCCTCCTGAAATACCTGAGCATGCTGTTCTTAGCTCTCGCATCTGAGAAAGGAGGCTGATTTTAGGCACCTGGCTAGGTGTGGCAGCCTTCAGGCTTTTTCCAGCCAGAGCTCCTAATTAGATTTCTAATAGTCTAGCATGGCAAGGTGTGGGTGAAATTAATGTAGGCCCTAGGACATTAACTGGGAGGAGGTTCCTGGCGCCCATCTTGCTGCTGGCAGTAAAACATGCTGGTACAAAGGCTTCCTTCTGAGGTGCTGCTTTAATTGTGGAAAGCTGGAATTTGGCAATACCTGAGAAGGCGGCTCACAGTGTCACTGGGTTTCACTCCCTTACTTCCTCATGGGGATCCCAAAAACAGGTTTTGTTTCCATCTCAAGTGCTACAGTACAGGGAATTGGCCAGTCTTTTCTAGCAGATCCTGATTCAGCCAGTGCAGCTGCTCTTTTACGGTGGCAAGCACATTTTGATGGATTCCCCTTTCCTAATCACTCTGAGGTGCTGTTTCTTTCATAAACAGGCAACTAAACTGAAGAAAGAGCAGGAGAATTTATTGAAGCAGAAATGGGAGCTAGAAGAGCTAGAGGAAGAAAGAAAACAAATGGAGGAGTGCAGGAAGAAGCTGGAGCTTGGGTATGATGTGATACAGTGTAGTGCCAGGGGGCTCCAACACGCACGGTTTGTATCTGGGGTAGCACTTGCTCTGTGTGGGGAGTCATTGGTGCTGCTGCCGGATGTATATGCAAAGGGAGGCAAGCAATTTAAATATTGTAGAAAAAAAACAAATGCTGTATGAAAGCAGCATGGACTGTATCCCCTTCTGTCCTGTCAAATGCTGGTAGCACCCTGGTCACCAATCCCATCCTTGAATGTTACTGAGTAAAAACATGGTGCTTTAAGATTGCTTTATCTCTTTTTTCCTTTTTTCCCCCCCCAGTCGCTTTTTGAGACATCAGTATAATGCCAAATTAAAACAACGTGCACAGCAGATACAAGAGGAACTGGTAAGAGAAGACCTTTCTTACCTCATATCTGTTATATCTACCATGTCCTGAGTGCGCTGAAAAGCCCTCTTCCTTCTGCACATTCATTACGTCCTTTGTTTGCATCTCTTGTGTGTCCAGCGTTTCGGCAAGCTCTGTCCATCTCCTGGTGGCAGAGCTGAAAGACGAGCAGATCAGAGCGGTGGCGAGAATGTGAAGTTGCAAGTGTCCCATCTGTGATCAGTCTTGATGCTGAGACACTGGCAGTTTGTGTGTGCAGGGAATCTACTCATATGCTGGCTTGACAACTTGTTGTGCATGTGTTCTTCTGGCTCGTCTCTAGGAGATGGACAGACAAATACTTCTAGCCCTCCTTGAGAAGGAAGATGAGGACCAGCGCCTCCAGTCTGCCAGACGGGAGCAAGCTATTGCAGATGCGGCATGGATGAAACGTGTCATTGAGGAGCAACTCCAGTTAGAGAGGGAACGAGAGGCACACCTGCAGACCATTTTTAGGTGAGTGCAGTGCACCTCCTGCAGGTTGAAATGGGCTGAATGTTTCCTTTACAAAGCAGTCAGTCACCCTGGTTGGAAAACCTCCGTAAACATTTATGTAGGTGAGGAAGGGGAGAAAGAGGAAGACTTCTCTAACTGCATTACTGTCTGGTTTGATTTAGTTTTAAAAGAAGCTATTGAGTTTTTCAGTGTAATACAAGAAACGGCTTTTCTGTTTCCTTTTCCATTCAGTCAGGATGCAGATACAGACACTCGGGTCCAAAGACATGGAGCTCTTTTAACAGAAAGGCACCAAGACCACCTGGTTGCTTTTCAACAGGCTTGTGACCAGATTCTGTCATTTGTGTATCATAGAATCATAGAAGTAGGGCTGGAAGGGACCTTGTAGATCTTCAAGTCCGACCCCCCGCCTGGGCAGGAGAAAAAAAACTGAACTCAAATGAGTCCAGCCAGGTAGGCATCAAGCCTCTTCTTAAAGACCCCCAGGGTAGGAGCCAGCACCACTTCCTTTGGAAGTTGGTTCCAGCTCCTAGCTGCCCTAACTGCGAAGTAGTTCTTGCGGATGTCCAATCTAAACCTACTCTCCAATAATTTATGTCCATTTTTCCTTGTTATGCCAGGGGGCGCGTGGGGAAACAGTGTCTCTCCCAAACCCTTCTGGTCCCCCCTAGTGAGTTTATAGACGGTCACCAGGTCCCCCCTCAGCCTTCTCTTGTGAAGTATGAACAGGTTTAGGTCCCGCAGTCTTTCACTGTAGGGTCTGCCCTGTTGTCCCCAGATCATGGGGGTGGCCTCCTCTGGACCCTCTCAGTGTTGTCCACATCCCTCCTGAAGTGGGGTGCACAGAACTGGACACAGTACTCCAGCTGTGGCCTGACCAGCGTCACATGGAGGGGCATGGGGTGTACTTTTAGCTCTGGTAATAACTGCAAAGTCAGCACTTGTTTTTCACAGTAATTGGTCTACAACCATGTAGGGAGGTGGGCCACATCTCAGCTGGACAGTGTCGTGGTGTTCACCCAGCTCTAGTGATAGAGGCTCTTGAACAATCCCAGATCAGCAGCCAATGAGCTTTGTGGCCTAAGTGACTTCTTACAATGTGTACTCTCTCTGTCTAAGGAGAGACTGAGGACTAAGGGGAGTCTACTGTCACCTTACTGACCTCAACAAGGCTTTATGGAGCATAACTGGGGGGCACAGCTTGGTTTAGGGAGAACATTGGGTGAGCAAGGCCAGTGAAGCCAGTAACTTCTCTTCCTTTGGCTGCATGATTCCTCCTGCCCAGGGTCAGGCTGGGAGGGGGTTTTCTTGCTAAACACGGTTGTGCAGAAGCGGCATTACAGATTCCAAATCTTTTCAGCAGAGCCCCGAGTCCCCCGCCCTGTGTGAGGTAGATCTCTGAACATAATGCATAGGACAGGCAGGCTGTTGCTGGCATGCCTCTCTGTGTGGGTGAGTGAACCAGAGAGATTGTTGCCTTCACAAAATGCAGGTATGGTGTTTTTGTATCAAGGAGCTGAGGAGCCAGAGTTAATGTTGAAATCAAAAGGCACTTTGAAATAAGCGGAGATAACATGGGTGCTCTGCACTCTGGTGCTAGGTTGCAGCAGTTGGCAGAGTCTTGGGGTTGCCTGAATGCCAGGGCATAGGGAGGCTTGTCTGTTCCCATGAACTTTGTTGGTTTTACATCATAAGCAACAATGCTGGATTGCTTGCACGCTCTCTCTACCCTCCCCCTCAGGGAAGAAGCCAAACAAGTGTGGGAAAGGAGAGAGGAAGAATGGGAAAAAGAAAGGAAGGCCAGAGATCGACTGATGAATGAGGTGATACCTTCTCTAACAACGTTGCTGTCTTGTCTGAAGCACTGGCTTTCTGCCTCAGGCTCTGTCAGGCCTGCTGACTTGCTCTAGTGCTAGGGATGAGCTTTTCTTTCTCTTGGCTCAGGGGGTGCTGGAGAATGGGCTTGACTCTCTGCACTGAGGTTTGTTTCCACCTCTTTCTTTACCATGTTTCTTTCCTTCCCTGTTTCCCACTCCACCCACCCAGGTCCTTGCAGGCAGACAGCGCCAGATCCAAGAGAAGATGGAGCTCAACAGACATGCCCAAGAGGAATCTGTAAAACAGCGGGAAGAGCTGATCAGAGAGCTGGAGGAGGCAAAGGAGCTGACTCGTCGAGAGAGGGAGGAAGAGGAGGAACTGAAGACAGCTCGCAAGCATGAGCTAGAGGCTCAGGTAGAGCCCAGCCTTTCTCAGTGTGCACGCCAGGCTTTTAGAATGCTGACAGCTAGCTAGGCTTGCTTTACTGCCATCTAGAAAACATATGGCAAGGGGCCTCATTAGTGATCCACCTGGACAGGGTCAGGACAGGGTATCTGTCACTTTCTATTAACATTTTCCAGAGGTTTGCTGTTAGAGGCTGTCCTAAAGCCCAAGTAAATGCAGCAGGCACTCACAGAGGACCACATAGGAAATCACCTCAGCAAAGCATGTGATTAACTACGATCAGTCTGACTGAGACAGGCACCTCTGCTCTGGGCCTGGCCTGAAGGACAGTCAGTGTCTGCTGCAGCACACTCCACAGAAGCAGTGCTGTGAACCCTGTAAAGCATTGCCTAGAAATGCCAGTGTGGCTTTTCTGGCTGGCATGTGCCTGCTCGGGATCTCGCTCTAACAGCCTGTGTTCTCACAATGCTTAGCTCACAGAGCATCGTCTCCAAGAGCAGGAAGAGCTGGAGCGTCAGAGAGCAGAGGAGGAGGAAGAGAGGCTGGCAGAGCAGCGCCATGAGGAACTGGTGCAGCAGGAGGCCAAGCGCATGATGGAGCAAGGATATCACCACAGGGTAAGGAGGAACTGTGTCTGAGCAAGCATGCCTGGCATAGAACACCCTTCCCTCCCCAGCTGGGTTCCCAGTGGGCAATGGCAGAGGTCAGCTTGCTGCTGAGAGTAATAGCTTGGCACTGGTAATTGTCTAAGCACAGCTCCCGGGAAGAGCTGGAGTCACGTTTCATGGGGATCGGTGTTTCTTACACCTCTTGCTCTCTCCACGCTGCTACTTGTAATGAAGATCTCTTAGATTATCAAAAGGGGTCTCAAGGAAAAGCTCAGTCTGAAGCGTGGTCTCCTTCTCTGCATCTTAAATCAGTTCTTTAGCCCTCCTCCATACTAGTTAAGGGGCCCAAGTCTTGGGTGATGCAGTGCTCCAGAAAAGTGCAGCTCTGCATGTCAGTGCTGTCCAAGACTCCAGCAGCATGGGGTACCACATTAGCATTATGGAAGCCAAAGAAGTGGCTTGACTTACTCTTTCTGAAAAGAACATTTCTTACATTTCTTAGTCTGTGGCAGAGTGACTTTGCTATTAACCCTCAGCACTGCTGCTTCCCTGGCTCTTGGAGCTTACTTCTCCAGAAAGATATAGGACAGTAACCTTTCCTGAGGGATTCTCTCTTCCCCCTTAGAGAAGAGTTTTCTTTACAAACCTCCAGTCCACCATCAGTTAAAGGGGTTGGCATACTGAGTGTCATTCTTAGGCCTTTAATTTGGGATACTGGAATGCCTGTCATTTCCTTATGATTTTTCTTCCAGCCCTATGCTCGTCCGAAAACAGCATGGACCTGACCAGCTGCTCTGCTGGTGTGAGGCGTGAGCATCTAACAGATTTGGAACAGGCTGTTTGCCTGTTAAAGGACATCAGGTTTTGTTGTTGGGCTTTGTTTTTGTTGTTTTGTGGAATCATTTGTAGACCAAGAATCAAGGGACTTCTGTACTGAAATGGTTGGGTTAGTACACAGTGGTGCTGGGATGTGTTCAGAATGACTGACAGGTGGAGTTTTCAAGTACTTTGCTTTGACCAAACTCTGCCCCACTGAAGACGAGGTCCATTTTCACTGACAAGGGTTAGGCTGGTAGAACATGCATTGAAAATGCTATCCTAACTGTGCCGATGCTTCTGAAACATTCTAGGTACTTCAGTAGGAGTCACGAAATTACACAGCGTAGCCCCCAACTGCAGTTCAGACAGGAACAGATATGGGAACAAAACCATACATTGGCTGTTTAAAAGAGTGCGAGTACTTGACAAATGTAGAATAGCTGAGGTGACTATATGGATCCAGGGCCTGTTCCTGTGTACAGCTAAAAGTTTAAGAATCAGATTCTTTGCATTATTCCAGAGAAATAATGTGCATCTAGAATCACAGCTATTTCTTGCCAGTGGCTACTTCATGCATTGTAAATAAGAGTAGGGACAAGTGGGTAGTGCCATAAGTGCATGTAAGAACTGATATACCATCTCACTTACTTTTTAAATTTCAATAAATGTTTTTCTAACTAGTCTCTTGAATGTCTACTGTTCACTTAATTTGCAGTTTGCGTGTCTAACTTGGTTTCGGAAGAGCAGTTGCTGCAGTAAGTGTGCTTGCTGCCCACTTCGAGTGGTGGTGGTGAACAATCATTAGTAACTTTAAACTCAACAATTCTTGTGTTTCTGGAAAGCTGTTGTAGTTCTTGCCAAATGATTAGATTAAATTAATTTGCCTCCTACTTGGACAAACAGCATACTTATTAGGAAAAACTCGAGATTCTCCCATAAGAGGCTTATTTTTTCTTAGGCATGTTATGTTGTGTAGACTGTAGATCAGCATACTGGTTAACTGAACTCTCTCTTCTCACCGTGGCGTTCACCTGATAACAAAAGAACAATGGATATAATTATTAAAACTAATAAACTAACTTCCCTACCTAATGTAGCAGAAATTCGCACGCAATATATCATAGGGAAATAACTTGAAGTGCTCCAATTTAGCCTGTACATCCTCTTCTCTCAAGTAGACAACAAGCATTCCCAGCATAGTGCAGATGAGCTGGATTGATCCCAAATGAAACCAACACCAGCATTTCATTCTCTGCCTCTAAAATCTAACATTGCCCTCGTGAATATCTTAAAGAACAGTCAAGAGCTACTGTCCCCTAAACTGTACTTTTTATGCAGCTGAGAAGGGTGTCTGGCCTCTGTCTTCCATTTAAAGCAACAGTTAACCCTTTGTCTTTTATGTAAATGTCACTGTTGTAGCAGGTAATGTATTTGAGCTGAAACTTTTAAATAAATAGTTCTACCATTTTAACTTGATGCAGGCAGTTTGAAACATCTAACAGAACAGGCTACTAAGCATTTAAAAAGCTTTAGTTGCATACACCCATTACTAGACAAATCCTGTAGTATTCGAGTAGAGACTTCCCCTCTAATATTACTTTAAAAAAATACCTTAATTCAAGCCAAGATCCCATGGCTTCCTCAGTTTCTGACCAGTGGCAGCATCAGCATAGGTTGGCAAATGGAAGTCCAGGGACTTTCCATGAGGAAAACATCACACTAAGTTGTGAAAGCTTATACTGCATGTTTAGTCTTATGCTGAAGCATGACAGAGTACAAAGGCAGCTTAACCAACCATAGTCAAGCAGCAGCTACTGTAGTCTGAATTCATCTAAGGGTACATCAGATGGAGGCCAGATCTACACTAAAAGCATCTGCCAGTGGCATTGTATTGGCAAACTCCCAGTTTGCTCCCAGTTTTGAGCAGGCAGCTTCTCAGCATATTGATTACCAACTTCAGCACTGTTAGTAACCTTTCTTATGTATACCTTCCAACTGGCTGATGTGCTCTGAGGAAGTACTGCAAGAGTCTGTTTACTGCATAATTAGCAGGCAGATATTCCCAAATGACTTTACCACACTTGAAAGCTTGTACAATAATTTTATAGTTATACATTAAACATTAAAGGTTAAGTCATGAGTACAGTACAGACAGAATGACACTGATAAATACAAGTTCATAAAAAGGCATTTTGACTTCCCTATGCAGCATTTGTAGAGAGAGGGTTATACTTCAATAAGAGCACCGGGGGAGGAAATATATAGTTTTTTGCTTTTTGTTTTTTGGAAAGTGGGAATCTAGCCACAGGAATAAACTTTTTTTGCACAACTACTATTCTAGCTTCTGTAACTCCTCCTGACTAGGGGGCATTAACAGTGATGCTAGCTTTGGGCCCAATTTACTACTCTTTGGCAAACCCAACAATGGGTTGAGTAGATTATGAACACATCCTTGAGCTAAAGGGTTTGGCGAAGTGGAGTTGGCTTTTGCTCAAAGTGCCATTTCCATAAAGTGCACCTGTCCTATTGGCTTCTTGAAGAGAAATACTGTACTATAAATGCTGCAGACATTGTACCGAAAGTACACCTGCTCAGTGCAGTGATGTGCTGCTACCTTGACAATGCAAAAGGGAGAGAGGACTGTTTAGAAAAGGTGCAATTTACCAACAGGACCATAAAACTGGTGTCTGACGTTTAATAAAAGAATCTGGCTCTAGCATATGAAGTGGGATACACTTGAGTTAGACTTGTAGAAGTTCATCACACCAAGAGGCTGATGAACTGGATGTTTGTAAACCCTACCACTAGCAATGCCGAGGGAGGATGTGCCATCATTCATATGATTTAAAGGCTTTTTTACATTTTGGTACAGAGCAAGACTTTAAACAATCCATATCCTAACGATCTACTTCAGGAAGTGTTGTTACACTGCTTGACTTCCCACGCAGGATATGTAAAAACCACATGTAGCAATGCCCCAGTGGCCACGAACAAATGTCATGCTGCACATTTCTTTTACGCTGGTTCAGAGGAGGTTCTTGAAGGACATTTTCCCATTTCATACAATACCTTACAAATAAGTGGTTTCATCTGAAGAATACTTTTTATAAAATCTGCTTTCAGCACTAATCTCAGTCTGTCTATATGCCTTTCTATGTCCCATAAACAGTCCTATGGTGCAGGAGAGGGGAAGGCAAAAATATTACCATGTATGGTGAGGGTGAAACTGCAACAGGATTATCCTACTTGTTTTTCCTTCTCACCCCGAAATAGTACTATACTTTAAAAAGGCAATTACAACATAACATCAGCATCCAACATTATGGCACTTAGTCAGTGTTTATATATACATATAAACACATGATAATTTTACAAGGAAGGAATATGAAGGGCTAATTTGTTTGTTAACCTGAACAAAGTAAAATTTTCACCAAAAAGCCTCAAGTGATGTAGCAAACAATATTGCAGATCTGTTTACAGAACAGCAGACAGCCTCCTACAATTTGGCATTTCCAAATCAAACATTTCTTTGAACACCAGATTCAGCATGTATTTATCTGGACAAACCATTAGAGGATGACTCTTGACCAGTAATACCCATTACATTACAATGCTTAAGCAGTAACAGACTGGACAATGTACGACAAGGGTGTGGTCCGACAGTTTTGGGGGCGTTCAAAGGAAACTGCGTTGTCCTATTACTTTTTTAACAAGGTAAGCTGATTCGCCAGGTGGGAAATCCATGCTTTTGCAGTTCACAAGTTTCCCCATGTTTTTATACATATTCAAATATAAAAAAATATGTAGGACTTTTATAAAAATCTCCCTCTCATGTTCTAACATGGAGTGAGGAAAATACCTATATTAACTGTGATCCTGGTTTGAAAGAGCAGCTAACTATAACATAATCTGCTCCCTCTTGGCATTCAGAGTCCAAGTTACTTCGGTACTAAAAATAAAGTTAGCTCCTTTTTCTTCTTAGCCCTATTGGTCTGTCTAGCTCCAGGGAAGCGAGCAAAGGAAAATTCAGTCTCACAAATTCACGATTGTTAGCAAAGACCAGATGTCATCCTCACTGAGATGTGGAGCCCTATTACAGACATCAGTATTGCACAGGTGTCTGAGTCCCACAACAGTCACTCTTGGAAATTCCATACGAGCCAAAGCACAGAAGGACCTTCATATCTCTGGGGGATATTTTAGGACAGACTTGTATGTAAAAATGGTTTATATGTAAACTAAATATGTTTTTTTAGTCCAAACGTGAAGCCTTAATCTCTTTTTCATAGATTCGTGTTAAACAGAAAAGTGCTTTGAGAGACTACCAAAAAAAGGTCAATTTTGTCAAGATGGGGGAGGAGCATGGAGGGGACATTTTCACGTAGCCTAACACAGGAACCTAAACTCCTATTTTCCAAAGGTAACTTAGCAGCCTACCTGCCATGGGTTTTCAACGAGCTCCACAAGTACCTGCCACCTTTGGAAACGGGGACTTCACATTTTTAAAGACCAAAGGTAAAAAGTTGAGAGTGAAGAAAATACTAGAATTTGAATGGCGCACACATTAAAGTGGTTGGATTAGCATATGGTGGGGTGTCGCCCTTCCTGTACAGGTTCTTCTGGATATTGTCCACAGAGTTTGGGAAACTCTTTCATGAGGTGTCTTCTCAGTACACATTTCAATGCAGATGTGGTGTACTCCCAGGCATGACTACCTTAGAAGTAGCCTTCTTTCTCATCTTCCATTAAAAAAAAGAATCACAACTCTTTAGTGAAATGACACCTCTAAAAGATTAAAAAAATACTGCTGCAAATAAGATATTGCTTGAAGACGATACTGAGTGAGAATATGTTCTGTGGGAAATTTCAGAATGAGTCACTTATATCAGAGATAAAAAATAATGGCATGTTTTAACCACTAATGCCCTTTCTAAAAGTAACATCAAATGTAAAAACTAATGGTATATTGACAACTAAAAGAAGTAACTACTACATTTCATGCTTCCTTCCAAAATAGGTAAAGTGACAAAGACCTTGTATAGTTACCATTTAATATAAGCTTGGATGCCCACGACTATAGTTTTAGCAAACTAAGGAAAAATATTATTGCACGACAGTTCATATGGGAACAGGTAATATATAACCTTTGTATTCCATTATCAGGAAGACTATAAAATTTAATTCTACTGTCCAACAGTTACATTCCTGGAGCCTTCATAGTCCACTGCTCTACTAACAGAGCAAGCTATTCTATGGGATTCCCCCTGCAGACCAAGCTCCAGGATGTACAGAGCGAAGGCGAGATTCTGCCCTCTGATATGTGCATTTGACTTTGATGGAAGTTGTACATGCAATATCTGAAAGCAGAATATGGCCACCAGGAATCTCCTATAAAAACCTGTGATACAACATTGGTTTGTTATATTGGCTTGACAGCTATATGCAACATACTATAATCTATAACTAAACTGGCAACACAGGCACGAAAATAAGGCAGTGGGTTAAATTAATCAGTGAAAATTCTGTTAGAAAACATGCAAAAATAATACTGAGCTTTTAAAAAAAGTTTCTTGCCCCCCTTAATTTTCTTGTAAAAATCTGAATAGTTACATGTCTAAATTTTAAATCCAACTTTTATAAAAGCAAGACTAAAAAACCCAACCGGCCTCAGTTGTTGTTCTCTTTGGTTGTGATGGTAACCAGTTGCTTAGCAGCCTTAGCAATGTCATATGCACACTGAATAACTTGCTGAGTGACCAGCTGGATGTCCGCGGTAGGGCAGGGCTCCACAGGAAGGGTTTTTTTGCATTCCGATTGGAGTCTGTAGGCACTAGATGTCAGCAGGCGTAGGGAAGTCCTCACCAGCTCAGATCTGGGTTTCTGTGAAGGAAAAGCAAACAAACCTGAGTAGGCCAGCGAGGAAGGATGGTAATTGTTTTGGGGCCACTTGGAAATCAGGCAAACTGTCTGCAAATGCTCTTCAGTACTGTGACAGGATAGCCTACACTGGTACCTTTCTCCCCTAAGTCTAGAACGGAAGGGCTCCTGGGTAGCTAATGGAAGGGGAAGGGAGTTCTTGCTCTCTCTTGGCTTGGCTGGTCCTAGGTGCTGCGACTTTCAGATGAAGTCTAGATACAACCTGTCCATTACCCCTGCTCCTCCTGTGAATTGCTGCCTCTCTCTCTCTGCTGCAAGCAACCATTCTCTTGCATTTTTCCCCAGTGTTGTTACCTTCTCCCTCCACTTATAATTTCTTTAAAAAATTCAGAGTAGCAGACCGGGCTTGAGAGGGCCAGCCACCCTCCAAAAGGCTCATCCACCCTTGTGAGGTATAATGCTCTTTTATAGTACTCCAGCAGCAGTGCATCCCCACTGCTTTGCTATTCAAGGATATTGTTTCTGTGGGGCACATTCTAGACAGATTCCCTGCAGATCAATGTCCCATTGCAAGAGATCTCTGCAGGCTGGGATCTCTTGCCATGTGCTGTGGAATGCCTTCTAAACACCACTGAAACCCTGAGAGTTGGCAGATTAAACTGAATAAAAATATTGCCATGATTCCTTTTCCAACATTCAGCAAGCTCTTACGTGCCATTTTCAAACCAGTCCAGGAGCACAAAGGAAACTCCAGAACAGGTTTTTGGAAATGGGCATGCATCCACATCTATTCTAGGAAAACTGATTCCAAAACTGTATTAATTAACATGGGTTGAGATATGAGATGATTTTTAACAAATTTGTTTCAAGGTTAGGTATGGGTATGATCAGTCCCTGAAAACCACTGGCAAAAAGATGACCTGTTAGAATTCGCAGAGGCAGACAAGTATGAGCACCCAGAAAGTTGCCTATTACAAGATTCAGGAGTAGCTGAGTGATGGATGTGTCTGCAGGAACCCCAAGATGACCAGCCAGTCAAGGCACAACTCTGGTACAGCCACATAGCTGTTCAAGCTAGGTGCAAGTACCCTCAGGCTTTAGGGAACAGCACACCTTTTTTGTTTTTTATTTATTATTTTCAAAGGTTCCAGCTCAACCAACTTGAAAGTCCCAATTCATCATCAGCTAACTCCATGCAGCTGACAAGCTGATACAGCAAAAGGAGTAAGATATGACCAAAAATACCAGTCTTGTTGAAATTACATTTCTCCCACCTATCTTCCTTTGGTTTTTGTTCCCAGCATAGAGTCTACAGCAATGGAGGAACCACTGTAGTGAAAAGGAGCTAAAGCTACTATGAGCAATAAGGAATTTTAAATTCTTTATAGATTTCTTGAACCAAATCAATGCAAAGATGACTCCTATCCCAGGAAAAACATTTAATTAATTCCACATATCAGCTTTTTTTCCCAAAGGTTCCATTTCTACAAAACACAGTGATTAGTGAGATTGAGCACAAAAGACATTTGAGAAATATTACCATTGTGGAAGCAATAAAAAATACTTACTTTTGGGAACAAAGCTGCCATTTCTGTTACTGCCACGTGTATTCTTTCTGAGCATGGTATATAGCTGCAAGAAGATGCAACAGGTTATTCAGAAGCAATACCTCTCCTACAATTTCCTTTAAATTTTAACTAGTTAGTAGCCACTTCTCCACAAACCAACCAGTTAAAAGAAAGGTGCATCATCTTTCAACATTTTCTTGGCATAGCCTCCCAATGACAGACCACATCACACAACATGTTTTAGAGAGATTTATCACTTATTCAAAATGCAATATTAAAGAGTAAGGGTGTGCGTGGGGTCTTACTGCATTATGCATGTGTAAGTGTGTGTACAATAAATGTTGAGACTATAATTGCAGATACAAAATAAAAATGAGAGATTCTGAAGTTTGAGGGGTATTTTAACTGGAAACATCATGAAAAGCGCATGACGGTTTGCTGGGTTGACAGCTTGTGGATTTAACAAAAGGATCTTTCTATACAAGCCAAGGCGCTAAGAAACCAATTTTTTTTAAGCCAAAAAAAAGTACTTCAGTTACTAAAGATCTATGTAGACTTAGATCTTTGAAACTGCTCCTTTAGAACATTTACATGTTTCAGTTTTGAAGCCTTTACATAAAATATTTTGTCAACAGTTTGGGATGGGAAATGAGAGAAGAGACTGATGAGGTCGTCTTGTTCACACTGACATAGCAGCGCAGTCTGCTTTCCTACACTTGATTTTCCACAGCTAATGCTAAAGTTAAGAATTTCTTCAAAACAGATTAATTATTTAGCTTTATGTGGAACCTGCAGAAAGCTATTTTCAAATGCTCTTCACCCCAAGCTTTGAATTCACACACACAAGATCAAAAGCCTGGAAACTGGATGGTATATTGAACTGAGACCAAGAGGATGAGAAGTGATACATGCAACCTCAACTCACATGCACTTTCTAGTTGTTTTTGCCCTTGTCGTATACTTAGGTTTGCAATGAGGATGCTAAGCAAGGAAATATTTCAGTTCAGAGAACATTTATTTCTATACCAGTCAGTCCATCATGAACATTAGGGGCTAGAACCTATTCCACATATTAGGCATCTAAGCATGATCCTATTGCATCCTGCTGAAGTCCTTGAAAAATGTTAACACATTTATTATGTGGTGTTCTCTTAGCTTTAAGAGAAAGTCACAAAAAGAAGCAAAAAAGGGGAGGATGACCCATCAACTTTCACACTGACTATATTTCAGGAACTTGAACACGGTGGAAAAAGATTCAAGCCCTAGGTTCACAATGCAATATTATTTACAACTTTTTCATGACATAAGTAAAAAAAAATACTTATTCAAAGAGCTTCTGTGAAACCTATTCTAATAAAGATTGAAACCTTGCTTTTTTTTGTTTTAAATATAGCTTTAAGACAGCAAAACATCATCAGATAAACTGAAAAACAAAACAAAACAAAAAATGGAAAATGCCTGAGCTGGTGAATTTTGAGACACAGTAAATGCACAATACACAAAATCACCAAGACAGCAGCTTGTAAAATGCATGCATCTCTCTCAGCACTGTTAACATTTACTTTTATAGTGCAGAAAGTATCATCTAAATTTCAATTATTCAACTGAATTACAGTATAAATGTTAACCATTACTCACAATTTTAGTAAGCCTTTTAGCCACTGTTGTCTCATTAATTATACAATGAACAAAACATTTAAAATCAATATTTATCTCTGTTCAAAGCTTCTGACTAACAGTTATCTGAAGCCAGAGAAGGAGACTTGACAGAAAGCTAAATTTAAAGCTTTATATACTTTCAAAGACTTTAATTTATTTGGTGATTGATAGGATAATTAATGTAGCATGTGCTTCAAGCTACTGCTTTTACATTAGTTGATCAAGCAGCATCATTCAAGAGTTTTTTGGGTTTTTTTGCTGTAATCTATATATACTAAATCACTGCCATTTCAGGCTCATATCAGTCAATCATTTTATGCAGTTAACTTGCAATACCAAAACCATGTGAGTTACAAATGCACTGAAAAGGAAAGCAACACACGCAGGGGTCATTTGGGTTATGCAGGAAAGTTGCTACAAAGGGGGACACCTTGGCGTGTGCCTTGTTCCTACAAGTTCTTCCATAGAAAGTGTGACTTCTCATCGTTACAAGCTTTTTTATCAGAATCTCATTGCAGCAATTCCTGCTCTGTTAGAAAGCAGGATAATGCCAACTCATTCTCTGAGAGCTAGACTGAACAGTAAAGAAACTCAGAAAAGACCAAAATAAAAATTACAGAATGAATTTGTGTGCAGAGCATAGTAACAGGCCACAGTAGTTATCTAAATGTCAGAAAGCAAAAATTAAGAGATAGGACAGTTAGCTGCATATTCCTTAGCTCTTAGGGCTTATTGCATAAATGTTTTCAATAGGTATTTGAGGAATGTCTCTATTGATGTAGGACATTCAAAATTTAAGTACTTGTCACTAGATTTGTAGTTACTTTTTTTAAGACAGCTAACCAAGATGTGGAAGACCCTCTAGGTGATGGGGTAATGTACTAGCTCCCTAAAACCTGTGTAGATTTACGGAAAGACTAGGAAATCCATTTCCAGGTTGCCATACCCAAATTATGCTATTTGGGGGTGGAAGAGTATCTCCTCTATTACAGAAAAGTGCAAAAGACCTTCCAGGAAACCCTTCCTCCCATTTTGGTATTTATGACTGGCCATGAGATCTGGAAATAACACCTGGAGAAATTTTACAGCCCATTAACAATGTTTCACTTAAAGCTTTCACATTTCAGTTGCAGTAGACTTAAAGAATGGCCAGTATTTTGGTCAGGTTTGGAAGATACTGGCAGAATCATTAGATGCATTTTTAAACCTAAAGTATAGTTTTGGTGGGCATCCATCCAAGACATAAGAACCAGGCTCTTGTTTTAAATATTAATTATAACTAGCAGCTTAAAGACATGCAAAATGAGGTGTGTGTACCATTATGGATTACATCAGACCTGTTTAACTTGGGACCAGCTGAGGGCTCTGTGGGGATGCCTGTGTGGCAGGCCCCAGGTTGCACACTGCATGGCAAATCTTGTTGGGGGGCAGACCTCTGGGCTCTTTCCAGCTGCATGGACCAAATGTTTATGGGCTGTTATGCTAAATTTTACCTACATAAATCCTGCTAGTTCTGCACAAATGCACAGTTGCTGGCATCAATAATCACATTCAAATGATCTTGGCAGACACTGATCAGAAAGGCATCTCTGCACCCCAAAACAGCTGCATTCCAAGGCCCCAGTTCTGCTCCTACTACAAGATCCTACTGAATTCAGTGGGCAAAGTATTGGACCCATCATCTTCAGTTCCTGTTTTCTTTCTTTCATGCATAACCTCTAACAAACCCCTGTGTGAATGTGTGTGAAGAGGAAAAGGCAGGAGAGAGAAAGAGAAAAGGACACTGTGCCTGGAAGGCAGGGACAGAGGCCAGAGTACCAGGAGGTAGGATCAGGCTGCTGGATGGTCAAAGGCTGCAGGGGCGCTCTCTCAGCCCAAGGAACCAGTGTACTGAAACAGCCGAGGCTGTGTCTGAGCCTGAGCGTGCTTGCACGCTCTAATGGTCTGTTTAGTCAGATGAGCAAAGGAAAAAGGAACAGAACAGAAAAGAATGAGAAAAGAAAGGAGTTTCATTAAGACAATGCAAGGATATTAACATTTGTGTTCAGCTTATCTATACAGCAAGTCAGTTTTATCCATAGCCTTCCAAACACAGGCGTGTAAGCCATCTTGTTACAGCTATGACATGCTCAACTCAAGGGCAGTATAGTTGCAATGGGAGTTTTCTAAGCACCTTTGTTTGAACTGAAACAAAGATTAATAAGTTTGTCCCATTATTTTTCTCATGTTGCTTGGCTTCCTCAATTGCAGATGTGTCACTATTTAGTGCAAAAAGCCATACAGTGGGGAAACAGCATTTGCATTTCTGTTCATGAAAGAACTACTCATTTACAGGAAAGGTAAGGTTCACTTATGTACTGGTAAACAATGCATTCCATTTGAAGCAGAGAAAAATAAACTGTCAGGGGAAGAAAAACATTCTTTATGAAATGTATCTTCATTTAATTTGGCCAGAAGAACTCCCTGTTTCAGGTGCTTTTGTTCTGTCTCAGATATTGTTTCTGGTAAAATACACAAATAACCAAATCCTCTGACCTCATACTTCTCTTTCTGCACCTCCCTTTATATGAACCTGGAGAAGTGACAAGACATGTTAGTGGAAGTAAGAAAATGCATTGACATCTCCACTCAGGATCCCAAAGGAGATAAGTGTGCAACACCCTCCTAGCCAAAGGAAGTTTCAAGGAAGAGAAGCAGACTAGAAGGAAATAAAAGAGGCCTCAAAGAGCATTCGTTTCCCATTTTTGTACAGGTTGGAAGTGAGCTGGCACTCACTTCACTGCTCACTCACTCATATAGGCAGGAAGTAAGCTGCCATGCATTCACTCACTTACACAGCAGTCAGTCTATGAGCTGTGAGATTTAACAAAAGGCTGTTGGTTGTCTTTATAGGTGAAGTGGTGTTTCGTGCTTCAGTTGAGACAGTAACTGTACCCCAATATGGAAGCTGCCAGCAGAAAGGCTCTCCTGGAGCTCAGGATCATCCACAGCCAACAAAGAATGCACTCACACATTAAAACTCTTAGGTCTAGGCTGGCAAAAAGGTACCTTGGAAAAATACTTATTGTTTATGTATCCCAAAGTTTTGCCACTGACAAGACCTGGACATTTAGCAGTGTTTTTGGTCACACTAAGCACAGACAGCATAGGTGCATTGAGGATGAGCACAAACTGATGTGCAGGCAAACTTGCCATCTGGATTCTTAGCACTGGCATGCTTGAGAAAAGCTCATTTATTTATTTGCTCTAGTCCAATAAAACAGCTTTGGCTACTGTCTTATCTACAGCTTTATAAAACAAACCAAGGCTGCTGTCTGCATAGCAGGCCAGAGAAAAAGAACAAAATATGCGCAGAATCAAGTGTAGTGTTGCAGTTTGAGGGCTGAAACCTCTACAGATCTTTTACAGAGGTTGGACTTGGTTACTTTCACATGCTGGACTACAGACACTACTGGGATTGAGCACAAACAGGTAAATCACACTAATCCCAAGATTTCCAGAAAGCTCCCTTGACTTCTACACTTTTGGCCAAAGGACTCCCATGGGAATCCTACTCAATTCTCTCCACGCCTTGACTACTACTACCTTTGCGGCATGCAGAGTGGGAGGTGATACTGCTCCAAACCAAACCTAAACCTAGTACATTTCTCTGGGGTCCCTATCAGACGTCTAGGAAAGCAGGTCAGGGTTTGTCGGTCCAGATGGAAAGAGCATGCTAGGAAGATGTTCCTCCATGCTGTGTCAACTGCTCCAGTGCTGCCAGCTGTTCCAATCCTCTAGGGCCCAAAAAGGGCTCATTTACACAAAGTCATAGTCTCCAAGTGCAAAGGTATTTCACCATCCCACATTTAACCTTTCAAAAGGCAATTCCACTTGAAGGAGTCAGAGCACTTAAGAGGCCTCTCCTTACCTGTCATGCTTATTTTCTTGTGCTGCTCGCAACAGCTCCTGGATGTTCTTAGTGATCTGTTCAGTTTTTCGAATAACATCTTCTGTGCTGGGCAGGGTGGAGCTTGGGGCTGCATCTGTGTCGGTGTTCTCTGGGATAGATCCTTCTCCCTGCCAAATGACACTTCTCTGCCTTCCTTTTCTACTTGACCTAGAAAAGAGAACATTACAGTTATCACTGGGCTATCGAACACTGTTAGTGCTTAAGTAAGGCTTTGACACTTCTAGCACAATCCAGACACAAAGATAAACTTGTGTACTTAAACATACATACCCTGGTTCATCCAGCTCCAGACTGGGGGTTGGGTTATCATAGTCACTTTCAGGCATGCTATTCTGTTTCTCTAATTTTGATGCCTGCAACAAATAAAGATTAAAATTTCAAGATTAAATTTTTGCATAAAATTTCAGATCCTTCCCAGGAACATGCCAGGTGAACTGGTTTGTTCTCTTCGTGATTTCAATCATGTCCTGCATCAATATTTTTGTTGTTTTATATGATGAACCTTTCATAGCCACAAGTTACTGTCCTATGCCAGGCTGCAGTCATTCATGCATTTTAAGCAGAGATCTTTGGAACTGGGTGTGCTCGTGTCCCTCACCAGTAACTAACTTACATCACATGCATTTAGAAGATCACGCAGCAGCAGCTATGCAGAAGTTACCCGAGTACTAAAGATTTTCCTCTACCACTGGGGAAAAAAAAAAAGTTTCCCTAGTTAGGTGTGTCCTCTCCCCAGAGTACATTCTACAGCACAATGCATTATTGTTCTTCAGCTGTTATAAGCTGAGAAGTTTTGTGGAAGCCTGTATAGCATGGATTTCTGTGGAGTCTGATGCAGTCCTGCATTCCTACCATTTAGGCACTGGTGTACTTCCCCACTGCCATCGCTCAGGAGCACTGTCCTGATTGCTGTGACATTCAGAAAGGGGCACCACATAATGATCTTGGGATCATGCCTGAAATATGAAGTCCACGCAGTTTTAAGCAACTGAGGCAATGCACTTTTGCAGAAAGCCCAAAGAGTGGCATTACCTGACAATTCCCAGATAGCTGTAAGTTTTATACCTTCCAGTGCAACATAACTGAATCAAGCACGAGGAGGGACCATCACCCAGTGTTGCTTTCAGCCTCGCTCATTCTAGCATACTCAGTATGCCCCATGTCCCTTAACAGATGGCTAACGTACCAACTCATTTACTAGTATTTTTCTGACTTCAACTTTTTCTTCCTGCAGATTCTTTACCGTGTGGACTTCTTCACTTAAGACTATTCATGAAAAAAATACATAGAATCGTATACAAAACAATGGTGTTCTCCCATCTCTGTAACCTAATCAGTCCTTCCTATGTCATTTATACTCAGGGCAAACAATATTGCAGAGATTTGTTCCTAATTATCCTACAATCAGAATTTCATATCCATCTCTAGGATGAAAAAAGAAGTTTAAAAAATTCCCAGAAACGTGAGAGATTGAGGAACATAATGTCAATGCAAGCAAAAACATTATATTCAAGCTCTCTGCCTATCCCAAAACAGGATTTTTATTTTCTTCTAAGTCAGTCCCAGGGTTCTTTATCAATGAAGCCTGCTCTGATGTTATTAATAAACTCCTAGTGGTGCCCAAGCCAGACTAATCCAAGTTAATATATATTTCCTCAGCGGACAGACAATTGCAGCTGTCCAAATTCTGAACATGCCATGGTAATATCACTGTGATTATCTGTCTTTTACTGCGGAGTGTAGATCCTGAATCAAAGCAAAATGGATCCCAAAACTGCTCTGAGATTGTACTGCTCGCCTAACAGTGTTCTTCCCACTCCCAGTCAAGTGATGTTCCCATCAATCTTTACTAAAACAGCAAAGTGAGTTCATGGGACTCCTGGCTTCAATAACCATGGATAGCTATTCAGAACGAATTTCCAACGGTCTGTTTTCCTGGAGCCCAGCTGAGAAGTAATAAAGGTGGGTGAGATACTACAATACTTGCTGAAGATGACAGATGCAATGTTAAATACAGGACTGCAATTTCACTGCTATGTCAGACATATGGAAGGGTTGGATTAAGAGAAAGAAAAAGTCTTTAAAGAAAGATCTCCAAAAATAGCTGAATTTTAAATGATTAGTGAAAGCTTTTCACCTAAAATTCTCTTCCAAGAGTTCTGCTTTAACACTGAAAAACCAGAGGAAAAAAACTAAAACAAACAACCAATCCCCCACCCAAACCCACAAAGTTTAAACTTCTAACATTCAATACTACAAAGCAGATCCAGATACCCAAAGTTGTAAGAAACTGACCATAAAAGTATAAGAATACTATGAGTGTACAAAGAATGACTGGTAGATCCACTGAGGATGCTCTTTAAGTGTGGATGGCCAAGCTATGGAAAAGAATCTACAGTTTATTCATGGTTATAACTGAAAGTGGTTCAGCTCCCATTTTGTACACATAAGGCAGCTATTTTTTCAATATGAACAAAAAGCAATGCAAGAGATTAATTCTTCAAATTATAAACTCATTATGCTAAAATGTGCTTAAGAACCTGTGTATAGTGTGGATCTATTTGTTAGAAGTGACACTCTTCTGCAGCAACTACAGGAAACACTATTTTGTATTTGGAATAGGTTCAGAGAGACTCTTCTGCATATATACCAATAGGTTTCGGGTCCTTTCGATACACAACTTATAACCATTTCTAAAACCCCATAAAAATGTAAAGTCCAATGGAAGTACTCAGTCATGACCAGTTTAGTCTTTTAGCATGCTGAGGTGACCATCTACCTAATTTGCAATTCTGTAAAATGGGATTTCATGCTGTAAAAAATTAATTGTGCTAGCTTGAAAGATTGCAATGAAAAAGTTAGATGAAGAAAGAGTATATTTGTTTCCCATTTCAATGTTTGCATAAAAAGGTGCAGGGTGCTTCCATGAATCCTACAGACTCCTGGCCTAGAACTAAAGCTGTTAGTTTATGAAAAGCAACAATGCAAACAGAAGTGTCTTTGGGGAACCATATGCTTTATAGTGCTATTAATATTGCCTAGTAATGCATTCACTTTTTAAAGTCAATTTAGGGACTAACAAGGCCCTGGAGACCAAAGGCTTGTTTATTCTCAGGAAGCATCACAATTCAACCCACACCTGAACAGGGTGTACTGCTAAAAGGGAGCTCTGCCTTCACAGTCGTTCAATCCGCGTCCTCGTTGTAAAGACAGTCAGCAAGGGTTAGTTAATAATAAATGAACTGATGGGCAAATCACATGTTCTTTGCTAAAACAGGCAAGGAGATCATACTTTATGTCAAACAAACTACTGAACAGCTGCAAGAAAAACCTGTCAGTCATTACCAACCTGGACTGGATGCAGAGTGACTGCCCCTAGAGAAAACAGGCTTAAGAGCATTTTACTAACCCACTGAGCATACCTGTGCCCCATGCAATGCATTTTAGTCAGAAAGGAAAAATATGTATTGGCTTATGAAATATCAGTAAATGCCTGCTAAATTACTTCTCATCAGCAACTAGCTCATTTCCTTCTGGTCATTTCCAATAGCATTTTGTGCAAGAAGTGATTTGAAGCAACTTTTGCACAGTGTTAAATGCTACAGGTGTTTTAGTTGACGTGAAGTTAGATAAGAGTGAGGCGAGTCTCCACAGCATGTGAAATAAAAACTGAAGAAGTGATGAAGTGTTGCTCCATGCAGAGATGAAGGGCTAGTTAGCAGAGAGGGGAAAGGACAGAGGCACAAGGCTGCCAGGGAGATTGCCACCTCCTCCAGGTAGAAGACCAATTCGGAAGGTACTTAACCCTTCGTGTGCTTTCATCCCTTGACCAGGAAAGCGTGGAGGGGAAGGAAGGCAGAGATGAAGAGGAGGTCACAAACGCACTCCTCCCGATCTAAAAAGGGGAAAGAGAAAAACACTCGGGAAAACTAAAAAAAACCCAAAAACACAAATACTCTGAAAATAGCTTTAAAACAGAAGCACATTTTCAAGTCAGATAATTAACGAAGTGACTCATGGCAGGAATGATTGAGAAAATGCAACTGAACAGTTGGAGATGTTTCCTCACAGATCTCTGCACCAATAAGGGTGGATCCAGTGAGTGTAATTCAGGGTGAAGAGATCACTCTAGATGTATCCAGTTCAATGCTCTCCTTCTAGAGCATCCAATTCTGCCACTGTCAGAGGCAGAATACTGGGCTGGGTAGGCCATTGATCTGACCCAGTCTGGCACTTCTTATGTTCTTATTAACCCGGATTGGACTTTTAATTCCTGCAAAACAATTATTCTTAAGCCAGTTCTGATATTAAAATTACAAGGGTGTTGACCTTCAGAACGTGGAACTTCACAGAGCAGTGAATATATTATCAAAAAAACCCCAAAACCCTCCTTTTCTGCAAAAGCTCTCAGTTACTGGTTATACTGCACTAGGGTTGTGTAGAAAGATTTTAAAAGAAAAAAAATTCATGCAACCAAATCTCACACAAAAAGCTCTGCCTTAAAACTGCCAGTTCCATACCAATTTTGTCACAATTCAGGAGCCCAGGAAGCTCCGTTTTCAATAACTGCTGTCCATGAGCATGTTCTGACACTTGCAGGTACTGCTGCATATCAAAACCATCCACAGCAAGTCACTAGCACTTACAGCTATATAGTTTTTGCCACCTAGTTGAAAATTTCTCAGATGAACTTAACTTATCCAAACAATAGAAGATTCCCATATTTGTTAACCCGAGTGAAAAACATGCAAGCTTGTGCATTACTGCCTGGGGGGGGGGGTTCAGTGTCATTTGACAAAAGTGACACATTTTGCCCAAATACAGACATTTGTGACTACTGCTGGCTAGAGTGGCCATCACAGAGGACATTCCAGTTTTCTGGTACCCTCTCCTCTATTGATCCAAAACCCAATGCCTTCATATCCTTTATTTTTCTCTTGAAGAGAAAAAGGTGTCGGGTTTCACATCAATAGGGGACAGAGGACAACTGGACTGTCCTCTATGATGGCCACCCTACTGCTGGCAGTGAGCATCTCCCTTTAAATCTATGCTGAGTAGTTTTTTTCAAGCCAGGGAAGAAATTTTAACTTGAAAATATATTTGAAAGATTCAATTGCATAACTGGCAAGAGAACACAGAGAGTACTTTTGCACAAACAAGACTGACAATAAGTGAAAAATGTTCACTTGCACCTAGAAAGAAAATGGTCATATATTCCCCCATATCTATAGCAATCATAAAAGATAATCATAAAGATAAAGTATACTGGAGGATTGGAGCACTTTGTCTTGTATGTATGGACTACAAACTTTTAAGGGATAGGATCAGTGTCTTTCTTATACAAACCTGACCATGCTATTTAGTCCTTAAAATTTCAGGAAAATTAAAAATCAGGAAGGACTTGTTCCCCTAAGAGGCCTAGGTTGCAAACACCAGAGTTGAAATAAACTCAAAATAAGTTTTCAAAATAAGAGACTATAATAGGCTTCACTGCAGAGAGGTCCATAGAAGTAGACTTGTATCTAAAAGGAAAAAAAAGGCAAGGAGAGTTTTGGGTACCGTTTTTGCTCATAAGCAACATTCAGAATTAACTCCTACTATTTCTGGACTCTAAAAATCTGCACATAAGGACATAACTGTATCTCTCGAAAACAGAAATTCAGAAACAATACCTACCTTTTAGGAGTGTTGTTCCATTCACTACTGCTTTTAAAACCTTCATGCATGGATATTTTGGCAGTACGTTGTGGTTAAAGGAAACAGCTGAGCAGAAGCCGAAAGCTCCAGTTTACATATCAGAGAATTATGCTACAGCTTTAACATTTCAAAACATCAAGCTCCTGCAGACATGTTAATACAGCAAACAGTGACAATTCTTACTGATTAACTTTATTAAGAGGCAGTCTAGGAATTTTGGAAAACACAGAGTTAGAATAGAAAAAGCTGACAATACAGAAGTGCAGAAGCAGCAGCAATTTTACTTACATGTGGAGGGAAAGGCTGTAGTCTTGTTATGCTCTCTTCTGGGTATGTGACCTCTCCTATGGGGAGGTAGGGTTTCTGACCTGATCCAGTCTCATACATAGACATAGGTCTGCTACCCCGGGCAGATGGTCGTCGCTTTAAAGAAGAATTGTTGGTGGGATCTGTATATTCAGAACCAGTTTGGACCTGATATATATTGGTTGTGGCCTGTCTTCTGAGGTTTGTATTTTCACTCTGTAGTGTTTGAAGCTGAAAAAAATGTTTAGCAGTGGGACTTGGTTTTTCTACAGCCAGCACCAAAAGCAAACCAACTACACAAGTACATGCTTGTCAGCTTGACTAATAAATTCAGTAGCAGAGTTGGATTTAATTTTAATGGAATGTTTAAATTCTGAAATCTACTTTGCCTGGTATAAGCTGCAAAAAAATGTTTATATTCCAGATCTGGTAGATTTGTAGGCGTCTATTTCAAATCACTTATGCAGCTAGGAGGCAAGTCAAACTGGATTTTAAATTTAGTTGTTGCAGTTAAAAGCATTTGTTTTCCAATGTAGCAATACTTGTTCATAAATTCCGCTCTACCACAAAGGCTGTTTGAACAAAATACAACACAGCATTATTTACAAGCAAAGTGCTTCAGTTTAGCAAACAAACAAATCACTAGAGTAATTTAAAGAGGACTTAAATATAGGTTTGGGAAATTTGCAATTGCCAAAATTACAGCAGACACCAGAGGCAGCCCAAGGAGAACTAGTGCTTGCTTTGCAAAGCAAGAGGACAGTGGAGTTTAGCTTGTGAAAACAGGATATCAGCTACTGCTTTCTAGAAAGCAAACAAGAAGTTATTTTACAGCTTTTTATTGCATACAATCTTTGAGTAACAAATGCAACACTAGTAAATAATTCACTGTAGAACTACTCAGTCAGTTTGCTATATTAACACATCATAAAAACCACATTAATATTGAATTATGTACATTTTCTTAAACAATAGATGGAGCATGTTGTTTCAGACAGCTGATGATCTTTCATCAGGAAACAGTAGTAGGCATGTCCTTGAAACTTGTTTTGCCTCATATGAACCTTCAAGAACATCAGTCTGTGCTGAAAAATTCTAGTCTGCCTGGCACTTCCCAAAATCCCAAATCTTGACATTCTGACTAGCTGGAAGTCAGTTAAGGTGATGTTTTTTCCCCTGATGTTTCTGTCCTGTGACATGTTGATTTGTGTGCTAAGGTTTCAGGATCAGCAAAGAACCATTCTATTCATTGACATTAGCACAATTATTAAAGTTAATTCTGCACAATATTCTACTATATCTTTTATGTGTGTGGTGGTGATATCATTTCAGCTTGTATCTGTTGTAATATTCTGATCAAACTTTCCACTACTGGCAAGATTAAGGTTTTCTTTTTGCTTAGGGAGAACCCATCCACAAGTAACATATATTATTAGCAGCTCTGCCTGTGCACTTCCATGAAAAAGGTGCCTTAAAGTGAGAATGATGATCAGAAACATAACATTCTCTTAAGTCTAGTTTACAGAAACATTTTTTTAGCTTGTATATTTAAATTTACTCTATCCTTTGGAAAAAAATCATATAGATCCATGTCAAGACAGGCAGGCTAGCCTCTCAAATGAGGTTGGGTTCCTTTGTATTGCTCAAGGAAAGCAGATGAGTTGAATTTTGGCCACAAATGGCCAGCAGACAGTTCCCCTAGCAAAGGGGAACTTTCTGTTGATCTAAAGTTAATGCAGTTGGGTTCTTGGTCATCCTCTCCTCCCAGAAGAGGTGGGAAGCAGGTTATCATGAAGGGTGAGGTTTTGGCAGGCCTATCTTTCACTAACATAGGGGCCATTAAGGACCCTGCATCTATGACTAACTAGAGCAGGCCCATAACTGTCCTAAGCATCATAGAATCATAGAAGTAGGGTCGGAAGGGACCTTGTAGTTCTTCAAGTCTGACCCCCTGCCTGGGCGGGAAAAAAACTGGATTCAAATGAGTCCAGCCAGGTAGGCATCAAGCCTCCTCTTAAAGCCCCCCAGGGTAGGAGCCAGCACCACTTTCCTTGGAAGCTGGTTCCAGCTCCTAGCCACCCTGACTGTGAAGTAGTTCTTGCGGGTGTCTAATCTAAACCTACTCTCCAA
>NW_017728921.1:1892055-1893075 GCF_001723895.1 Crocodylus porosus | reverse complement strand
CCCATTCTATAAGTGTGCTGCTGGTTTCTACTGCCCAAGTGCAGCACCCTGCACTTGTCAGTATTGAAACGCATCCTGTTTATGTTAGCCCACCCAGCCCATCATTGGGGCCAAAGCCAGTGCAAAGTGACCTTGAGACTGAAGGAGATGTAACTGGATTTTGACAGATCTTGTAACACATCGTGAGGAAGTTCTGTTGTAGGTGAGAACAAAACATTCTCTCCCCTCCTATTACAGCCTTATCAATGTGTTAAAGTCCAAATATGCCATGGTTACCTATAGTACACAATATCCCTTTTCAGACACCTACAAAGCTAGTAAGGAAGTTCAATAAGGTGTCTTAGATGCCTCTATATATTGTGGGTTCCAGCATCTCTCTCAAACACATGCACAATTTTTACATGTCATTAATCCAGTTTACTTGATAAAGTCCGTTTTATATCTGCCAAATCAGTCTTAACAAATCCTACCATGGGCACATTAGGACCTCCAAGAAGCAGCAGAACTTTGGAGTCTTGCTCTGCCAGTAAGACACTGGGGAAAACAAGCAAATATTCCTGGCACATGCAGGAAGCTCTCTTAACCAAGTCCACCTCTGGGGGCAGGGGGCACGGCTGTGCTGGCGATGGCGGGAACCCAGTGGCAGCAAGCATGGAGGTCCCGTAAGGGTATTTAAGATGCAGATTTGGCATTCACGAATACATGAAATTGCCAATGCTGAACCCACAAATAGCAAGGGTTTCCTGTATTCACCAATACCACACCTTTTACTTTACTCTAGATAATGCTATCCCTGAAGGTTAAGAGAAGCAGTTTAGCATGGAGGCAAGATCTTTTTAAAAAAGAATTCATAGAATCATAGAATCACTGAGTCGGGAGGGACCTAGACAGATCATCAAGTCCGACACCCTGCCATGGGCAGGAGGGAGCACTGGGGGTGGCAGGGGTCATAAGACCCCAGCCAGGTGCCTATCCAGTCTCCTCTTGAAGATCTCCAGGGAAGGTGAGAGCACCACCTCT
>NW_017728921.1:1873953-1891955 GCF_001723895.1 Crocodylus porosus | reverse complement strand
CCCGCCTTCCTGCGCAGAGGAATTGCATCCTGCTGTGCCCCAAGGATAGCTTCCTTGAGGAAGGACCACCTTTCCTGGACCCCCAGACTAGCTACCCCCTGGGCTCCGAGTACCTCCCTGACTACTGCCCTGAGCACAGCGAAGTTGGCTTTCTTAAAGTCAAGCATTTGCGCTGTGCTAGTTACCCTCCCCACCTTTCTCTGAATAGCAAACTGGATCATTTCAAGATCACTGTCCCTTAGCCTCCCTTGTACTAGCACATCCCCCACCGGGTCATCCCCAGAGGCTAACACGAGATCCAGCATGGTGTTTTCCCTAGTAGGGACAAGTGCCTCCTGCATGAGGTGTAGGTCCTGGACACACATCAGGAACCTTCATGAGTGGCTCGACCTGGTCGATTGCTCCTCCCAGTTGATGTCAGGGTAATTCATATCACCCATGACCACAATATCCTTTGCACGCATGGCCTCCCCAAGCTGCCTGGAAAATTCCTGATCCAGTTCGTCCTCCTGATGTGGTGGCCTGTAGTAAACCCCTACCACCAGATCCCTCTCCCCCTGCCCTCATTGAAGTTTGACCCACAGGATCCCAGTTAAGCCTTCTCTGATCCCATCTGGAAGGTAGAACTGGTATACTGTTCCCTAACATAAAGCCCACCCCCCTCATCTTTTTTCCCCTTCCTATCTCTTCTAAACAACCTATAGCCCTCTATGTCTACTGCCCAGTCAAATGTTTCACCCCACCATGTCTCCGCTAGGCCAACCAGGTCAATTTTACTACTTGCAAGCAGGAGAGCAAGCTCCTCCTGCTCATTCCCCATGCTTCTTGCATTAATGAAGAGACACCTTAATCCCCCTGTGGGAATTCCTCTGATTCCACAACTTATTTTAATTTCCACTTCCAGGTACAAAATCAAAATGCTGCCAACAGTGCAATTAGGCTCTACAGTATATGAAGCATCAATGCCATATTGTTCTTCAATTCCTCTTTTCCTTCCAAAACAGAATGTCATTTCCACCTTCCCCCTAGTCCTACTAGCTTTAATAATGGGATGAAGTAGTTAACTGAATATAAGGTAGAAAGTGTATTGTGCATACATCTGCTGTCAGCTGTTTCCTAAGCCCCAAACAATTGCCATTTTGCAGCAAGACAGAACAAGAATTTTGTTAAAAAAATGCTGGGGGGGAGGGGGGGGGGGAAAAAAAAATCAGGAAATTTAAATTCAGTTGAACAAGACAGCTCCCCAATAATACCTTCTATGAAACAAAAAGCAATATAAATTTGCTCTATATAGAGATATTTGATTGCATCACACCCATTCCAAACTAGTTCTAGTTTTTAAAAAGATTTCAGACTCTGACATATGGTGCTTAATTTTGTATATTTAATGCAAATAAAACAAAATCCATTTAGCTAAAGGATTTTACATTTGCTAATGTTACTGTCCTGTTACCTTTTTCTGCATAATTCTCAGTTCATCACTCAAGTTGATGTTCACCTTCATTAGCTGCTGTATCTTTACTTCAGAAGCCATCAAGGCATTTTTAACCTGCATATATTCTTGTGCTGTGACTGGGCCATCTGACAAGTCTGAATCTAGGCTCTACAGACAAAAAAAAAAAAAATACAAAAAAACTACCATAATACTGAAGAACACTCCATTATAAAAAAGCAATATGACAAAAGTTTTGACAGGTATCTAACATCTATTGCTAATGGATCAGAGAAAACTAATAAAGTTCCTGGTATCATTATTTTACACACCAGTGGTTTTCAAATTGTATTCTCTGGAACCCTGGGGTTCTGCAGTAGGTCTTGCAAAGAGATTGAGAGTAACAGCGGAGCAGGTCAGGAGGCAGTGCATCACTTTTGCCTGGCCAGGTCACCTGGCTCTTTGGATATGAGTAGGGGTTCTATGGTAGAAGAAGTTATACAAAACAGTTATGTGACTTTAGGATATTTGAAAACCACTGAGCATGCCTGCGTGTTATACATGTGAAAAATTATGCTCTAGATATTGAATAAAGCCTTTTTTAAGAAGCATGCAATGAATACAGCATTTAATAGAAATGCTTATTATTCATGTCAACTTGTATAAAGGGAATACGATTGGAACAGGTGGCATCAGGATTTCTGGGTACTTCTGCTTGCTTTCCGTCTGAATGAATTGATCTCAGGAACTAGTTCACTACTCAGCCCCCAATTATCCCATCTGTGCTTGTTACCCCTCAGAGAGGCAGTGAAATAGAATACTTGCGAAGTACTTTGATATGACTAATAAAACTGAGTAGCACTTTTCCATTTGTGGTTTAGGTTTGCTTCCAAAGAATGAAAACTTTGCTCATTTTTATAATTTTGGACATTTAAGTCATAATATTTCAGTACTTAAAGATTTTGCAGACTGACAAACAGAACTGAAATGAAGTTGAAATAGGTCATTAAGGATTTAATCCTACGAACACTTACACATGCTAAATTTCATTCAGATGAACTGTTCCACTGACTTTAATGGACTACACATATGAATAAAAACTAAGTATGTGCATAAATATTTGAAAGAATGGGACTTTGGAGCCTACATCATGAGTAAAACCTACTTTCTGCCTGTTTGCTTTAGCTGCATTTGTTTCCAAATCTGTATCTTCATCTGATGCAACACTGTCATAATCAGGCTGGTCAATATCCTGGTTCTCACTATTATGACGGCTGCTGATAGCTTTCAATATCAGTTCCACATTCTCTATAAATCAAAACAGGATATTTTAGGATTTGTATGCAAGGGTTGGGGGGACGGCTCAGTTTAACAACAAAAAAAAGAGCATGTCAACTAGATGGAAAGGAACAATATTAGAAAGCCATTTGAGTAGTCTTAACAAAGAAGGAAAAATCTTAATTTAGCGCCACCTAGTGTGGCTGGTTTACCATTCTACGTAAAATATAGACAAGGTTCTTTGGGTAGATGTGATATCTTTTATTAGACCAACTACATAGTTGGATAAATTGTTCTTTGCAAGCTTTCAGGCACAAACATGTAAAAGATTAACTCAGAAGACCTTAATTTTAGTCTTCTCTTCCTTTAAATGTGTAGGCAAACTCAACCAACAAATTACAATAAAGTATTACCAATTTAATACAACTGACAGGGTGAACGCTGTCGAAAAAAGGTACAAAACAAAATGCAATTGCTGTTATACGCATAGCACCATTCACTTAATACAGGGAAGCTGCATAGTGAAACATGATTCTTTAGTATCTCTTTAGAAAGGAAAGTGCTGTATTTAATTGTTGTTGCAGTTCTCTAAAACTAGAACTACATATCTGAGCTTCTTGGATGATTTCTGATTTAAGTGGCTGAAACTTAAGATATGCTCAAATAGCATAGAATGTATTTGCCAACAAATTAGCAGCAAGTCCTAGAGCACTGCATCCTAAGTACAGTGGAACTGCTGAAATACCAATTTGCATATAAAAATTAGACTGTCAAAACAATACTTACCTTTAGAACCCGTGACAGAATTTCCTTGTTGTCTTCGTTTAGCATCACTTAAAATATCTATAACTAGCGTAGCAAATTCATGGGCATTAAACCGGGCCAGTTTCTGTCTTCCCTAAATTACAGAATGATGCAAAATGCTGTTTACATAATATCACGGGTGGACATTATCTAAGTAGTCATAACAACCACAACAACAACATTATTCCCAGGCAACAACAAAGACATGCATGTTCATAATGCCATCAAATACAGCAATAAGCCTCCTTAAAAGAGCATCATTTTTGCTCTCTAGGTTTGCTGTAAATGTTTGCTCTAATTGAGATGTATGCAAAAATACCCAGATAAGAGCAATACTGGTGTACATTAGTTATAAACAGTGACATCAGCATCTTAATTACACTTGTGTGAAATGTACTGTACTTTTTTTTTAAAGCACATGCACGCACTTTGCACTTCAGAATACTACTACACTATAACCTCACAAATCCAGATACCAAAAATCTGGAATTATCAAAAATCCGGCACCTCCCCCCGCCGCTCCGGGACTGGCCACTGCTCCGCCATGCCCTCCCAGACACAGAGGGGGAAGCTTATACGTGGCGGTTGTTGCTGCCATTCACCACCCTACATCACCACTCCACATACAGCTGCTGTCCCGGAACCAGCCACCACTGCCCAGTTCTCCCCTCCTCGCAACCGGCTGCTGCACCAGTTTAAAAAAATCCGGCATTTTCAAATTTCCAGCAGATGCTCGGTCCTGAGCACATTGGATTTGTGAGTTTATATTGCATCACAAATACCTCCATTCCCCACAGCTCGATTTAATTCATTTTATTGTTTTTATTTTTTTAGCTAGCCAATTATCGCTGCTTTGCAAAAGACACTAATTCGAGCATCTGAATTATGTTAACAAAATGCTTCTAGAAAACACGCTAAAGTTACGTACCTGATTCCTTGTTGAGGAATATTCGGGATTTACAGGAAGAAAAGGGACAACTGTTTTCTCAGTCACCAATGTGCTGTGGTTCTGAGTAGCAAGCCAAACTTTAGAGAAAAACCAGACAGGCCCAGTTTTAGAATACTCTCCTCACTTCATGTAACATTGTCAAATGGGTCAAAGGATAACAGGCTCAACAACAAATGTAATCAAACTCAAAGAAAATGTTTGGTAAGAGAAGAAGATATTTTAAAATCTAGTACAGAGTTTAAGGCATTACATGTAGCACAAGCCAAGAATTTATAAGAGTCAGTAACTACTAAGAGTAAAATTCTTCCCTCTCCCTCAAGCATTTCCTGATAAACCCTCATGTGTAACATGACATTTAAAAACTTACACTATTGTAGATAGTCAAGAAAATGTCATTCACCTGCATCTGTTTCCCGCCTGTCAACTTCATCATACACATCCATGGCAAGTTCTTCAAATAGATGGTTACTTAGCTAAAAAAACCCAAAAGAAGGAGGTGATTATGACTTAAGAGCAAGATAGCAAAAAACCCCAAACACGCCCCCCCCCAAAAAAAAACAACAAAAAAGAAAACCTCCTTCTTTTACAGAAAGCAAGAGGTGCACTCCTTTACTTAAAGGATAATATATTACTTTGCAATCCAGGAGACACTACACTCTTTGACTGTTAAAAAGTCTGTAAAGCCAGGCATATCTAGTATCCTAAATGCCAGCTCTAGAGGGATCAGGGTTGTTCCAACACCAACCAGTGTATGTAAAAGGAGAATGAGTAATTCTTTTTTTGGACCTTGTAAAAATTCTGATCCTCTCAGCATTCACTGCGGGAAGGTTAAGATTTAGAACCCAAATCCAAAGACCAAGATACAGACCCAGATACTTTCTGGGATGTGAACCTAAATGAGATTTAAGTAGTGACTTATTCTAGAATTAATTCCTAAAGCAACTGGTTTGAGGTACTTGTGTTATGAAGGACTGAACTAATGAGAAATCAGTTGTGGCATTGATCAAAATGTTATGTTATTCAGGCATTTCATTACTGATATGAGGTACCTGGGGGCTTAGTATAAGGGAGAAATGTATATTGCTAACTAAAACTGTAATATTTTTAATTACACCCGTCCACCCTTCTGTAGGACAAATCACACTTAACTGAAAAAAGATCAACACCTTTCCTGGGTTTGAGTTTGTATAGAACACTGAATGTCATGAAATAATAAAGATTATGACTTCAAAACAATACTCATATGTCACAACTGTATCTAATAACAAACAAGGGAGGAAAAAAACCATCATCTTCTCTCAGCCATCTAATATTAGGCTTCAAGGCTGTGCCCTGCCTTTTTGGGTCTTCCACTGCTTCTTTCAAGTGCATTAGTTACCACAGAAATGGATTCTGTACTTGCAGGAACTAATGGCAGCTTGTCTGTTATAAAGTCTACAACAGCTCTGGAGATGAAGTATGGGCTGCTGACCACATGCAGTACAGCACAGATTAAGCAGGAACTTTACTTACAGACTGAAGCTTCTTCTTAGCTGCTTTTGCCAATTCAGATAAATCTAGACTGCTATGAAAACAGAAAGTGATCACTACATCTACATCACTGCTGTTCATGATGTTCTTACCAATTTGATAGTTTGCTAAATTTTCTCCAGGAAAAGCTCATTTTGATACTTCTGAGAGTCTAACAAAGATTAAACTGCCAGAGAAGAAAAAATATTTCATTCCAGAATAAACAGAATCAAAGAGGTCATTAGGAATCCAAGCGGATATTTTGTACATCTCAAAAGGCAGAATGGATTACAAGACAATAAAATGGTTTCTGAAGGGATATAAAAACTGCCCCAAAATGTCTGTTCTTAAATAACAGCTTTAATCAACACACAAAAATGATTTCACTTGATTAGTCATGGAGTCAGGTAACATCAGGTTGGCCAAAAGGTTGATGAAATAAGGCCTCACACCTCAAAGTTACCCACAGCATGTCATTGACTAGTCATGGAGCAATCTCCTCTATTAGTTTCCTGAGTCAAGGTTGAGACAAATCGCAAGTTTTTGCGGTTAGATCAGAAGCAGAACTAAAAAGTGGAAACCAAAGGCCCAGCAAGTTGACAAATTGTGAACTTGTATCACTAGACAATTCCTCCTCCATTCAATATAGATGCAATGTTCTTGCAGCAGGAGCTCTTCTGAGACAAAGACTCGACTTAGGCTTCAGTCTGAACACATTAGATCACAGGGGAAGTTTCTATAAGCAATTGCCTTAGACCAGGACAAAGGGGAATAAGGGCCTAACTCTAGCAGAGCTGAAACACCACAGTTCTACTGCATGCTGTATGACCCAACGTGCAATTCTAAACAAGTCATATCACCTATCTGCTCCTCTATACGAAATGAGGCAAAATGATACCTATTTGGTTTCCTAAAATGATTTGAGTACCATAGAAATCTTAGATAGGAGCTACACATAACCTTTTAAAAATTTTAAAGTGTCAGAAAGTATTTTACTAACTGCATACATCAGCTGTATCTTTAACTGAATACCAGCTGATTTTGACTTTTCTTAGCATCATTGCAAACAGAATGAAATTAACAAAATAACTGAAATCTACAACAGTTTACTTACAGTCGTCTTGTTTCCAATTGTACAGCAATGAAGGAAAAAATACATGGACTTACGGTTTTGTTAACAATTAAATATTTATTTTAAATAAATATGGCTTTACACTTCATATGTTCTAAGCACTAATACTAGGACAACTAGGAGAGCAAAAATGCAATATTTTCCTGAAGATGTTAGTCATATTTGCATATCAAGAAATTTAGAATGATTACTAATTACCCATAGCCATTACATTGCTTTTTGGCAATTTCTCTGTATATTCTTTCACTTATCTAAATTAAAAGTGTAAAAGAAACTGAAATCTGTCAACAGTAAGTTCTCTAGCCTTCCTCATGGCATTTTAATGTTCAACTGCAGAAAAGCTTGTAAGATGAGCAAGTGTGTCAAAAAGGAGAAAATGTCACAGAAATACAATGAGAAGTCATTTCAACAGGAAATTCTAAAGTAAAGTATCAGTTATTTTGATGTTTATTTTAACATGTGGTACTTAACAACTGTCTTACCTGTCTGCCATTTGAGGTATAATAAAATGTTGTCCATTTTTGTGATCTGAAATTGGAAAGAAGGCTAAATGTTAGCCTTAGGAAGTGTATGACACATGGCTACAGGCCTAGTTTTCAGTGTTGTTAGACACTTAAAGTCAAAACCTTAGCTCTGCAACAAACAGTGGCAAAGAGAACCCTTGCTTTAGGCAAATGTGGGACACTACCTCCTTAAGTCTCCTAATTCCCAATAAATAGAGATCAGTTTATCCTGAAACAGGATATTCCTTGCACAATGTTAGCACTACTGGAAACAATGTATAGTTCTGTTATACTTATCAGTAACCCACTCCTAACAACTTGTCACCCTGATCTGCAAAATCCATTTGGAGATGGACAACTAGAACTGCTGACTACTTTCCATGAGGCCACCCTGTTTATTTATAACAAGGCATGTTTTCCCATATTCTTCTCAGCCCTATTCTTTTACTGCTACAGATGCATGTTGAGCAAAAGATTTTAGATCACCAAAAATGCTAATAAGAGTAATGTTAATGGCATCTGTAAGTTTTATACTTTCAGTTTGTATAGTTAACTACATTTGAAAAGCACTGGTTTCAGTGTAATTTAACTTACCTGGTTTTCTTCCACAAAGATAGAATGCAAGTCTGTCAGTGAGTTCATACTGTATTTCTACAAGGCGCTCTGCCAGATCATGATGCCCACCTTGCCTATTAAGCAAAAAACAGAAAGAAGCAATTCCTAGCTGCAAAATGCAATGGTTTGAAAACTGCTCAGAAAGATATTAAATCAACAGACCTCTAATTCATTTTCAATTTGAGACCTTACATAAAAGATGCTGGGCAAATTTTGAAAAGTACAAACTAAGAGGCAATGGTTATGGTGAATTTTTTCTGAACACATCAAGAAAATCTGAGGACAATTTTGGAATAGTCTTGCTTATTGTTTATGAAAATAGCAGATTCATAATTTATCTTAAAAAAACAAGCCCCAAAACCCCCTTAGAGTTTTCTTCACCGTTTTTGAGCTGGTACTGAATTTATCCTGCATCAAATCTGAACTACAGCAGTGGCAACAGCTCTACTGTAGTGTGCTTGATTCCCCATGTGATTTCTACAGTCCCCATGCTCATAGACTAGTTTCTAGAAGTTCAAGCATAGTGACTATACTCCTAAATTTTGTAATTGTACAGCATACAGACTTAACTTGGTTGCAATTTTATATTCACAATACATGTAAAGTCCTAAATACCCTATTTAGATGTTGGCCATACTGCTGCATTTTAAGGTGGAGCCTTCCTGAACATCACTGTCTAGAGAAAACTGTGTTTGTGTGTATTTGCTTTAAGCTGGGACGGACACTCATTTGATGAAATCCTAGGTCAGGGTACCCCGAAGACCCTGGCATTGGAGCTTAGTTATGATTTGTAAACAGTTAATACATGAAAGTATATAATGATAGAAGTCAAAGCCTTGCATACCTTGCATAGTCTACCGGAGTTTTTCCATTGGAGTCTTGTGTGCCAGGGTCAGCACCGTAGACTGCTAACAACTCTGCCTGTAAAATCTGTCCTGCTTTGGCAGCAACATGAAGTGGGGTGTTTCCTTTTTCCTAAAAGCCATTAACAAAAGCACATGGTTACATTTAATAAGCAGCTGTGGGTAGAAGAGTGAAATAAATGTGTAACAGCTGAACCAAATATAAATATCGACAGACTAAGGACCAGTTTAATATCAAGGTAATGAAAAAGTTTTCATACAGGGTGAAAAAAGTTGGCCTGGGCTCCTAAAGAGAGTAATCTCAAACATGTCTCCAGATTCCCTGTCCTCACGCTGGAATGCAGTTGCTGAAAAAAAAAGAAGGATGCTAATTAAAAGTCTATATACAGGAGAAGGTAGAGATTTAAAAAAAACCCGAAAAAACAAAAACCAGCAACCCCTTATTAGGCATATAAATACCCAGACACACATCCATCCATCACCACTATTTGCAAGTGCTTTACTTTCCACCAGTGTCTAATAATGTGATAAGAGTTATCCTACTATGTCTGTATTTTAATACCTATTTATAACTCTCATTAACATAACAAAAATTGCTGAAAAGTGACTTTTTTTAGGTGCAGAGCGCTCTCCTGTGGGGCACCAATTATCTTTCAGATGGTCACAAAATAACTTAATATTATTCAGATTTTAGTCTTACAGTACTTTGCAACACACCACAAAGCATATGATGCAATTTGGTTCCTGTCCACAAACTATAAGGAAAACCCACTTACCTTACTAAGGTCTTTGGCAGTAACGCTGTCATCATCTCGGCATGGCAAGCGATGAACAAATGCTAACATTTGATATTTAGCTTTAATGAATTCTGCTTTGTTGGGACTGTAAAAGAAATTAAAGCAAAGGACTTGCAAAATGTATCCATTGTAGAATTACACAGACATTTATTTGTCAGGAGTAAGAAAAAAATATCCTTTTTTCCCACCCTTACATGTAACAAGGAACTGAAAAAAGGTATTAGAAAATATTTTCATGCAATACAGAATTCAATTCAAATTTATCACTTTACTGATGGGTAGTGGTACTAAGAGTAAATTTCACAATAATTATAGCTGATTGGAAAGTGACTCATTAAAAACCCTCAACAAAACCCCCCCCAAAATATGAAAAATGTTTTTTTCTTCAAAAGCCAAAGTGATAAAATTAGCAATTAAAAAAAAGCAGCTCTCTATTTAAAACCATTTTTTCCCTTTAAAATGAATGTTTAAAATAAGTACATTTAAAATTAAATTTAATAATTATGGCAACTTATTTTAAAACTGCTGAAGCTCTAATGCTCAAACCACCACAGTAGTGGAAGTTCCTGGCTAAAACACTGGGAACAAGTTTGCTGAAGTAGTAAACCAGCTTTGACAACAATAGTATCTTATGCAGATGCAGAAACTTTTTCCTCATTTCAGTTTTTCAAGCAGTTCCTGTTCCATTTAAAGTTTAGAAAATCAGCTGGGAGCTAAAAAAAACAAAAGGAGGAAATCAGATTTTTCCTTTTCTAGTTTATGAATAAAAAGCAGACGTGAGTTCTAATATCTGAAAGGGCATGGAGATCAATTCTAAAAAATAAAGTAACATTATTTTCAGTTATACTTCTAAACTTAGCACCTGTCCCAAAACACCCTGAGCATCTGATTACATTCTGAGCTGTAAGTGCTTAATACCATTCAGATGAAACTGTTAAACTAATATACAAAATTATATTTAAGAAAAACCTTCTACTTCTTAAATTACACAGCTGACATTCTATAAATGCTGATTGATAAAAGGAGAGCAAAAGATGGCTGGGGCACAAAATATGGTTTATTTGTTTTTTAAAGGCACTACTCAACTTATGACAGATGGATACTGTCAAGACATGCGTAAGAATGAAAAGATTCTTCACTCATATGTGAACATTCTCTTCAAGGTTTAGGTTGCAAAAGCTTTAAAAGACGCTTTAGAATTAAATATGTTTAAACCACATCGCTCACAGCAAAATTGATTATTTGATCATCAAGGTTTAAAGATCAATGATTAAGTGAAGACAGAACTTCTTTAAACCTGTTCATATAACAACACTTTCAACCATATTTAAAAATTGAAACAAGATCAGCTTCACTTGCCCCTGTTGCTCTCTTTGTCACAGCTGGTCAAAAATAACAGCATTTTTCCAAAACATCTCCTGCAACTATAAAGAGAATTTTATAAAAATATTCTACTTACTGGACTTTATCCTGTGGGTTAGCTTTGCGCCTTCCACTCATAACAGATGCTGGGTCTAGCAAAGAATGTTCCCATATGGAGTTAGCACCATTATTATACAGTGTTTCAGCCATCTGAAATTCAAAACATGTACAACAGGCATTAAGTGTTTTTACTGATACTTGCACAGACAGGATAACCAGGACCGCACAAATTTCCCAGTACTTTGCCAGTACCCTTCCAGTGCAGGCATGCTATCAGCAATATCTTATTTTTAAACCTATTAACTGAAAAACTCTTGGCATTCTTTAGGGGAAAAAAAGATGAACAAGATCACACGAACAGACCAGAAGAGTAATAGATTTGTCCAGTTCTGTGCTAACATCTATGACTAAAGGGAATGTCAGGAGTGGCTCCTTTGCATTCACAAGTAAGAAGCCTTTCCTTCAAAGGCCAGAGATCGCAGGCTGTGCATATGAACTTAGATTTTCTCCAGATAAAACTGCTGAAAACACCTTTTTCCAAATGTTTTATTTTGGCAGAAACAACATTTTTAATTTAAAAAATAGACCACTGAATTCCTGATCTTCAGACTCCGAACCGCTACAATATGCACGCTGTAAAAAAGCATGGTAAATTCCATACATTTAACCAACTGCTAATCAGGCTACAGACCATAGCCAGACTGTCTGGATTAATAGTGTATGGGTGGGGTTAGGGTCAAGGTAAGTTTAAACTAAAAGAACAAAGCTGCATCTGTTAAAGCGCTGGTAAAGGATCTTTTAGGATATGTAAGACAGAAGCAGTGAGAAAGCAGAAATGAAAACAGAAAGCCTAGAATTAGATCCTCCCCCCACAGCAGTGAAGATTTACACTCCTGCCAACAGTAGCTTTGGGGAAGAGGAAGGGTTGCTGCATGTTGACAACTTGCACTGAAACACCTGCAGTAATCTAAGATGGCTTGAAAGCTACTCACTAAACCAAGAGAATTTTAACTATGCTCCAGACTTTCCATTTACCCTAGAAGCAAGTCAAGAATTTCACAGGTAACATTTACTTTAGTGATACACTACATGGGGTGTCAAACTCACTCTGGGCCTGGAACCAAATCCTAATTGCATGGCCCCCTCCAGGGCCAGATCATGAGGCTGTGTTCAGGTAGCAGCATGGGTCTGATCTACGGCAGTGTGGATCCAGGACCATGGGACTGCAGGCAGCTGCATCTGGGCAGTGCTGAGCCAGGGGCTTGAGGAGACATGAAATCTGGCCAAAGGCAGCTCCATACCACTGTACATCCCTGGCTCTGTGCAGCTGCCCAGCTGAAGCTCTGAGCTGCTGCACACACTCTCAACTCCACGCTACTACACACCCCAGGCACTTCCGATGGGCTAGTTCAGCACTGCTGCTCGAATGAGGCTCTGGGCAGCCCCATGCCTGTGGCTGGCAACATTGCCAGGGATTCGCAACAGTGCTGAGCTGAAGGTGTGCAATTCTGTAGCCTGCTGAAACAGTTCTGCAGGCCGGAATCAACCCACAAGCCTTGTTTGACACCTCTGCACTACAGAAAGATAACAGAAACCAAGCATCTTTAAAAAAAAATAGCTTAAGGGAGCAACCATCCTCCCAAGAAAGTTTAGTTATTACAGAATTCTCTACAATAGCAAGCCTCATCCTTTACCTGCAGCAACGTTGGAGGCCATGGTGTGTGTTTGAGATGCCTCACTTGTGAGATGTGACGCCCCAGGCTCCGATGCACACTACAGCACTCATCACAAATCAAAATCCCACGGTTTATTGATGCCCAACAAGGGTCTGGAAAAGAGTTACACATGTTGTTATAACACGGAGGCAAACAAGTTCAATGGTAAAATGCTACTCCTGGTTTTTCAACTTGTTTGCTGCATGAACTTGGGCAAATCACAACCTTCACAGACCTCAAGATGTTGGAGGAAGAATGGGTTTTGTATGTAAGGTGCTATATTGGGGTTCAGGAGATCTGGGTTTTGTTTCAGCCTGCCACACGCTTAAGACCTTGAAGAAAACCACTTCCTCCGTAGCCTCAGTTGCTCATTTGTAAATAGGACCCCCTGTCTTCCTCATATCACAGCCACTGTAGGGCTAAAACTAAGCAGTTCTCAGATACTGCTGTGATGAGTTCCAAAGAAATGCCAGGAAAGAGCAAATTCCTACCCTGCTATCACAGGAAACTATATCACATAATTCCCATAATACACTTAACAAGTTCCTTAAAACCAACTAGATTTCTTGCCTTACTATTCCTACTAGACAGCTATTGCTGCAAACCACTTACAGATTTTTCACACACATAAATGAATATATTCAGCTATCACCCAATACTGGCTACTTGGTCACCCCTGGTTGAGCAAATAACCCTCACATTTCATGGCACAAGTAGGATTTTAGTAGAGATTTGGAAAAAAAAATCTTACTGATAACTGGTAATTTAGAAAATACTATCTATGAATGAAAAGTAGGGTTAATGAAAGCAGGCAGACATTTTTGGTACAAGTTGTCAAATATTCATCAAGGCTTTGTATCACTGGCAGAGGAAAGGAGTGATTTAAAAATTGAACCTGATGCAATGGAAACAAAGAAAGTGGAAGGATTCAAACAGGGGTTGAACACGAGCCTGCAATGCGATGCTGTGGCTAGTAAAGTGACCAAAACGCTGGCTTGCATCCATAGGTGCTTCTCAAACAAATCCCAGGATGTCATTCTCCCCTTGTACTTGGCCTTGGTGAGGCCACAGTTGGAGAACTGTGTCCAGTTTTGGGCCCCACAATTCAAAAAGGATGTGGAAAAACTTGAGAGAGTCCAAAGAAGAGCCACGCGCATGACCAGAGATCAGGAAAACAGACCTTACCATGATAGGCTGAGAGCCTTGGGGCTCTTTAGCTTGGAAAAGCGCAGGCTCAGGAGTGATCTGATGGCCACCTATAAGTTTATCGGGGCGACCACCAGTATCTGGGGGAACGTTTGTTCACCAGAGCGCCCCAAGGGATGATGTGGTTGAACAGTTATAAACTACTGCAAGACCGTTTCAGGCTGGACATATGGAAGAATTTCTTTACTGTCTGAGCCCCCAAGGTATGGAATAGCCTGCCATTCGAGGTGGCTCAAGCACCTACACTGAACACCTTCAAGAGTAAATTGGATGCTTATCTTGCTGGGATCCTATGACCCCAGCTGACTTCCTGTCCTTCGGGCCTGGACTCAATGATCTTCCGAGGTCCCTTCCAGCCCTAATGTCTACGAAATCTATGGTAGCACAAATGAGCCAAGGTGATGTTCTTTGCAACTGATGAGTGTTGGAAAGGCCAGACGGGAAATGGATACAATCATTAATACATGAGCTACTTAAGGGCCCAAATAAGAGCTTGAAAGGACTAAAGTGTTAGGTCTGGAAGTTTCTGGAAGGAAGCAGCAGTAGGATTTTCACAAACCTGGATGTGCCAGGACCAGGAAGATGGAGGACTGGAAGAAACACTAGAAGTAAAAGGCCTGAGTCACTAGTAAAAGTGGGATTGACAGCATGTGCTGGGAAAAGAAAGGGTTAGGAATTTAATTTGCCCTAGGAGTTATTGGATTAACTAAAAGTGTTACTTCAAATAGATATAGTTAAAATCACACAAAAAAGAAGTGCTGCCTTTTAAACTCAATTTAAACATGGTTTATACAAGTTATCTTAAGCTTGGGGGAAAGCAAGTCCCAGGCAGGCCATAGATAAGAGGTGGAGATGTCAACTTACACTAAACAGATAAGTGGGGTTTAAATTGATTAAGTGTCTACACCATGTCTTGCTCTCATTTAACTGAACTGTTTGGGTTTTTTTTTCCTCATTTAATTTACAAACAGCCTTAAACAGCTTTAAAATTCTTTTGATTCAACACTGGATATAGACAAGATCATGGTTAAGTTTAAATTGATGGCAAGATATTAAGGAAGATACAGTGGGAGAGAGAGGGCAAGACAAGTTCCGCTATGCTTTCAGTAGCACTAGAGGAGAATTCAAAACAGGAAGTAAGACATGATCAAGACAAACTTGCTAGTTGTTATCAAGAGACTTTGAAAAGTGAATTGTACGATTACACAGAATGCAAAGTGTGCTGATAAAGGACTCATCATCGCCTCATGTCAAAACGAACAAGTAGGGATGGAGTGTTTTGTGGCCATGGTTAGCCAAGACATATGCAAGAAGCAAGGTTTTCTGGGTGATATCTTTACTTAGACTAACTGTACAAACTTGTATACAGCTGATTCAATAAAAGATAGCACCAAAAACATTTGCATTTTGCTGTACAAACGTAAGATATTATTCTGAGGGATTTATAAGGCATGAGTGAACAATTACTTGTTAAAACTAAACAAAGGAAAGATGAGCCAGGGAAAAAGCAAACTGTTGTACAGAAATTCAAGGAATACTGTGGTAGTGATAAGTCCCTCTATGTTCAATACATTTAAGCAGTGTAAAAGCAGCTTTACAACAGAATTAGGATAGGACTCATAACATGGGATATATGGGTGTGACATTAATTACCGGGTAACAAGAAGGGTAGAGCTGTGGATATCAACTCTGGAATGTTCATTTATGATATTAAGAAACTGAATACAGTAAATCCTATTTTCTAGAGTCTTTATCACCTAAGGAAAATGGAGGTTAACCCAGGGGTAGAAGGTGGGTGTCCATTTGTTTTTACAAAACTTTTGACTAGTCAGTGTTTACCTGTATAATGTAATCTTATAATTTATTTTGGTGTTACATCTGTCACACCATTGATCTTGAAAGAAGCACATCACAAAACACAGAGCATGAACTGCATAAACCTGAGAAAGATGATTTATAAGCTGGGGTAGAAAAAGACTATTATGAGTAGATATAAATGAAAGAATGATAAATACATTCAAAGTTTAAAAAGAGAGCATGCCTTCTGGCATTCTAAAAATCATTTTTAAATAAAGCTTTCAGAGTTTCCCCAGTTAGTCATTTGGGCCATTCTTCTCACTTATGTGCATAACTTTACCCATTTGAGTTGCTTTATTAAAGTTAACAGGACTGCCCAAAGTACAGCTACACATGTACATAATTATTTGCAGGACTGAGGCCTAGAAGTATTCCTAAAATATTCCAAAAGCCAGCTCAGCTAAGGTGACTTGAAGTCAGCATCACTAGTCTAGTGCAGGAATCCTCTCCAGCAAAATCAAGAAGAAACTGACTAACCTAATGTCTCTATTCAAATCTGAATTAAAAGTAACATACACCACAATAGAATCAACACATCTAAAAATTGAGACTCTTCAGCTTTAACAATTCCTTAAGCTACGAATAAGTCACTGAATATGTTAATTTTATCTTGCTGATGCCCCTTAAATAAAAAGTACTCAAATATGTAAAACACCACAGCACTAAAATTAAGCAGATGTCACCAACCTACGACTAATGAAATCCAGGAATCCAAGCATAAATTCAATAATTGTAAACTGCAAGTTGTGTTAAAGGGCAACAGCTGTCAATAAATTCTTTGTTCCCAGATGCAAATTCAGTGTTTATCCAGTTTGCAAAGCAAGGGTCTCATTCCAATAAAGGATGAAATTGTTGGTGGAATATTTGGATTTTATAGAAATTAGATTCATGTTGGAAGGAAATTCAACAAATCTCATTGTGATTTCTAAGCTCGCTATCAGCAGGGTAACTATATGAATAATCTCTTGCTCTGCTAAATACCAATACTTCTGCGCTAGATGTTATTTTAGGCCATCTCACTTGACAGAACACAACTCTCCTCTGTGCACACTCAGCCTTCAAGACTATAGGTCACTAACATATAAAATGAGATACAGCCCATACTTGTTTTAAAGGGAAAGTGAACAATACTTAGCACTCTTAAAATTAGTGGACTCCTCAATTAGAGCAACAGAGAATATTGCTGGAACTCACATTTTCTGATATTTTGAAGCAGAAGTTAGAACTATGTATTAGGCTCTGGAAACCTTGTCAGTAAACCTGACTAAAGGATCAGCTTATTAAAACACTGCCCTACGCTATTTCTTTTCTAACTAGTGTAGGAGAGACACCATGACAGAACACTACCAACAAGCTCCTGAACATGCTCAAATTCCATCCTATGAATGCTGAAATTTACCTCCAACAAATCTCACAAGATTCTGGCCTTTTTTCTTACAGTTTGACAACTCACAGATGGCTTGTCATGCCAATCACATATTTAATTGAGTTGTCTAGAAGTGAAACTGTCTTGAACCAGTACTGACACACAGGAAAGTGCAAAAAGGAAGCACAAAAAAACAAAAAGTAAGATTAGAATTCTAAAACTCTTCCACATTAATACTATAAACATTTTAAACACAGGTATGGGAATGCACTGAAAAGGGGGACTTACCTAGACCACATCCTTATAAGAGGAGTCACAGAATTAGTTGTGCTGTGATTCTTTATGTTTGGTATACTCCATTTATATCCATAGTTTCATAGTAGGTAGGGTCGGAAGGTACCTGAGCAGATCATCAAGTCCGACCCCCTGCCATGGCAGGAAAAAGTACTGGGGTCAAATGACCCCGGCAAGGTGTACATCCAACCTCCTCTTAAAGACCCCCAGGGTAGGAGCCTGCACCACTTCTCTTGGAAGCTGGTTCCAAATCCTAGCCG
>NW_017728921.1:1860123-1873392 GCF_001723895.1 Crocodylus porosus | reverse complement strand
CTGATGAAGATGTTGAACAGTGCAGGCCCGAGGACCGAGCCCTGGGGGACCCCACTGCCAATATCCCTCCAGGTCGAAAATGACCCATCCACCACCACTCTCTGGGTGCGGCCCTCCAGCCAGTTGGTGACATATCTGACTGTGTAGGTGCTGACACCATAGTCCCCTAGCTTTTTAATGAGAATGGGGTGACAGACAGTGTCAAAGGCCTTCCTAAAGTCTAGAAAGACTATGTCTACTGCTCTACCTGCATCCAAGGATTTTGTGACCTGGTCATAGAAGACCACCAGGTTGGTCTGACAGGACCTGCCTCTAATGAACCCGTGCTGGTTGCCCCTAAGCATCATCTCCCCTGCTGGGCCCTCAGGGACCTACACCAGGATAATTCTCTCAAAAAGTTTACCCAGGATTGAGGTAAATCTAACTGGTCTATAGTTTCCTGGGTTCTCCTTCCTTCCTTTTTTGAAAATGGGAACCACATTGGCCCTTTTCCAGTCCTCTGGCACACCAGAGCACCACAAGTGCTTGTAAAGCTGTGCCATATTAGATAAGTGCAAAACTCCTTTAAGTGTATATAACATGATGCCAGTCTTAACATTCATCCTAGTGCTTGTATTGCAACAAGCACTTAACATCACTTATCTGCACAGGTAAGCACAAGCAGCACTTATCTGTATATGGATAGATGCGTAAACCCACCAAAGTCCACAGGAACTCTTCAGCATTGCTGTCTGTTTTGACCTGGGACAGCATTTCCTTTTCTGGCATCACTGAAATAGGAGCCATCAATTCCAAGGCCTCTGCTTCTTTCCTATCCTTCATTTCCCCCTTTACATATCATTAACGTGGCAGAGCCACACAACTGCTTTATCACTGACACTTCCTAGGTCCTCATCCTGGTGTGCAGGCATTCTACACACGTGAGGAGTTGGTTAGCAGATTCACATATTGGACTGTCCTTTAAACCAGTAGTTCTTAACCTTTTTTTTACCAGGACCCATTTGTAAACATCAATGGTCATTTCTGACCCAGTGCCTCTCGCTCCTGACCCGCTGCCCTCAGCCCCTGCAACATGTGGGGTAGGATGTAGGTGTGCGGGGCACGTGGGTCCACAAGCAGCCCTCCACAGGCAGCCTGTGAGGGAAAAGCCAAAGTTTCGCACATTTTTCCCCTTCAAAGGAGAATCCATTTTAAAAGTTTGCTTGCGACCCTTTTATACATTATTGTGACCCATTTTTGGGTCGTGACCCACGGGTTGTGAAACGCTGCTTTAAGCCAAACTTGTAACACGTGGCATTGCAGTGTCCGGCTCTGGAGCGAATCCCATTTCATTTAATCCACAAGTTGCAGGGGAGCTCACACCCGGGTAGGCACAGCGTTGGGCTGATGACAATTCTCCTCTCCAGCTCTTCGATCTCATCCCACTTACTGTGGAGGTGCTCAAGTGCCCCTAGGCCACTGCATATGTTGCACTTGCCTGTTGTGGGTATTTATGCCTCACGCGGTTGTGTTTCTTAGTGATTTGTATACGGTGCACTCACTCTCCATTGTCCTGTGCGACTGCTGTCAAGTGGACACTCTTTTAATTGCAGTTTGACTTCCAGAGTCCCACTCAACACTACATAAAGTGTGCACTGTATAGCCTCCACCCCACTGATGCTCTTTTAATTGCCATTTCCCTTGCATGTTCTCACTAAACACTATATAAAACGTGCATGTATAGCCTCTACACTGTTAATGCTCTTTTAATGACCATTTTACTTCCATATTCTCACTCAGTGCTATATAAAATGTGCATTGTGTACCCTGCACACGGTCAATGCTCTTCTACTTGCCCTTTCCCTTGCATTTTCTCACTCGATGCCGTATGAAGCATGCAGCATGCACACCTCGGCCAAGCCCAGCCACCACTCCCCGCATGCCCAGGCTACGAGCTGTCACTGGGCGGTGGTGGCTCCTGGACCCCGAGTCTGGGCAAGGGCCCCCTTTTCCCCCCACCACATGCGCAGCTGCAGGGCAAGTCAGGGAATACCGTGCTTAGACCGCTAAAATGAAGTCGTGGTTTCGTTTGTTTCGGTAAGAAGGCAGTTGAAGCGACCCCCAGATGTACGGTCGCGGACAGCTCCGTGATGCTGTCCCCGGGGCAGGCCAGTCTGGCTGAGCTCATAGCTGGGTGAACTCATAGCTCCTCCGTGCCGCCGCCGCCCCCCACTGCAGGCCGCGTCGCGCCCCCGGCTTGCCTGAGGGGAGTTGAGGGAAACCCACCCCCCAGCACCGGCACCACCCTCCGCGCCTACCCTGAGCGCTGCAGTCGGCGCACACCTCGCTGCTCCTCAGCCGCTTCGACATGCCGGCGCGGGCGGGTGGCGAGTGCGGGGGGGCGGGGGCTGCTTCCTGCCGCCCTCACAGGGCTCGGCCAGCAACAAGCCGCACTGCGCAGGCGCACGCCAGCGCCGCCATTCACCTAGCCGCCGGGGCCGGTCTGTGCGCGCGCGTATGGCAGGGAAGCGTTCATCACGTGACAAGCGGAGGGAAGGGAGTGAGGCGACTCTGGAGCCATCTTAGCTCCTGGCACCCGCATAGTGGGGCAGGGGGGAACCCGTGGTTGCCCTTATCCAAGATGGCCGCCAAGGCGCTTGGGCGAGAAGGGCGGCCCGGCCCTTATTCAAAGAGGCTTTAGGAACTTGCCCGCACCCAAAATGGCGGCGCCGATCACCCGGAAGTCTTAGGAAGGCGGAAGTGGCAGACGAAACTGACGCTCGGGTGCGGGTGGGGAAGTGGCCTCCGCTGCGGGCAGTTCCCCTGGGGAAGTACAGCAGGGTGACGAGCTGCTTCCCTCCCTCCCTTCCTCCGCCCGCGGGCAGCGCCGAGCACTGATTCCTCTTTACCTTGTGGAGTGCAGTGCGGGGCCGCTATGGGAGCCGACGAGGGCCCCTCACCGCGGGGCCCGCTGATTCGCTCCGGCCCCTGCCCGGGAGAGGAAAGTTAGACGGGGACAGAGGGAGGAGGGGGCTGGGGCAGCCCCGGGGGGTGTCTTTGGGGGTCCCTAAGACGGGGGGGCTTTGAGGGTGCCTGAGGCAGGGGGAGGTTGTCTTAAGGGGGGGGTTATCTGAGGGTGCCTGAAGTGTAGGGGGAAGGGTCTCTGAGGGTGTCTGAGGTGTGGGGGTGCTGAGGCTGAGGGGCTTGGGTGCATGTGTTTGGGGAGGTGGGTGCAGGCAGGGTGTCTGCCTCCCTGGCCAGGGCTGGGGGTCTGAAGCAGGGGAGAGCAGGGCCCTCTGGAGCACCAGGCAGCAGAATGAGTTCTCCGGGCAAAGCCAGCAAGTACCCCCTGCACGTCTTGGTGTGGAATAATGACTACCGGCGGCTGGATGCAGAGCTACGAGAGCAGGTAATGCGGAGGCCAGGCCCCCCCGGCAGTCTCGAAAGGGTCCTGTGACGGACCAGCCTGGAGGACGTGGCCGGGTAGCTTAGCGATGCATGTGACCGTCGAGCTGTTGGGGCTGCTGATGCAGCTTCTGCAGTTGCTTATCGGTGATGAGAAGGGGCTGTTATGGACAGGCACAGAGAATATGTCTGCAGAGACAGTGCTGAACTTGTTAATTGCTGTCTGCTGATCTTTGGGGGGGTTGGGCTTGGAACTGGAGCCAAAAAACACACAGATGTGATGGGCCTTAATGCTGTCTGCTGAGAGAGTACCACCTGGCTGGGAGAGAGAGCCCTGCGCAGCGATGGGTCTGCCAGGACCTGAGCAAAACTTTTTTTTTCTCAGGATGGCATGTCCAGGGAACCAGTAGCTCATTGAAAACTGCTTCTGTTTTCCTTGTATACTCTTGAATCGTTCTCTGTCCTCCCCTCCACTGATGGGTGCTATAATTTTTGTTTTGCAAAGACAGTAGTCCTTGCATGTTAAAATACAAACATCCCTTTTTCAAGCGTAGTTCTTTGAGCTTTCCAGGTGGAGACTTAGGGTCTCAATAGCTGAGTATGTTTGCTCCGGTGACAAAACATACGTGATCGTCTTAAACCACCCAAATCTGGTAGGGCAGGTGTAAAGTGGGCACAACGTTAGAATTAAAATAAAGACAGAAATGGGTTTGAAATCTGCATCAGAGCCCAAGCAGTTGAAATAATCCAGTTGTTGAGTTCAGATATTGCTATTACTGAATTCCAGTGCGGCTCCAAATACTGAGATCCTGTGGTGATAGATACTTAATACACAGCTAAACAGCTGGGATTCGTGGCACAGGGCACCAGTTGGCAGACGCATAGCCTGTTAATTGTATTGTTCCTGATACAGTGGGTCCATGCACCCAGTGTCAGACAGTGTCACCTTGTGATGCTAATTAGGATGATTGGCTGCACTTTTGCTGGTGCATTCTGAAATGCTAAAAGTTACGTAAAGCTTGCTTAGGTCGTCTTTGTTTTTTTTCTTTCTTTGAGTAAATCTTTAGGATGCTGTGTACTGTATCTCTAATTCTTATAATCTTCAGTCTGTCTGCAATATTTCTTCTACTGGCACATTGGTTAGGGTGCTTGTTTCTTTATGTTTAAATCTTTATTAAAATAATGTTACCATTTTATAAACAGTTGAACCTTAACTGGGAATATTTTAGCACTAGTTTATTTCGGTGATTTGCATCATTGTAATTATGGCAATGTAAGAAGGTCCTGATTCCTGCCCCCAGCACTCTACAGTGCAAGTAAATGGACTACATTTAAAGGAAGGGAGAGAAGACATGCACTAAGCTCAAAGTGTCATCTTTAAATCAAAGATGTTACTTCTGCATCCTCTGGGCAAACTGCTTCTTGTATGGGCAGATGTGCTTGCTGTGTGTTGCAGAGGTATTGAAGGAAACTCTAGCCAGCTGCATGAAATGACTAATGCAGTGCACAGTTACAGGTTAACAGCAGAAAGGAAATGAAGATAACTGATCCAGAATCCTTGTTTTCACTGGATTAGGCACTACACCTTGGAGAAACTGAGTGAACATCGTAAGGGCTGCTGTACTTAATCACAGCAGTGAGAGATGAGGATGCTATAATTCAAATTTTCCTTACTCTTTGATCTTGGTGTTTCAGACTTAATGCTGTCAGATAACAACCATTTCAGTTTGCATAATATTCCTATCTTATTCCACTATTGACTTTTCCCCTTTTCCTTTAGTTATAGATCTTCTTCTGTTTCAGATCTCTAAAGCTAGTAGTGAAAAATAGAAGTAAGGTATGAGTATGTTGCGCTTGCATGTTTTGGGTATTTATGCCTCATGTGGTTGCATTTCTTAGTGATTTGTATAGAATGCACTCACTCTCCATTGTCCTGTGTGTCTCAGTCAAACTGATGCTCTTTTAATTGTCATTTTACTTCCATATTCTCACTAAATGCTATACAAAATGTGCATTGTATAGCCTATCACTCACTTCTGTGATTTTTGGCTGATTTAATGTGTTGTATGTCATGATACCCTCTAGTGGCCACTTTAACTGGTGACTAAATAAATCAAAGTTACAAAGTACAGAGAATGGAACCTTGCCATTTCCTGAAAAAATTGTGCCTGACGATCAGGACGGGGGAGGAACCTCATATAGAGTTGGCTGCTTACTCTGCCTCCCAATACCCCCTTCTCCTCTTACTCCCAATCACTTTAAAAGCATCCAGTCCTACTCCAATTGTATTTCTGTGAAAGCCAGGCTATTAAGAGGACAATTAGGCAATTCAACAGGGGTATCAAAGCAAGTCATGTAAGATAAAGTGACTGCAAACCATGAATGGTTCTGTAAGAATACATAATGCATATTGACCCATTGTAGCTTATTGCTGAAAAGCTTTGTATTATCTGTCCTCAATGTCTTCTGGTGATGAGGGTTTGATTGAATGGTCTCAACATCATTTACCTCTTGGTTGTTCAACAGGATGTTGATCAACGGGATCCACGAGGCCGGACCTTGCTGCACCTTGCTGTTTCCTTGGGATACATAGAGTCTGCCAAAGTCCTCCTTCGACACAAGGCAGATGTTACCAAAGAGAATGCCCAGGGATGGACTGGTAAGAGATTAGATTGCAAGTGGAATTTGTCTATTAATAACCTTTGCGTTAAACCCAGCACCTTTGAAATCTGGCTCTGTGTGTGTGTGTCACCATGGTTGTTGCATGGCATGTCTGCAACATGCATGTTGTAGGAGTTCTGCTTTTTGGCTAAAAACAAAAAATGCACCCACCTCTGTGTTTGGGTTTCTTTCAGTTTTGCATGAGGCTGTCAGCACAGGAGACCCAGAAATGGTACACATGATTCTGCAGCATCGGGACTACCAGCAAACCTCAATGACACTTGGAGGGGTTCCTGAATTACTCCAAAAGATTAATGAGGTATATATTTAATGAAAACCAAGTTGCAGGCTGGTCAAGTGCCCCTATGGGAGCTGTTAATTTGGTGTCAGTTAACTTAAATCAGCTTGGGGCTTGGAATCAATTGATCTTAAGTCAGGATGATGGGCTGTTCAAAATTACCTGTCCGTTAACTCCATGTAAACCTGTAGTAACGGAACTAAGATGGGTACAGTGGAAAAGTGTTAAACTATTGCAGGACAATGTCTGTATGCCACCTTTTTTTGATTAAATGTGCTGATAAATTTTTTCTGGGTAAATTTCACTGCGAGTGTTGTCAGTGACATCTCAGCCTCAAATGTTTCTTCTTTCTTAAGTATATATGACAAGAGCTAAATATTGAGTTAATATTCTCTCCATTTTTGGCTTATTTGAAACACCCATTTCTATATTAGACTCCTGACTTCTACGTGGAAATGAAATGGGAATTCACTAGTTGGGGTAAGTGTCTTCTACAACCTCTCTTTCCTCTGGTAACTGGTAGAAATGCATGCCAGTTTCAGACTTGTTGAAGTAAAAAAGTAGATTTGCAAAGAAAATATGTATGTAGAACATTTACTGTCTTCCTTTCTTTCAAAGTTTGTTAAGCATAAAAGATTTCCAGCCTATTTTTCCTACTATATAAACTGTTAGATCTTTTTTAATGCCTTTTTTTAATTGAACCCTATGACACTTGTGTTGGTGGTTGCTGAAGCTTTTCTAAAGACTTAGCTGTCCCAGTGCTTTGTCATATGTAAGGTGATGAGGCAAAAACTGTGGTGGTGCCAACCAATTTAGGAAGCAGTTTATTCCTTCCCATTGCAAAACTGATTATGTGCATTATGGGTGACTTCTCTTTCTTCCCAACCACTGAGTATTCACCATTGCTGGACAGAGGACAAAAAAATAGCTAAAATTAATTATTTTATTTAGTGTCTCATGTCTTGGCATGTTCACCATAAGTGGGGAATTGATTCTGATAGTTCCTCTGTTCTTTGTTTAGGTCCAAAAACAAACCAAGCCAAACAAGACAGAGGTTCATAACTCTTGGGACTGAAAGGGATCATTAGGATGATCTACTTTGACCTCTTGTGTAATGCAGGCCATAACATTTCTTTTAAGGAATTCCTGGGTCAAGACTATAACTTTTGGTTTGAGTTTGATCCTCCTACTCCTTTCTTTTCTGCTAAGGATTTTTATATTTGAATCTCTCTGTCTTTTTCTTTATAGTCCCACTGGTTTCCAGAGTATGTCCAAGTGATATCTGCCGTATCTGGAAAAGTGGTGCCAAGCTTCGAGTTGATATCACATTATTAGGCTTTGAAAATATGAGTTGGGAACGAGGAAAACGTAGTTTAATTTTCAAGGGAGAAGGTGAGTATTTTTAGACTGTCTCATTTATTGACTGCCAGATAGCATAAGGCCTACAATATTATTCAGAGTAGGTGTTATAATGCCTAGCTTTATTTTCCCATCTTTCAAAGACTTGTTCGTGCTGAGAAGTGCTCCATCTGGCATTTCAAGTTTCTGAGCAGAACAGAAGGGCTGAATTTTCCTTAAATTCTTCTGGAGCAAATATAGGAAATCAGATTAAAACTTAACTTTAGAACCACAGAAATAAGCAGTTACATTATAGATATAGGTATTTCCCAAATGTTCATTATTAGGGTCTTTTAATTCTACTTTTCAGATTACTCTTAAAAATGACCTGGCCACCTACATACTCTGCTCATCCATCCTTAGTGAGATCATAGTGGTACTTAAACAAATCTATCACTTGTCCTAGACAAATGCAAACCTGACAAAGTTTCCTTCATCTTCACTTTCATCCCTTGAATGTGTCCTGGACACCTCTTTACTGAAAGCTTGTTAAATATGTAGTCAATTATATCTATCCTTTCAACAGATACTGGAGGCTGGGCAGAGCTAATTGAGATAAACCATGATGATAAGGTTGTCACAACAGAGCGTTTTGAAATCTCCCAACAAATGAAGCGTTTGACATTGGGCTCTATGACTCCAAAAAGGAAGGATGTGGAAAGACGCCTTACATCTCCTATTATTAATACTTGCCTTGATACAAAAAACATTGCTTTTGAAAGGTAAGTTATTTAAGCTTTTCTTAATGAACAAGTTCTCCACCTATGCAGGATTATGCTTGCAGTATAACTTAAAAAAAAGAACCTTGTAATAGATTGTCTTGGAAGTAACCTAGAATAATACCCTAAACTGCATATTCCATTCTGTAAAGAGTGAGCTGAAAATTGTAACACTTACTTCTGGCCTTGCAAACGGTTTCCATTTGGTGTAGCGTCCTTTTGCACTGTAACACGTGCATTTCTATATTAATGGGGCCAGTTTTAATATCTTCTAGTTTCAGAAATGTACACTTAATTGCCAATACAGCAAGAATGAACCATATGTGCAGCACTGACGCTAGTTCCCAGTCTGTGGGCTGACGTTGAGTATCCAATAATAAGGTTTACAGCTTCAGTTTTGACTTTGAGCTTGATTGATTTTAGCTTAGTTCTACGTAAATGATAGTAATAACTGTACTAATACTGATAGAGAGGATACTAGTTTGATAGTAGAAGCACAAGAGCTAGTTCAGTGCTGCACCTTTTTGGACTGTTGTGGGGTGTGACAATACACTTAAGTGTTGCTGCGGGAACATTGATTAACTGCAAGGCAAAAGTATTTATTAAAACATGGTGCAGAATTACAACCAGTATGAAAGATCAGCTGTCAAAGCTCATTAATTCATTCTATTGGATGTGTGAAGATTTTCTTCCTTGAGTGCTACTTGGGGAATAAGTAAAATTAAAACAAAAAAGCCTCCAAATCCTAAGTCCCACTAAAAGCCAGTGAATTTTAGACACACCAACATTTACATTGTTTGTGAAAACCACCCAACAGCTTATTGACAGCAATCAACCTAGCTTCCCAGTTTCCAGCTGCAAGTTGCCAGATAAAATTAAGCTAGCATTGACTCTGACAGTTGTTCAGTGGCTCAGGAGAGGATGTGATGCTATCCAGAAACTCCAATTCCTTGTGGCTCAAGCTTTCCTGTTACAGTCAGCATGCTAAATATTAGCCTCTGCACTTCCATGGAGATATGAATAAGAAAGAAATAGACTCAGACTCATTTTTCGGCCTTAGATTGGAGAAAGGTGTTTGTGTTTGTTGTGCCTGTTTTCTGGGGCTGTTTGTCTGGTATCTTGCAAACACTGTTTGGCTGAAACATCGTTAGAGAAAACATGGGTTGAAGGATAAATAGACATGGCAAATTATATATAGATACTTGTGGTGTTCACTTTTTATCAGAACTACATCTGGATTCTGGGTATGGAGGACAGAGAAAGCAGAAGGTGTAAATGGTTATGAAGCAAAGGTAAAAATCAATTCTGTACAACTAAGAGGTTGAAAGCTAATTGGCGTGTGAATGTGATTGTTCAATATTCCCTGAGTATCTTAGCTTTAAAATCTTCCTTTAATGTCCACAACCTTCTTGATTTGCCACAAACTGATACGGTGTGAGACATTTCAGATGGGATGCCAAATACCCAGGAGCTTTGCCTGTGGTTGGGGATTGAAGCAAGTGCTGGGAGGTGGGGATAGTGCCAAAAGGAGACAGGGAGAGGCTGGGAGGGATGTGGGCAAATGGCTCTGTGATCACAAGATCCCTCCAGAATGCGGAGCTCAGCTATTCCTGTAGAGTCTCAGCATTCTCACGGTGTCAAAAAGCAGTAGAACCCATTAGCAAAATGTCATTGCTAGCCCTGACTAGGGGTATGCCCAAGACAATAGCCTTTTGCTGTTACAAGTTCCTTCAGTAGCTCTAATAGAATAAGACCAGCATGGATCTAGAGTTTGTCTTTCCGATGAGCCATATCGGGGGAGGTTAGCATGCTTCCATATGATGGAATTTCCCCCTGCTCTGATTTTAGTTTCTCAGAAGTTAGAAATACCAGGTCCTCCGTGACCTTAATTCAGTACTTTGTGCATGTGCATTTAGACATGCTTTTTCATTACATGATCAGCTGTACCCTGGATATGTAAATTGCTAAATGCTGTGAGTAGCTTGTTTGTTTTTTCCAAATTGGACACACACAATCAGTCAAGGTGTTTTACTTTAATCTCTGGTTTATTTGTCCATGTGAATAGACATAACAATAACACCCACACAGACCCCTCTCATCAAGGCATGGGAAGGAAACTTCTCTGGTGTTTGTAAACAAATTGGGCACTACACTGAGAGCACCACTGAACTTTAAGACAGCTCTGTTTAGTGCCAAGTGGGAATGATGCTCAATGAATCATGGAGGGAGGTAACATACTGAAAGATGAGGATAAAAACAGGCATGGGATACATATGATGAGCACCCTCCAGCCTATGCTCTGAATGAAGTGGGGTCCTGTGCAGAGAGAGAGATCATATGTGATCATATAATAAGGATGTACTATGATGCATATGCACAAGAAAACAAACTTAAGACCCAGAGGCAACCTTAATTCTCTTGTTGCCTAACTTCTGAGTGCTTGGTTCTGCAACCCTGCTTCTCTTTAACATGATAGTGGGGTGGTTTGTTTGTCTTTTAATATAATGGTTTGTCCAACTGTTCAACTGACATGTGTGAAACCAAACTTGCACTGAATGTCTGGCATGGCCAAAGACCTACACAAATGACATTATTTTACTGAATGAGCCTGCTTTGCTTTGATTCAAACCTAGATTTTACTGTTGTTAGCCCTGCAGAACCACTAAGTGGAGGATCTCAAATTCTTTGTGGCTCTGCCTGAGGCACCTTCCATAGCCTGCCTTCCTCCAAAGCAGCCCTGGCATGGGGGGATTCTGCGGTTCATCACTAAGGCCAAGGCAGCTGTCCACTTGTCAATCTAAATAAACGTGAAATCCGTTTACAAGGAGCTAAGGCCTCTCCAGTGTTGCAGAGGGCTCAGTCGCATTCCAGTTTAAATCAGTGGGGAAACTTACTTGACTGCTGTTGGTGTAGGATTGTTCCGAAATGTCTGGAGCCAACTGGTTTCTTTATCATGTGATTCCAGATAGTCTCTTGTAATTCTAACAGCCTGCCCAGCAGATGGCTGTCTCGTTCAGTTTTAGCACAGGACTGTTGTCAGGATTCATAACGCATAATACTTTCTGCACTTCAGAGCTGAAAAAGAATCAGTGAAATAGTCACATTGGACACTTTCCCCCTGGTCTCTGATATGGTGAAGGTGGGCAATTTCTTTCTTCTCCCCCCAGTTTCTTTTAGGTTTTGTCTTTGGTGTTTGGGCTTCTTTAAAGATGTCCTTCTTCTATTCTTGGTCTCTTTTATACATTTTTTTCCTTTTCTTTTATGAAAAGGTCTATACAGCAAACAATGTGAATGTAGTAACGCGGATCCGAACAGAGCATTTGACGGAAGAGGAAAAGAAAAGATACAAAGGTAATTTTCCCAGTGGTGGCTTGAAACTGAGCAGAACCTTGTGCTGCTTTTGTGCACTGGGTGGCATGTACAGTAATCAGCCTGGCTAATGAAAGCATCTTGCTTGTATTTGAGCCTCCCCTGCCAAATAATACAGGGTTGGGCCGCTGGGGAAGGCGGGGGTTCTTACCTGGTTCTGAAGTAAATCCTGATGTAAATAAGGATTACTGTCATAGTCTTGATTCCATTTGATGGGAGCAAGTGTCTGGAAAACTTGGTTCAGCTTTTTGTCTGAACTCCAGAAGGTGGAACCCTATTTGCACATTCATTATCTGTCCTGCTTTTTGCCTGTCCTGACAGCCTTGTCATACCTTTGCTTCATGCTAATTTCCCTTTACACTGGCTAAAGTTGCAAGATGCCCAGTCTGGTTTTGTTTTTTAACTCTTGAGTGCCTATGCAGATCACAGTGGAGGGTGCAGAGAAGCCAGCTTGCAACCTTGCATAGGAAATGCCTGTTGCTTGTCACTCAGCACAATCTTTATAGATGCCCAGAAACAAGATGTAACATTTTGTTGTCATACAGGCTTCTGATAGTGATTTCTGGAAATTCTTCTCTTCTCCTGCTCTTGTCTTGTATCCCTCGTGTTCCTCCTCCACTAGCTCTTGGGTTTATCTAGTAAAGTGCTTAGAGGAAGCTTGTCTGGTCTTGAAGATGTCCTTTGAATGAGCACTACAAACAACACCATCTTCTGCCTGTGGAGCTAAGGCCTCCCTGGCCCTGCAGTCTTGTGTGTGCTTGTGCGCTACTGTGACAAGTGCCATTTTTAATAAGCCTGTTTGTTTTTTTTCCCCCACTCCTTAAGCTGACAGGAGCCCTCTGGAATCCTTCCTGGGTACAGTGGAGCATGAGTATGGGGCTCAGGTGAGCAGAGAGCTTCTCTTTCCATTGATTTCAAAGAAGATCCCTTCAGTGTTGAGTAACTGACTTACTGGGAGTTGTGTGCGCCTTATGGAAAAGCTTTCTCTTCCTTCATGTCCCGGAACTTAATTAGTACAAACACCAACCTGTAGATGTACCTTGAGCCCCACCTGTTGCTGTAAGAGACAACAGAAAAAATGGCCTTTGGGATATAAATGCTTTAACAGCCGCACACTGACTCTTGGGGGTGTTGAGAGGAGAGATGTGTCCTGGGGTTCTGCAGGGTATGTAGTGTTAATGTTGTTGATCATGCTTAACAAAGATGCTCTAGTATCTGTATAGGCATAAGGTGAATAGGGACTAGGCTTACCAATGGATGGCTCTGTTTCCTGACTCTCTTTTATATAAGACATATGTATCTCTTATTGATTTAAGTGCCATCACTGGATTGGTGTCATCAAGATGGTGTGCGTGGGTAGCATTAGCACATGTGTATAAGACTGGGTAGTTTTTAGTTTTCAGTATTACATGAAGGAGCTGGCGAGCGTCATAGCCCAGC
>NW_017728921.1:1845950-1858912 GCF_001723895.1 Crocodylus porosus | reverse complement strand
TGACTTCCTGCCCTTTGGGCAGGGGGCTGGACTCGATGATCTCCCGAGGTCCCTTCCAGCCCTAATGTCTATGAAATCTATGAAATCTTCATAATGTATGAGCTAAAGTACATATTTGGAAGCAGACTCTCCTGTCTGTAAAACTTTTTGAGATCTATACTTTGGATGAAAGTACATGTTCATCTGGAGCTTTCTTTTAATCTGTCCTGTTTTTGTGAGTACACATGTCATTACTGATTTAAATGGAGAGAGAGCTGTGTTGCACAGCTGCCAGTTACTGCTCTAGAATCTGAGATGCAGGCTGATGCTTTTTGTAACAGTTACCAGGTTTGTGGTGTTTGATTCTTACAGGATCTCACCACCGAGTATGCCACAATAAACAACCCAACTGCCATTACTCTGGAGGAATACTTTGATCCAGAATTTGAGCTGAAAGACAGAGACATAGGAAGACCCAAGGAAGTCACCATTAGAACACAAAAGTGAGAAATAATCTTGTCTTAAATGCTTACTGTTTTATGTCCTCCTGCCGAATCTCCTGCTGTTTTGCATTTAGAAGATGTGTGAATTTTTAGAATAAAACTCCCCCTTTGTTCTCCAAGAGGGAATAAATTAAGGGTGGCATTTTAAAATATGCTCAGTTGTCCTAATTCATGAAGCCAGTAGAAGCAGAGTTGGGCTAACACTGTACATGTCTTGAAAATCCCACCCTTAACACAAATTAATGGTTCCAGCCTTGAAACACATTTAGTGCTAAAGCCTCATAATCCATTCCAAGATGCTAGAAGTATTGTCAGAAAATGCTAGGTATTTTGCTGTGCTGTGTTAAAAAAGTTCCAACCTTCTTGAAGCCTTCCTATGCGACTTTGTTGCAGGTTTAAAGCCACGTTGTGGATGAGTGAGGAGTTCCCCCTTTCTCTTGTGGAGCAGGTCACTCCCATCATTGATCTGATGGCCAGAACTAGTGCTCATTTTGCTAGACTGAAAGACTTCATCACTTTGGAGTTCCCACCTGGATTTCCTGTCAAAATTGGTACTGCTCAGCAACCTTTTCCCATGTATTACCATTGACAACCTCCCAACACAACACAAGAATTAAAAACTGGACAGAACTTGACATCTGAAAATGCTACCTGTCATCTGACCAATGTTTTCATTGACAAATCTGGAAATATAGCCAAGCCTACCATGTATGCTGATAGAGTGCAGAGTGAGCTAGTTAGCTGGGTTAGTGTGAAATCAGGCTGAAGCTATGTCAGGCTGGCATCTTAGAAGCTAACTGGTTCAGAGAACTATATATTGATGTTTGCTGATCATCATTAAATCCACACTTTGAAAGTTTACACAGGGAAGTGAATTCCAAAGGCAAAGACAAGCCCCTAAGAATTAGCAGTTGTTAGCCTCTTACTAGCCCAAGTGCTTTCAATATATTGTGAAATACTGTAAATGTTGTAAAATCTTAGGAGTCAGTTTGAGATTTAGGACCTAAGCTCCTGTGGCTGCGTAAGTCAAACACAATTGTAAACTTCATTCAAGTATCCATTGTAGGACATGATGCAGAATACCAGGTGCTCTCTTCATGGACATGTTGCTTGCTAAAGAGACTGCTGCATTTTGCCTTAGCTGCAGTTTCCAAATGATGTTAAGGCATGTCCCTGTCAAGAGTGCAGTATGAACAGCAACTGGTACATTGGAGAGACTATCCAACTTTCACAGAAATATAGTGAATGTCCAAGAATTGCATTTGTGCAAGACTAAGTGTGTGAGAGAGACTGCCTCCAGTTAACTTGACTTTCTCATGGACTGATGTGCAGTTCGTTGTCTGTGGAATGCATGTGCTAAATGTGTAAAAATGGCTGATACTGCTGTAACTAAGATGCAGCAGACCCCACATGTTCTCACAGAAAGCTTGTACTTCTCCTTACAGAAATTCCCTTATTCCATGTGCTGAATGCTCGAATTACATTTGAAAATGTCAATGGTTGCAGGACAGCTGACAAAACTTCATCGCAAGCTGCAGGAGGTGATCAGTGTGATCTGGGTAAGGAATGTAAAAGTGTGGTGGGTATACACAATAGCTTCTATTGCTATAAATAATGGTGTGGGGTAAAGCAAACCTGTTATCTGGATGGAACAAAAGCTTAAACTACAGTAAGCTGTAGTTCAGTCTGTACCAATCTGGAAAGCCTAATGCATGAGTATACCTACGTATCTGGAATGTGTTTGCCAAACTGATTAACCCTGTTTGTCACTTGACGCCCTACTGAGATGCCTGAACTTTGGCCCTGGCATGTTTTCTAGATTGTTCTGCTGAGTGTAAAATCCTTTGGCTTTGGAATCAAGTGCTGTTGCCTCTCTTGCTAATGTGGAACCTGTTTGTGTGAAGTAGTGTTAAGGCACTATCAGGATTGGTAATGGGGAGTACTGGATATAAATGCTGAGTTGTTCTGTGTGCATGTTATAAGCTGTTTTGTTTATGTAGTCAATGGGCAACTTGGCAAGTGGCTTGCTGCACTTCATTGCTGCTTATTTTTTGTGGGCTTGCTTTGCTCTCTCCCCCACTCCTTCCCAACTTGTCAAAATCCAGCTTAGTTCTCTGGTGCCACATATTTTGGCTTTACTGGTTGTAAAACGTTCTGGCATCAGTGTTAATCTGTTTTTCCCCTACCTGGTGACAGCAAAGTACTTGTAGCTCCCCATTCTGACATACTCTATGGGTGGTTTGTCTGAGTTTTTTGGGGGTTGGTTTTCATTTATTAAATGCAGATGGGCTTCGATAACTGAGTTTTGTTTTAACAAGCAGTAAGTGTGCAGTAGCTGTATGTATGTTTCTGGTTTGTACAGGCTCTAATTTTGAGGTTGACCAGTCTGTGTTTGAGATCCCCAAATCTTACCATGTTCAAGATGATGGTAGAAACATGCATGTGCAAGATGAAGATAATGAGATAATGCAGTTTGCCATTCAGCAGAGTTTGTTCGAGTCTACTACAGATAAAGTAAGTCTGAGCAGCCAGCTTTTCAGTGTCTGTTCTTTCATCAGATGAAGTATAACATCAGGCCTGGGTTTGACTTATGAAAAGTTACATGGTGGCCTGTTCAATCATGTGCCAACTCAAAGATAGCATCTCGGTTCACCTTTGTATTGTGCGGCAAAGCAGTATCTTAAAATATTTGTATGTGAACTCGGTGTAGGAGGATTCATCTCTGAATCTGTACCAAGGTACGTGTGTGTATATATATCTCCTATGTGAATCTTTGCAAAAAATTGTGGGAAAGGAGTTTGAGAGTGTTTATCCTCCTTGAAGGTTCTTTTGAAACTTCCGAAATGGGTCACAGTAAGCATCAATAAAAGTCATATGTGACTTAGAAATTCATATATGAATTACATAGCAGATCAGTTAATCATGGTGGTATCTTTTCCTCCAGGAAGCTTTGGGAATGCACTCCAATGGAGCAGTTGCTTATTCACCGGAATTTAATATACAGTATCAGAGGTAACTTAATTTAATTTCTCTAAAATTTTTAAACTTGTGATGCCAAACCATGTGTTAGTGTGGAAAGCAGTGCAAAGGAATACTACACTTCTGTATGTAAATATCAGAAAGCCTAAGCACTTGTGGCTGCAAGACTAGATGCCCAGATACCTGCTTTGTGATGCAGCTTATGTTAACAGGTTTAAGAAGCAAGAACATACAGCAAAGTTTCCCTGGATAACAGAATTTGGCTTTGTTAGCTCAGTGTTAGGACTGGAGTTTTTCTTTGCTCAAACCATGATCACTTTCAAAACCAAAGACTCTTTACTTTTTTAAGAGAGTTCAAGGTTCTTACTTTTCTTGCAACACCTGCTAATGCAGTACCTTTAACAGGACAATTTGATTCTGATATACTGAGTATTTGACACAAAATGTTTTGTTTCTTTCTAAATATAAGTTATGTGCTCTGTATAAACTGAGGAGCAAATTTCTATTGACCCTCTGAAAACAGGCTGCGGTATATGTGGTTTGTGCTTGCAAGAGGAAGAAAGAAATATTTTGTGCATGCCTTAAAAATGTTATCTTCCTGCCTGTTGTGTACTGGCAGATGGTTCTGCTTATAAATGAAGTGTGTGCGCTTTAAGAGGCCTGCTGAAAACTGAGCCATCGCCATGTGGCACTTTCAGAGAGAAATGGATTTTGGACTGGATACTTCATGACTCCTAGAACATGCTCCTTTCTCTCACTGTCCTAGCAATTGCTTCCTTTTCCTTCAGTAAAGGAGCCTATTTTGCTGTTAAGTGTCTTGGAGAGAATGCAAGGAAAGACTCCATTATAGGAAAAAAATGAAGTAAAAGTGGGATATATGTCTCTTGGAACTTTGTTTCTCTCACCAGGGCACTGCAGGAGAGCTATCTCACAAGTAATCCACACTCCAGCACCCCTGTCGTGCCTTCCAGTTTTGACAAAGACTTGCAGCTTGCCATGGAGTTGTCTGTCAAAGAACAGGAGGAGCAGGAGAGACGGCGCCATGAGGAGGAAGAAGCAGAGCTTCAACAAGCTTTGCAGCGTTCTCTCCTGGAAAAGTAGGCTCACCCATGGATCTTCAGAAATAGGGATGGCCAAACTGACAGCCACAGCAGCTTGGAGCCTGAGGGTCACTCATGGGTAGCATCGGTCAAGGACATTCTCACCACCTTTGTCATGTCTTTAGGATAGCAATGTGGCTCAGAAAGTCTTCCAGTCTCTGCATGCAGTTCTCCATCTTGATCCAAGTCCCCAGAGTATCGTGCATGAAGATCTATAGTTTCTTTAGGCTGCAGCCTCCATGATTCAAGGTAAAAGCAGCTGGAGAACTTGGGGATCTGCATGTGGCTCCCAGACAACACTGTCCTGACATTTCTTGAAAGAGAAGAGTTGCACTTAAATATATTTATCCAAGAACAGCTGGAGACTTGGTCTGGGATTGGGATGCAGAAGTGCAGCAGAGTTTTACAACTCACTTTGTGGGGAGATCAGAAGGATGATTTCCTCATCACCTACCAAAGAAATATTAATTTACTTTGTCTCTTCTGAGTATCTCAAAGCCATTTGCTGTTTGTCTCTTCCAGTTACCATAGGGAGGAGAATGTGAGCAGTACACTTTCATACTGACAGGTGTTTTCCATTAGGTTTGGATACACAAGGCCTAGAGAAATCTCTTTTCAGTTACTGACAGTTTAACATGCAGCCATGCTTATTAATAGAGAAGATATGTAAACTTGAAAGAGTTAATCCATGCTAAAGGGACTCATTCAAGATTAAGCGAAGGCTTTCTTGCCACAGGCAAAACAGGTAGCTAATAGAAATTTTATATGGTAAAATGGGACCATCTGTCATAGTAGCAGTTTCTCTCCTTATGATTCAAGACCAGCTAGTTCACACAATCAAAGAGGGCAGCAGGAGAATACGTAATAGAAATAGGTGCTTTTTAAAGATCCATTTTTTTTAGTTTGTGCAGGCTGAATTCATATGAGAAGAAATGAGATGAAATGTTGATGTACACCTATTAGTAAGGAAGTTAATAGTTCTTTGTCATCTGAAAGGGAAATACGTGTTGCTTTTTTAAATTCAAATGTACATCCTTCATGTGAATACATATATTTTTTTAACTAAATCTTTTTATTGATTTTAAGACAAGCCAGTACAGTTGCTCTTAAAAATGGTATCAACAACAATACAGGAGTATATTTTAGCCAACTTCTCTCAGGTCTTTATTCATATTGTATATTTTTTAGCTATTTTATTTGCACTTTGCTCAGCGTACACAGCATTTGTGCTGTGACTGTCAGACACATGCCATCAATACATACTGAACACCCTTAATGTCTTGGTGTAGTCAAATATATTACTGAGCAATATTTGCTACTTCTGGCAGGCAGAAGTGCAAAGAGCCTAGGGTATGTGTGATCTGATTCTGTACTTGTTACTCAGACAAAACAAGGCAGCTGGATCAGGTTCCTTGTGACAGACTGTTATCCAGTGTAACTCGCAATAGAACAGACATGACAGTCAGTGGTAAGAGTTAGCTGGTAACTTCAAACTCTGTTTTAACCTTCCTAATCATCATTTCAGGTAACAGTCTTACTACAGTTCCTCCTATGTATACTAGGACTCATATAATCAGCACCATGTTCTTTCCAACTACGCAGCTTTCAATTTGTAAAACTAATTTCATCTCTAAATAGCATATTTGGTATTGGCAATTACACTGTAAGTCATTTACTTTAACCATAGGCAGCAATATACATTGGAATGATTGTTCCTCTCTTGGTAGAGAATTACTGTGCCATTCACAGCTGCATAAAAGGGACTAAGCCTTGTGTTTGTATTTTTGACAAGTCACAAAGTATCAGATAAATTTTCCACCTCCTTACGCGGAAATAAAAGCACTACTCTCTTTGAAAGCATTTGTCTGGTTTTCTAATCGGTTATTTCTGATAAGCGCTTTAGTAGTTATAGGGAAAACAAGATTATCTGTTTCTGAAGTGAAGAACAGGCAGGCAGAGTTGTTGCTGAAGCAGTTTTCTCCCCTCAGCCCCTGAGAGGAAGGGGCACTTTTGAGTGGGGGTGGTGGGAAGACCCAGCCAATGCTGTTCTAACAGGAGGATGGAGCAGCAAGAGCCCAGGAGCCCCGGACTGACTCCACGACCCATTCCCTGCTTATGGAAACTGGGTCTGCTCCTCTCCTTTCGTATGGTTCCATAATTGAATGGTTTTTTGTTTGCTTTTAAAAAGCTTACGCATTTTGGCAGGGGTGATTATATGATGTACTATATAATCTTACTCTGGCTTTTAAAGCATACTTCTAGGGATGAAATCCTCAATTACATGATCACGTATTTTTACATGAGACCTTTGCTTCAGTTAATAGTCCAGGATAACAGCATGTAGGGAATGGAACAACTGTGTCTTGTGGAAGTGGTGGCTGCTTGCAGAAGCCCTGCCTCATATCTGCATGTTGGCAGAGCAAAACCGGAGAGTACAGAGAGAGTGCATGGTCTCACAGGCAAGGCAAATGGAATACCAGCTCAACTGATTCTGCCTCTGCCTCTCAGGGAAATGTCCAAAGCTATTTTTTATTTTGTTGGCTTGTTCATTTTTCTTTCTTGAATGCTTATTAATAACCCAGCAGCGATTTAGCATCTGCATAACCTCTTAGAATTCACTATATGAGCTTGAGAGTTTTTGTGGAGTTACTAATGTGAAAACTTTTAATTTGTGCTCGTGGCAGCTCCTTATTTTCTAGAAGCAGAATGCCCTGCTCTCTCAAAATACTCCTCTTAAATCAAAGCCCAAGTCTTATTCTCTTTGGCTTTATCAAAAGAGTCCTGATTACCAGAGGCCTAGCCTGTTCACAGACTTTGATTTGGAGCTCAATACCTTTTATGTTCCTTTGAATTGTTTTCTGTTGCAAACAGTCTTGCACTGTACACATGAATAATTCTGTAACTTCTACCTTGAAGCACAATAACTGACATCTGAAATTTGGTTAATAGGTATGCGCTTATCCCCATTTGATTTTTTTTTGTGCTTAAATATGACATTATCATGTATAAAGTTATCAAATATGTAGTACTGATTTCAGCTAATGAAATACTTTTAAATGCATAATCCATGTAGACATTTTCTGACATTTATGTTTAATTTTGAATCTTATGTTTTGAAATCTTTTGGAGATTGGCACGGAATAAATATTTTCAAAGCAAATGAGGCATTTTAGACTAAAGCGCTTTTGATGACATGACTTATCTGTACTCATGCAGGTGTCAAGGAGATGGGAATAGAAACAGAAAAGAATGGGGTAGCATATTTGATATTTGCAACATGCTTTTTATAAAAGGCCAACATTCTTCTTTCTAAAGTCAAGTTTCTGTAAGGTTCTTTCTTTCTTTGAAATTATGTAGAATACCTGATTCATGTTGTACTACTTTAGAAAAAGTAAGCTGTAATCAGCTTTTATGAATTGCAGTACAGTGCAAATTAACTATTACAAATTCATCCTATTGAATCTCCATGTGATCTGCACAGTAGGCCCATACAAGTTTCTAAAAAGGAGATGAAGGTTAGGATGAATGGTTTCAAGCAGTTGTGCACATTTGCAATTTCATTTGTCCACAGCTTAATTTGGACATTTTTCTTTCTGAAGCAGCGATCCAAAAGTTAACGAGGAAGCAGTGCAGTTTCTTCATTAAAATATTGAGATGCAGAACTAGAGATGAAGGCAGACTAGACTAGGGACTAGTCTATAATTTTAGAGCTAAGCAAACTTTTCTGAATCCAAATTGCTAACTCTTGACTTTTGAGTACTGCAGTACAATAGCAGTAGGGATAAAAACGAAATTAAGACCAGCTGTAACACTAGGAACCACAGATGTTTAGTACCGTTGACTTCAAAGGCAGGTCTATGTGCCATCCTCAGTAGGACCATCATTTTGTTTGCTCTGGTAGCTTTTCAGTAGGCTACTTCTTCAGGAAGGTGGAATGCAGAACTATTCGGCATCCTTACACCAATGTCTGCCAAGGCTACGTTTAATGAATTATAAAAATTAAGTGCGCCTATTACAAAAGCTGCTGTCACATTGGTAATAAACAGACTGCTGCCTTCTTGCATATTCAGTTCAAGTGATTACACTTTTTCCTAAATGCTTGTCCTTCTTAAGTGTGTAAAGTGGTTCTTTATTTCCTGCAATGGAGAGCTGTGAGTCAGCTGCTGCCCTTGGTCTCAAAGAAACCTGCAATCAAAGTGTTTCCTAAATTATAAAGGTATGCATTCAAAATAGCTGAACGACTCTTTGAAACTTAAGCCAGAGAGAGAGCTGATATCTGTCCATGAATGAGTGAAGTGGCGCAATGATCCAACTTTTCCTTGTAACCTGTTATTAGCTGGATGCTACCCATGAATCAAACACCACGGAGGTGCCCCTCTGAAACATCATTACTGCTAGGCTCAATCCTCCAGGTAGAGAGAACACTTCAGCATGTGGTGACAGAAAAATAAGCATTTTCTTTTAGACAAGAAAAGGTGCCTCTCTTAACACACCTGTAACCCGACTTTCACAGGTGCTGAGCCACTGGATTCTAGGTGCTGCAAATGCTCAGTGACTTTGAGAGTCCTGCCATAGTTGTCCAAACTACCCAGCACAGTGGGTGTTTGTAAACATTTTGCTTTACTGTCTATCTTTACAGCAAGCCCTAGGGTCTCTACCAGTTCTTACCCATTTTTGTAGTCCTGCTGAGGTGAGGGAAGCTACTGGTTAGCGGCTAAGGGTACTGATGTTATAGCGGTCTTGTAGCATGTGCAGAACGTGCATTCACAAATGACTGAGTATTTGGTTAGCTTTTTATTTGTATAAAAAGATCTTGCACGGAGTGGAGAATGAATGCAAGCTATGACTTGGCAGAACTGTAGCTACAAGTGTGCTTTCCATCAATACCATACTAACAAAGGAGGATGTGTAACGTTCAGTGAGATGAAGGCAGACTGAGACTGCCAGCAATGGAATACCGTGCGGTGAGTGTCGGGGAGGGGAACAAAAATGGAAGAGAGAGAATAAGAACTTTGCTTGAACTTTTACTCATGTTTTACTCAGAATGGGCATCATAGCAATTGGCTGTGTACAAACACTATCTATCGTTACAAAACAGGTAAGCACCCAGGAATCATCACTATTTCCAACAAGTATCAGTGCTTTTCAGTTAAACTAAACCAGCAGACATCAAGTAAGACACAATAGAAGGTTTAAGACTAATACAAACCGACATATGGTTAGTCCAGAAGTGAAATTTGGAATGGTAAATAAATTAAAACAAAATCTTTCATTAAATATAATATGCCAAAGCAAAATCCAATTGACATTTATAACAGTGCAAAATAAAAATAGCAGCATGTATATGCAACTGTAAACACTTACATTCATTACAGACAATGCATATGACTGAGAGCTGCCCCTAGCTTAAAACAGAATGCTTCCAGAAGGATTTGAAAGCAGCATTGCTTCCACAGAGATGTGACTGGCTTTCCTGTAAATTTCAGGTTTTTAGAAATTTCCACTGTCACTTCTAGTGACCCAAGCCTACTGCACAGCCAAGAAGGTAAGTGTTTGGTCAGGCCAAGTCAGAAGCTACAGACTGGTCTCCACACAAACAAACTACATTGGTATTTTGGTGCAAGTCTATTGCTCCAGAAAAAGCAGCTAAAAGTACTTAGCAAACCAACTATGTTTTTCCTGCCTTGTTTGTCTCACATTTCTGTATTCCAGTTCAGATATGTGCATACGGCCATCTTTACAAAGCCAGGTTTCTCATTCTGGTGGATGTTTGTCTTAAGTGATTTTAATAAGACAATGCTAGAAACCAGCAATACTCCATGCTAGAGCAGAAAACTGAATTCCTTAAAACTATAAAACCTGAAAATGCAATCTGATGCATGCAATTACTTGCAAACTAATGATGTTTAGGAGAGAAATCAAAACTCAAGCTTTCCATTTTATAATGTCACTCCTGACAAGATACTTTGTTAGGGCACTGGGTGTGTAAGAGATTAGATATCATGGACTTTGGCAGGTTTATGGTGGTGTTTAATCAGTAACTGGCAGAAATGGTATGTGACCCACTCTTTGTAAAGTGTGGTGTGTTGTTTTAGAATCATGTAGATGCTGTGTTTAGCATCCATGAAGTTTGTTGCTATCACAAACCCATGCAGGAGCCAAGAGCAGGACTCAACAATGCAATAAATCTGTGCGGAAAAGCCTTCCTATGGACACTAGCAAAGTAAAAGACTTCATATAGTAGTAGCCTCTCTTGTCAGGATTAGGACAAATGCCAAGTGCAGTTTGCAGCTAATGTTTCCAAACAAGTGCTCAGTTAGACATATACAGAAGTGCTGCCAGGCTGATGGCCACATTTAGTCGTTGTCTAACTTTAGGCATTCATGTTTGAATATCTGGGTCTGTCCAGGGTACAAACTCCTGAAAATGAGGGATGAGATTTCCAGACCCTAATTGTAGTGTCTTTAAAAGCAGTTGCTCTACTACAGCAGGTGTGGGTGTGTTTCTGCAAAAGAACAACTGGTTATGCTAGAACAGAGAGACCCTTAGCCACTTTCACAAATGACTTAGGTGCTTACAAGCCAGAGCTTGGGGTACAAGTCAGGTTGGTTTTACAGCAGCTATATAGCACATCAGTTGTAATAAGTACCAGTGCTTTGATCCCAAAGTTTCCACATGCAATGTGATTGATCTAGTATTCCTCTGACAGCCAGCCACTCGTGCTCTGCTACCGTCTTCTAATGGGCTTATAGACGCACACTGCCATCAGGATCATAGTGATTAGCAGGATACTGAAGATACTCCCCATCAGCACTGCAGGAAGGAAAAAGTGACATGTCGGGAAGCAGGAATCAATCTGAGCAGGAAAGAGAAGCTGTACAATTCTTGTCTTAATTAATGCAACAGGTTCCAAACTGATAACCTCAGGGAATTTTTGCTTAAAACAAGAGGCTCACCCACCCCCTCTCTGGCCCAACAGGACAGACTGAGTGAGACCCACCCCAAAATGGTCCAGTGATAACGGGGAGGTGGAGGCTGAAGTTCAGATCCCTGGTCTGAATTGGGCAGAACAGACCCTTCCACCTCCCCAGGTCGGTGCCCTGACTGCTTCACTGTTGCTTTTCCTGGGGTAGGTAAAGACAGCCTCTTGTCTTGTAACAGGGCCTACATTTTTAGTATCTCAAGCTAGGACCCTCATGAACACATTCCTTATCTGGCTCAGCCCAGATTACCAGGGTACCAAGCCTGCTTTGTTGAACAGATTCATCCTGGTAATTGTTTACTGGTCTCCAATTTGTAATCCATAAAACTTCACCAGCAGTGGTTTCACGTTTTCCTTCAGATTCAGATCCAGGATAAAGGCACTGAACAACAAAGACTGGGACTAGAGCTAGACAACCCGGCTGATTCCTTTTGTGTGGTTACTGTGACAAGTAAACTGCCTGATTTTGACCTAATATATTACTAATTAATACCTTTTTGTTCATCCAGATGTAGAAAGTCTGCCCCCTTCCCCTATTTGTCTACCACCTTATATACACGAGAGAGGCACACGTACAACAGCAAAGGAAAACCCCACATTAGGTCAACCGAGTTGTCTTTCAGGCTGCAAGACCAGGCCAGAGCCAACATGTACTCTGCCCTCTGCCTCTCTCCTCTCTGCCCACTGCTCTCATTTTCAGATTGACTGTGGGGAAAAAGAGTGAGAATCTGACTGTAGCTAAAAGACAGCTTAACTGGTCACACGGAGCACGTGCCTCTTTATCTTCATCAACAGCCTCTTTCTTAACAGTAACATTTCAGGAGGAACTCAAAGTGATTTTCCTGATAGGCAGTCGCTCTCTAAAAGGCTGCTAGTATCGCAAACTTTTTTTTTGTCTGGTGTACAACACCCGAAGACAGATAAGCACGTGCCAAAGCGAACCGAGTGCTGGGCACTTCTTTGTGCTCCACAAGATCCCTTGTTCTCACTGCTGGTTTTCATCTGATGATCGCAGGAGCCTTTGCTGCATCCGACTGCTGTCCGTGCTGGCAATGTGGCGGGGCAGTTTACAAACCGGCCTCGATGAACCTCAAGGAAGTTGGTTTTCAGCTCCCTGATGTCGCGACCGTTTCTGGGGTGGCCCAACCAGCCCTATGCTAATCTCAAGGCTGCCAGACGGGCCGTGCAGTCAGGGCTGGATGTGAGTCATCATCCATTTCCACGCCGAGAACGCCGGGATCTGCGGCGCATCTGCAGCTGCCTCCGCTTGGACCCACAGCATCCTCACGCCTCAGTGGCCCCCGTGTCCCAACCGCAGGCCAGGCCCCGGGGAGGGCTTTGGACCCTGATTGCGGGGCAGGCCCTACGCCCCCGGCATGCATCCCGTCCTGTCTTGCCTCATCCCCATCGCCGGGGAGC
>NW_017728921.1:1813241-1845799 GCF_001723895.1 Crocodylus porosus | reverse complement strand
GCCATCGCCGTGCCCCCCGGCCCAAGGTCGTGTTGGGCAGACAGTGCCCACGAGCCCGGGGGTGTTTAGTCGGTGTGAAGAGAGGGTGGGGAAGGTTTCCTTCGCCCTGGGAGATAAGGCCCCGGGGCGCTTCGAAGCCGCAATGGGGGGCTACAGAAATACGCGGGGGGCTGCGTTTTGGTGCCCAGGGCAGGGATCAGACTCGAGGACCTACCGAGGTCCTTTCCGGCTCTAAAAATCTATGAAATCTCTGGTGCGCCATGCACCGCACAAGGCAGCTAACGCCGATCGCGTAAGACTGAACTTGCCTGGCGTTTTTTAGTATAAAAAAGCGTCATTTGCACATAAGGCGAGGGGAACCCGTACTTCCCGCAGGTGACATGCTCTCTCCGGACAACAGCAGAACGGTGCCTTTGCCTATCCTCATCCGGGACGCTTCACCGCATTGCTTGTGCTGTCTGATACGGAGTCTGATGGCAGGTTCATTAGGTTAAATCCAGATTCACTGGGCAGCTTGGCCCGGCTCCATGTGAACACGGCGGTGCAAGGGAGCACGTGCACCGGACCCGGCCATTTCGCCAAATGCAGCCCCGGGTGTTCGGCTGCTTCTTGCTCTGCTCCGCAGAGGTGCACGCTTCGGCGGGACAGACTCCTACCGCCTGCCTGGAGCCATGTATGCCCGGGTTCGTAGTCTGGAAGGACGCAATCAGGAATTCTCTCCTTTTGGCCAAGGGAATAGCACATGTACAAGAAAGGTTAATTTTTCAGTGAACTAAGAGAGTTTGTTACAAGTGATTCCTCTATTATGCCTTTTTTTCCCCAACCACTCTCCATCTGGATTTTCTCTGATGCTTCCTAGTGCATTGAAAGTGAGGTTTTCTGTTCTCTTGAGAGAGTGAGCCTTGCAGTAAGAATCCACTTGTTCTTGGCATCAGTCTTAGGCATGTTCTGTTTGTTGTCTTTCAGAAAGGATCCTTATCACCATCAGTCTTATTAGCAAACTGTACCCGGCATTTGTACAGAGAAGCTGTTCTAAAACAGCCTTCTGCTCTCATTCCACGTGTCTACCCTGGGTTTACAGAAAAGCACAAGCAAAGATGATCAAAGTCTGTTTGTAAAGGAAACATGCTTGGAAATTAACCGTCATAAAGAACTATTTGCAAAATAGCTATGAATAACTCATAGCAGTTCTAGGGTGATTTACCTTTGCAGAAGTTTATTATAAGTTTAATATTGGCATTTATGAGAAAATGGTTTCACAGCCCTGTCAGAAATGAAAATGTATAGCTTGTTAGAGTGAAAGCTGCAAAAAGAAGCTTGCTGCCTGCAGATTTATAAATGAAATGATATTTTTTAATAGCAAGGTTTAATTTATAAACATCAAGATACCAGGTAGCAAAATAATACAGAATGCTGTAGGAGCCTGGTGGACTATATAAACTTTATTAAGACATTGTCACGACAGCAGCACTGCCTTTCATCACCTTTGTGTCCTATTTTCATTTTATCCAGTAAAAGAAAATAAGGCAGAAAGCCGTCAGCACAATGGGGAAGGGAAAGTAACTTATAAGCAAGCATGGCAGATTGAAAATTGTGCAAAGAATAACAACACACTGCATTGGAAAGACATGCCACAGACACGGATCAATGACAGTACACTGGCTGTAGTAGGAAACCTGGGAGTTGTAAGGTGTTTGATGGGGACAACAAGGTCTCGTGAAGGCTGAAAAAGGTAATAGATGATGATAAAGGTGCACTGCTGAGATCCCAGATCATCTGTGCAGACTGTGAATACAGGTGTGTTGCAGTGATGTGCGGGGTGCATGTGTTTTGTTGCCCATGGCTGGTTGGATTTAGAAGCGCTCAACTGTGTATCCTAGGGCCTGTACTGCCAACCACTGTTGGAGAGTTGCCAGCCATACTAGTTGTAGGAGCCTGTGGTTTTGGAGCAGATAGGGTCACTATCAAATTTCAGGCAGTGCTGACTCCTGTAACACCCTGAGTTACCAATGGTTTGTCTTAGTATTTGCTTTTTTAAAATAAAATAGCTGAGGAGCACTCCTGTCTTACTGGAGTGTCTAAACTGAAATCCAAGATGCTATGGTTTTTGAACCCAAAAGCTTGCTTAAAAATTGTTTTCCAAGTATTGAGTTGGTCTAATAAAAGATATCAGATTCACCCAAAGAACCTTGTCTGACTGTTTAGGGAGAGCATTTTTGATAAATATGATGTTGCCAGAGTTGTGGGATACAATGGGCATCTATATTTGAGCCTAGGTGTGTAAATAGAAGAAATAGTGAGCTTCAGCTTTTTGCCTGCATATGTACATGTGTTTATGGTTTATGTCTATCTGTCCTTTTTTGTTACTTGTTTGGGAAGCCTGGCCTAGGGAGCAGGATGCCCGGTCTGGGATTTGCCCTTGTTGTGCTGTCTGGAGAAGTCACTTCCCCTCTGTGTACCCATCTCTAACATGGGATAACAATATCAGCTTTTAGTGACTTGCGATCTATGACTAGAGGGGCACAATGTAGCATTGTCATGTTTGGGACAGTTTAGTGAGTGATGGCTTTGAGAATCACCTTTAAATGGAATGTCCCCCCAGGCACTCAGTTTAGTGGCGTGATAATTAAGTGCTAAGACAGGACAGATGCTGCAAGCTGAGTTACAGGCATTTGTTGACAGGACCTGCCTCTACCCCATGCACTGGCTAGTTATCAGTACAAATTTAGATCCACCGTAGAAGTTAATCCAATCTCTAACAGTGTTTAAAAAAGGCCAGCAAGGTATTCTGAATTCCCTTGAAAACGTCAGAGCCCAGATCCATAACTAGGCTTATCTCATAATAATCACCATCTAATCTGTTCCCCATGTCACTTGCATTTTGAATAAACAGTTTTTGCACTTGGCGTTCAGTACATTTGAACCAAAGACCGACCGATGGCATTTCTCAGCAAAACCTGTTCACACGTAGTCATGTCAAACAGAACAGTCCTATTCTTGTAGCAGGCACTTGCAGCTCTGTGCCCTTCTGAAACCTGAAGAATTGTGAAGTTGGCTTAGAATCAGACTTGTCAGTAAGGAATTCCTCCCACGTTAGCTGGAACTATTCTCAATTCAAACAAGCAAGCAATGATGGAAGCCTATTTTGCTTCCCTTCAATGAGCTCTGCTCACAACTTGTGCTTTGTTTTCTCTTTCAAAGGGGACTTTGATATTGGAACAATGGGTTCAATGCAGTCCCAGGTGCACCTCCCATGGCATTCTTTCTGTCAGACTGATTGGATGGAGGAGCCACTATGTAAGGAGGTCTGCACATATGCCTGAGAAAAGGTAGAGGAGCTTCTCCAGTGGTCATGGCACAAATCCAGAGCAAGTTCACCCAAGTCAGTGGAATCACCCTCGTTAGATACAGCAGGGAAACTGAGATCACTGTCAACCTCATCTTTCATCTTAGGCTATCCTGGGAGTCATTATCCCTGTGATCCACCCTGCTTCTGGGCCCCTTCATGGCATGAGCTGCTTAGGTTTTGCAAATCTGCTAGCACTGCATTGCAGGTCAGAGTCCGTTACCCCTTGTCCTCAGTTTGTGATCAACCTATTTTCCACATGCAACCTACTGCACTCTTTGTGCCAGTTGAATTTGGCTCAAATTGCAAAAAAGTCTAAGCATGCAAGTCCTTGACCCTCCTCACCCTGCTACTTTCTTCCCTACATTGGTGGAAGGAAGAGGTTCCTACTCTGGAGTCCATCATATCCATGTGTCTGCTCCAATGGCAGCCAGGACAGAACAGAATATACCAGGCTACACAAATGTCTCTCAGGGAGGGTCAAGGTATACTATGATAATGTAGCGGCCTAAAAAGCACCTTATGACTTCACTGCAGGAAGAGGAAGGGGAAAGGCAAATCTATTTCTAAACAAGAGATCTCCTGGATAATGAAGAGGACAGGAAAGACAATTTGGAGGTGTTCATGGTAGAGAAATGGATTTAAGTTGGAATATAACACAGGATAGACCATTAGTGCTGTAGAGGCATCCAAGTGTAGCAGTGAAATCAGTTCCACTGTGTGGAAAGTGCATATGTGCGGTTGGAGAAAAAATGCCTGCCTGAGACTGGAAGAGGGGTATTGTGCTTCCAAAGTCTGTGGTTATCTTGGGTCTCCCAGCCTGAACCACAGATCTGCCTCATGCTGTCAGTTAGCACTTAGGCAGGAGGTTCAGGTGTGGAAGCAGCTGCCATGTTGTGGCCAGTACAATGCCTTAGGCATGGGGGTGTGATGTGGGGGGAAGGATCACAGTCTGCTCTGTAACTATGGCTGTCCGCACCATGACAATGAGACTTCTGGTCAAACTAGAATTTTATTGATAACTCAGACACAGGTGAATCTCGATCCTGCTCTCGTTGCAGCTGATGCAGAGATCATCTCTGCCTTCAATAGGAACTGGATCGGGACCCTTAGACATATGATTAGGACACTGATAGTACAGGCTTTTACTGAGACACATGGTCATGTACAGCTGCTATGGCATGGATAAACAGTCTGCAGAGAGTGGCACTGCTGTGTGCTTCAGGTCTTGAGCTGGCTTTGACCAGTGTGCACAGGTTTTAGGGAGAGATGCAAGAGAGCAATTCAAATCATGATCGTAGCTGTTCTCCCTGTCCATGTAGTGTGTTATGTTGTTAATCACAGAGCTGGCTGGCAGTCTTCGCCTCCCTTCTTTGGGCTGTAGAATTAGGGGACAGGTGACATACTGACTGACTCTGCTGGCTGGTCTCGGATGGTTTTCTCCGGCCGAATGCACTCTGCCAGACGCTAGCAGGGATGAGGAGGAAATGGGTTACCTTCTACAGCTCTGGTGAGCATCCAACCTGAGCTGGGTGATTTAGCTTTCCCATCACAACCATCTACCACTGAAAGCCTCAGCGTCTGGTGCAGTCAGGTGCTAGGAAGGGGTGCCTTGTGGATGGGGAGATGAGGTCTGTGACCTCGGGGTCAGATAATAAATTCCACTTTGCTTTGTAATGACATCACATTACACACACTGTTGTAACGTCACTACCTGCTTGGCTTTGGACCCTCATTTCACAGCAGGAACCTGGCAGCCAGCTGAGCAGCTAGGTCCAGGGGCCGTGACATGGAGGCAAGGGCCACCATCAAATGGTTCTGCTCTAGTGCAGCAATAGGTTTGCTACATGTTGGGCTCTTGTCTTTGAAGGGAACTCTTTCCTGAAGCTGGCAGGAGCATTTTTATATGAGAGAAAGGGAAGGAGAGGCTTACATCTGGGAATTGCCTGCTAGAAGCACAGGGACAAGACAGGGGTCAGTGGCTGCTTTGAGAGCAGAATTCTCAGTCAGTAAAAGGAGGTCATTCCACCCGCAGAAGCAGAAGAGAAAGCCAAGCAGGTGGGAGGAGGTGACTAGACCAAACCCTGGACTCATGAATATGGGGAAGCCAGACCAGGGGGCTGTGCAGGGGTGGTATTGTTTCCCCTAGATCTGTAACTCCACAGTTGTGTCAGAGTGTATTTGCATAAGGAACTCCTTTGTGAGGCTGGCCTAGCTTCTCCCATTGCACTGCACCCAACACTGGCTCCCAGCCTCCTGCAATATCTGAACAACACAGGACTGCATAACATCACATCCTGCTCTTCCTGACCTGCTTGAGAGATCCAGGTGTCCAGACCAGTTTGTACACCATGTAGACAGGGATGCAGATGAAAGATGATGCTCCGATGAGGTACCCTACTGAGATGCTCCACTCTGGGTACTGGTAGTCAAAGAGCATGAGTGGTGGCTGGTCCAGGAGAGAGCTGACTATTATAAACTGTTAACAGAGCAAGAGAGCTATGTGAGAGGTGTATGATTTCAAGACCTGCATTCCAAGGGCCAATGACAAGCACATGATCCACCCTGATTCATGGGGTAATGGCATTTTTTGGTAATTTAGAAATGACTGTATATAATGATGTACTAAAATTCCATTCAACACAGCATCCATGTTTTTTTCTCCCCTGTAATACTCATTCATGATTATACCAGGATCATGTGCATCTGTGCCTTCTTAGCTGGGATTAATTCCCTGGTGCCAGCAAATTGGTATATAGCATCTCACAAACTCTCAGACTGGTATCCAGCAAACTCACAAACTCATGCTGAGTTATTAAAGGCCAGTATGGGATTTAAATCAACATTTTCCAGACAGACATTCCTTACTAGCTCTGATCTAGGTTGTCTGTCAAGTTTTCATCAGAGGAAGACCTCTCAGAGTTTGCCCCTTTGAGGTTATTTCTCACTGGTGTAAATCAGTCATTCATTTTCCTTCTGCCTTGTTTATAGTACTTTGCCCCTAAAACCTAAGCTCTCAAGTCCTTAAAACAGCTATTAATCCTCACAATCCCTCTCCCCCCTGGAAGGCAGGTGATATTAGTATGTCCTCTCTCTTACAGATGGGCATTCTTTGAAGTCCAGTGTAAGGCTGGCATTTCAAAGGTGATGGATCCAGTACACAGTGCAGCACTGGAGCTGCATTTAAAATAGCCTGTCTGGCAAGCTGGGCCACAGTAAAGCTGATACATTGCAATCTTTAGAGTAGATGGATTTATTTTATAGAAGGGACATGACAGGGCCAAAATCACTGGGGGTGTAAGAAGGCATAACTTCATTGACTCAAGCTGAATTGCAGCTGCCAACTGTGAGCTGTGGCCCATGATATATAGATCATGCAGATCAATATGTGCTGTGCAACCTTTTTATTTGACAAGTGCATAGTCTCAGTGTGTATGGATAGAATGTCATGTTCCCACTTAGCAAACTTCCTATTGATTTCTGGTTACAGAAAACAAAGGAGGTGGCTTTTCATAAACAACAGCCCTCCTTCCTTATACACCCAAGGGTGACTGAATTGGGGAGCAAGGGAGGGTGAGTGGTGGGTGCAGGGAGACCTAAGCTTGCTTTGACATTGCTAACACAGGCACTGAAAGCAGTGGAGACATGATGGCAAGTGCTTTAGTTCATAGGGTTGCCAGAGGGTTTGGATAGCCTGTGCTAAAGTGCAAATGCATCCACTGAGCTGATCCACCATAGCTGCTGCATCTTCACAGCCTGTGTTCTCTATATTAGCTAGATGGAGGTTACCTCAGCTGTTACTACATAGGTCATATTGTGCTATAGATGTCCTCCCAAAATCTGTCAGGTCTTATGTCAGCATTCCAGCTGGCACGTGCATGGTTAGTTAGGTGTCTAAAGGAAAGTTAGCAAGCTGAGCCCCAGCTTGGGAGAACAATACTCACTGCTAAAAAGGCTGGGCTGATGGCCACCCAGCAAACCTGCCAGAACATCCCTGGGGCGAAGCCCAGCATGGACTTCACATCGTTACAGAACCGCTGAATTCCTGTGCGGAAGAAAATGGACCACAAACATTGTGTCACTGCTCGGCAAGGAAGAGTCAGCACCTACAGAGAACTCACGGAGAAAGCTCACAACTGCCAGGCTCGTGAGAGACTGTCCTTCATTCTAGCCTAGCCAAGACTGCTTACATGGCTACAAGAATAAGTCCTATTAGGTCTTGTGCACAGAGAAGCCTGTGCACAAGCATTTGAAGGGTCAAGATTGTTGGCTGTTCAGGGCCATCACTTAATAACAGAGGGGTCCAAAGGGAGTTTCCTTACCGTAAAACCATGACACTGCTATTGCTTCTAACAACACTACAGCTAGAATCGAGCATCCAGCGCCAAACTCTTCCAGTAGTTTTACAACGTATGCCCCACCCTGGAATGACAAATGCAAGCTGGCTGTAATGTTAGTGACTCTTGGGTAGACTGGGCAATGCTGGATTCTTGCTCCTTCCACTGAGCTGGCTTTTTCAAGCATTCAATCCATACATTGGAGGGGAGTTGCTAAGCCCCTTGTGGGGCTTAGGACTGAGGGTGCTTAGGTGAAGGAGACTTTTCTCTTCCTTGGGATATTGCTGCAGGTGCAGTCCTGTAAGAAAGGCTGAGTGAAGGAAGCCAGTCTAAGAGAATCTGCTGGGGTCAGTTGAGAAAAACCAGATGTAAAAAAAACAAACTGGAAGTGGGGAGCCTTACTTTGAACATTGCCAGGACAAGCCAGCCTGGTGCCTGAAAAAGAAAACCAGGGCTCACCAGTCTACTGGAGTGTTTCCGTTTGAGTGTGTCAGTAAAACAGTGAGATTGGGGAGCTGGCTAATAGAGCTCCAGGCTTTATAAGGAATTTGGAAAAGCCTTTGACCAAATTGCACACAAAGGACTGTTAAGGAAGCTAATTAGGTCTGGGTGAGGGAGAAAGTGTGGTTACATAGAGGCTATGAAGCAACAAGCAAACCACAGGGTTATGTGGGCTGTAGGGGCTGCCCAGTAACTTGGCCTGGGACTGGTGGTTAGTGTGATCTGCAAAATGGAATAAAGTGCAAAGTGGGAAACTTAGCAAAGGACTTAAAATGAACCAGGGTAGTGGAGAGTAGGGACGATTGCAAAGGAATCCCAGGGACCTTCTCAAGCCAGGAGAATGACAGCATGACGGCGGCAGAAATTTGGCGAATGCCTTTGTGGAAGATGAAGATACTCTGCTTGTTCCCATTGCGGGGCTGTATGTCAGCAGTAGCCTGCTCTCCCACGGGCATTTCCCAGGCAGCCTGTATGAAGGTCCAGCAGCAGAAGGAGGTGGCATTGCATCCACGCTCTGACATACTCACGTGCGTCAGTGTAGTGAGAGAACCCAGGAAGCACATGGTGATGAGGCCAAGAACAAACAGCTCCCTCCGCTTTGCCAGGATGTGAGGGTATTCATCCACTATTGCTGTGATCACAGCCTCCAAGCCTCCGAACTGCACAGGAACCAGAGGAAACCGTGGGGGAGCCAGAAAGAGAAAACAAAGGCTCAGATTCTGCACTTGGTGCAAAATTCACGATAACCCCATAGACTCTTTCTGGATATTTCATTTTTTGATTAGCTTCAAAGGCCTTTCCCTGGCTGCACACTGTACATCAAACCCCAAATTTGGAGAATGGTGCACAGATGTTATCCTTGGATAATATTAGGGGTCATCACATCTTATTTTCAAATGAAAAAAAAATCATGGGCTCTTACAATAATTGCTGGAGTGAAATAAAAATCATAAAACAGAAAGGACCTTTTTATGTAAACCCATCCTGCTGTGCTTGTCCCTGTTTTCCTAGCCAGCTCTGAGAAAAGTCAACTTCTTTTGTCATTTTGGGGGCTCGTCAGCAGCATCACTAGGCTGAGTAACACCAGGGATTACCCACCCCTCAGGGATTATCGCTTAGGACCAATTCCTTGTCCCTTTGAAGTTAATAAAGGGACCTGGGGGAGGCAGAATCAGCCTTATACAGAGCAGAAATGAGTAAAAGGCCCATTGAAATAACCTGAACATGGGTCATTTTGAGAGGAGAAGCAACAGGGTATTTTTCACAGCCTGTGGCCCTGTTTTTTGGATAGATGCCCAGCACTGACCAGAGTTCTGGCCATGGAGGAATCCTTCTAGGGCAGGGTGCTCTGCAACGGGCACTTAGGTCTTTCCTGGATCATGAAGGTACCTACCGTGCTGTCCAGCCCCAGAGTTATCACCATGAGGAAGAATATGATGGCAAAGAAGGTAGAGCCCATCATGTTGGCGATGGCCTCGGGATAGGTAATGAACAGCAGGCTGGGACCTGGAAGGGAGATGCTGGTTATTCCTTGCTCTCCAGTTGCTCTGAATGTGGTCCTGTGTGACAAATTCTGTCTCGTGCCCACTGGCAGAAGTATGGGGATTTTCGTGCCATGTTAGAAAAGCTCTTGGGAGAAGATTGTCCAAGGCAGGAGTGAATGGCAGTTCAGTGCCCAACCCTCACAGAGAAGAAGTAGGTGCCTCATTCCTCTTTGTGCAGGTGAAGATTGTTCTGTTACTCACACCTGCCAGGCCTGGGCTTCTGTCCCCATTCGTGCCAAAGCCCCCTCAGTGCCTGGTCACTCCTAGGGAAGGCCCCCACCTGAGCTGCCAGGTCATTGCCCTGACAACCATTACTTAAGGCCTGTGAAGAAGGTAGTTTTTCCTTCTGCTGAATTAGATGGGAATAGTCGAGGCACAGGAATGTGACACAGCTTGCCAGAGCTCATGGGCAACTGGTACCTCCTGAGTCTGGGGGGGCACCTGCAGAAGCCAGTGGTGGCATTGGCATTGGGGACAGGGTTGGCGAGCACCTGTAGAAGCTGCTGCTGGTGTTGGCAGAGAAGACGACCCTGTCATGGGGGGAACACTCCCCAGTCCTGTGTCCCTCCTACCAGTCGCCTATGCCAGAGTTCATACAGCAAAGCCAGGGGCATAGCTCAGGATCTGGATTTGCAGGATTGACCATTAATCACCCAGCCCCCAACACATGGTTGCAGACCAGTATCCATTATCTTGGAGGGCAGAAGGGACTATTCCAAGGCTAACGGAGGGCAAACCTTTGTCTTTTGCTACATCTTCTACTTCCACGTCCCTCATTTCAGCCATGTAGCCCAGCACTGTGAAAATGACAAAGCCCGAGAGGAAGCTGGTCAGGCAGTTCACCACGCTGGTGACGATCGCGTCCCTGAAAGGCAGAAAGGGGGAGAGTGACTGGGACGGGTGCCGTTCCCAAAAGTTCCTGCATTTCTAGCTGCAGGAGTTGTTGGCCCAGAGGCAAGAGGGTTCCTGCTAGAGGCAGTAGCTGTGTTTGGACAGGATAACTCAGCTTGCCTAGGAGTAAACAGAGCTGGGCAGACTTTTTTAGCAGCTGGAACACCACCTGAGAGACTTCCCACAGGCAGACAAGCGGGTGTTGTGTGGAAGCAGGGGAGTCCAGCCTCTGGGATGCTGAAGGCACCAAAGCAAAGCCCCCAGTTGGCTTCTTACCGGTAGCAGTTGTTGTTGAAGTGGTTATAACTGGCCAAGGCAAGAAGAACGCCAAATCCAGGGCCCAAGGAGAAGAATATCTGGGCAGCAGCATCAACCCAAACCTGGCAGAGCAAGCAGAGAAGCTGGATGGAGGCAGGATTGCAGGTGTCTCCTGAGGGCTTGGGCTCAGCCAGAAAGCCCAGCTCCCAAGCAGACACAGGGCAGGTCCTGCCCAGTGGTCCATGGTGCACAGGGTGTACACCCAGGCGTTTGGGCAGTGGCAGCTTTGCTTCCTGGGGTGCCCTGAAACTTTCCCTTTGCTCCAGCTGTGCTCACAGTGACTGGGAAAAGGGAGGGCTGCTGAATGATTAGCCCTGTCTCTGTTATGAAAGGCTCTAACTGGAGAGCATATCGCTGATTACCTTTCATGAAAATGCTCAAGTGCAGCTCTGTGCTAATTACAGACAGGAAATCTATTGTCAGGCCAGCTTTATACGGGCGGGCGAGAACGCGGCAGGAACGGAACCCGGCAGCAAATGAGATGGGTGATCCAATTAAAGATTTGCATTTCCAAGATCGTGGCTAGCATGCCGCTATTTTGTGCAGGAATAATAAACCCATTACTCTCTGGTTCTCTCGTCTGGGCCGGGCATGTGCCCAATAGACTTGCAAGTGCTGACTCTTGTGTGAGCAAGCTCCTTGTTAAAGGCCATTGTCCATTGAGGTGGCTGGAGCAGATTACTAGGCTGGGAGATGCATCAGGTACACCTACTTTCTCATTAAAGTATGTGATGCTGTGGCTAATGTTCTCTCCCTGGCGTGCTGCTCTAGCAATATCTCCCTGCCAGTTCTTGTCTTTTGTGTCTCAAGCCCCACGCTGTAGTGGGAAGGCCACTCATGGACATTTTCACACCCATGTCACACTCAGAGCAGTGTCCTATGACACAGCAGCCACTCTGTATCATGGGACAGCTTCCACTGCAGCCAGTATTCTTGTGCATCTGATTTTCCCTGCTGTGGACAAGGCAATGAACCCCGGGGAGTGCCTGGAGCTAGCAGGTTCCTCTTCTGCCTGCCTTGAGAGACACATGATCTCTCTAGGGTCATCAATCCAGTGCTGAAGTTTATGCTAGTTTCTAGTATAAAACCAAAACAGAGCATTTAACCCTTCTTTGCTTGACTCACAGGCTCTTCCGTGACTCCTCAAAACTTGGCTACACCCAACAAACACCTGGCTACACAGGGCAGAGCCCTTGACGGGGACTTGTTTGCTAACACTTACTGCAGTGCTAAGGAGCTTCTCCCAGTTGGGTCGAAGATAGAAGACGACCCCTCTCCATGCCCCAGGCAGAGTCGCTCCCCGAATCAGTAGTATGAGGAGGACAACGTAAGGCAGAGTTGCTGTCACCCACACCACCTGGAAAGCAGGGCCGGATGTCACTGGCAGGGACAAGGGAGGTAGACTCCAGCTGGAGACAGACAGAGAAGACACCCCAGGCCTCGCTGGCAGTGATGGAACTGGAATGGCCAGCCAAATTAACACAACCTGGTTGGGGGGATGCTATCGCACAACATCATTATAATGAACCCTGTTTATAACATCCCCCTTTTAACAATCCCAGCAGTAGGAGCCAATTTTTTTCATTACTAAGATGCAGCAAATTGACTAGCCTCTTTATAGCGAGCACCCTCTTTTAATGAGCTTTTCTCCTGGTCCCACAGGGGTTCTGTATAACGGAGTTGTGCTGTTCTTTAGCAGTGGGCTGAAAGCAAGCAGCATTCCTGCAAGATTTTGGCACTGCATGGAGCAAGGAAGCTACCAGGAAAGAATGACCTATATTTTTTACACCCCGTGAGGGCAGAGCAGGTTGTTACAATCCCTTGGGGGATTTTTGCCTTTCCTCTTTGTTAGCAGGTTGTCACCTATCAGATCTGAGTGCCCAAATACACTTAGTGTTTGGGTGACTCCTAACATGCAAGGGAATCAGTCTGGTTTAGACAACCCTTTGCAATTTGCAGTGCCCCTCTACTGCAAAGTCAGGCAGCATCACTGAATCTGGTTAACCAGGCTCCTGGTGTGTGTGGGAGAGGCAGAGCATGCACAGCAGGACCCTCTGTTTTGAGCAAGGATGCTATGCAGTGGGTCCTCTTCACAGGGGGTGAGGGCTCTCCTGAGATGGGGCACTGTCAGAAAAGCCTTTGGGCAGAGCTGGAGTTGGAGGCTTGGTTACCTTCCCTGAGGTTTTCACACCTTTCCACAGGCTGAAGTAAACAATAGTGAAGATGAGGAGCAGGCAGAGGAGGAGCTGCCAGCGGATCCCACCCACATCATACAGGCCACTGGACTTCTGAATCTCAAGGACCTTCCTCCTGCGGCAAAAGAAATCCAGGATTAGGTGCTGATCCAAGAAGGGGAAGGCACATCCTAGTCTTGTCACCTGTGGGTCTTTTGTCATTTGGCTGAATCTGTTTCTGCCCCAGGTGTGCCCAGCTTAGACCATAAGAGCTGCAGCAGACCTGCAGAGAGCTTGCTTTAGTAGCAGGTAACTCCTGAACTCTAGGCTCAGCTCCTGACTCACTGTGGGTAGCGGCTTTAGGCAAACAAATCACTGAAGCGCTGGACAGACAATACATTTATAGCAGTGTAATAAGTACTACACCAGCATAAACAAAGGAGCAGGCAGATGACATAAGCCCCTAAACCAGGGCAAGTTTGCCTAGTCTGGTGGAGTTTTAGCTCTGCAGGAATCTGGTGTAAAACTCCACCAGCAGAAATTACATTGGGTTAGGTTTCGTCTGTCTAGACTCCTTTAGGGTAGCCATTTGCTACAAGCCATTACCTGCTTCTCCATCACCTACCAGTCAGGCAGTCAGAGCCACATGTTGGATGAGCTGCCCCTGGGTAGTTGCATGACTGCCCCTTCAGAATCTCAGTCTAATTTACATCAAGATACAAAGCACTGCAAATTACTGTGGGGTATGTGTTTATAAGCCTCTGAGATCTTGGTCCTTCGCTCAGCAAATCTTAGCATGTGGCTGGACCCCAAGGAGAGAAGGAATTTTCCCAGCCCACCTATGTCTTCCACTTACATGCACTTACATATAAAACTCTTCAGCCGGCGACTTGGAGAAGTTGCTCCAGGTCACGTTGTTCTTTCCAAAGTAGTTGGTGCAGTTGGGTGTGTTCCAGGGGTTGTCGCAGCTTGTCCATGGCAGGGAGCTGGTGAAGGAGGAGTAGAAATAGTACAGGGCCCAGGCGATGATGGTGTTGTAGTAGAAGGAGACGTACAGGCCAATGATGCAAATGGCAAAGCCAATCCCTGTGAGGGGTGAGAGATTGCTTTAAGAGATGTTCCTGTTCCTCCTGACTGCTGTGTGGGCAGGGTTCCTGCGCATGGCATTCGGACAGGATAGTGTAGTGAGTGGTGACTTTGGAGCCTTCTATTTTTATTTCTCAGCTAGAGGCATCATCCTTCTGGAAATCATGCCCTTGCAGGGGATCTACCAGTCGGGAACCCAAAACCGGGGCCCTGAGAATGCAGTGTAATGGCAGAACTTTGGCAAATGTTGGTCACTAAATCATGGGATAAATCTTTGGGGAGACTGCTTTGACTTTGAGGAACTCTGATACAGGAAGCATCTCAGGAGCTGGATCAGGGTCCCTGGGTCTTGATCTTGACTGTGGATGTGAGTCACTGTGCACAAATCAGTTCATTTCTCTCTGCTCATGAATTTCCCCCTCTGAGCTGTGTTTGCTTAAAGTCTGCTGGCCAGCTTGTTGCAAAGCTTAGTTGGTATCTGCAAAGCCCAGTGAGCTAATCGGTTAGAAGGGACTATTGGACTGCTGAGCTCTCCATGAGGACTGAGCAAAAATACTTTGGTGAGATATTGTTGTGTGGTTTGGGCCTGTGGTTGCAGGAATTTCCTGTCATCTCCTGTGTGGACAAAGCAGAGAATTGAGCACATACACCAGAATTAAACTGGGGGTGGGGAGGGGTGTCTTACCTTTAAAGATGGGACAGATCCGTTTCCAGATGGGGATGGCTCCTGTCCTGTGGAACTGTCCCAGGGCCAGCTCCATATAGAAAAGAGGCACCCCCCCAAAGACGGCCATCAGGGTATACGGGATGAGGAAGGCCCCTGCAGAGGGTGAAGCAAAACCGTTGTAGGCATTGGCAGCAGGGGGGCAGGTTCACTCAGGCTGGGTGAGTATCCGTGCTGCATACAGGCTCCGGGAACGAGCAGCCATCCTTGCCCATGTCAGAGCCACAGGGGATGGCGTCTGGGATGGGGGCCTGGCCCTCCTGAAGTCAACAGGAGCTTTGCTGTCAACTTCAGCAGAAGCAGGATTTCATGCCTGGTTCCAAGAGGCAACATTGCCCAAGTGGCTTCTCCAGAGATGTGGGCTTACCAGGGCTCTGCGTCCCCTCACAAACTGCCGCAGACACAGTTTTCAAGCCCATTCCTCTCCCTGTTTTACTTCGCTAAGGAATCAGGGTGTTTTTTTTAGGAGCTGCAGGGACACACAGCTCCAAAAAAGCTGGACTTTCTGGACTTTGTGTGGCTGCATTGTGGCTTAAAGCCATCCTGCTTTTAGTTAGGAAGAGATGAACCAGCTGTAACCCCAAGCTAGACAGCATCACCATGGGGAGGAAAGAGGCATTAAGCACCTTTCAGGTTTGAAAAGGTTCTATAGAGGAACATCCCAATGAATATGCATTGTCCCTCTCCCAGATAAATAATTAACATTGTCATTTGCATTTTTCATAATGGGGCAGTAATTACTGGGGCTAGACTTGTACTGACTGGATTCTTTCTACCTGGAACTGCTTCTACACTCCTCAGAGTAATCCTGCGGGGAATTAGTTAACGTAGGCCCCCCTACCTCCACTGAAAGTCCTGTACCCAGAGAGATGGCTGGTCTGACTTGTTCCAGCCAGTGGGCATGCAAGGTTTTCCTTTTGCTGAATGGCCATTGGCAAGGGTATCATTGGAAGATGTGGGCAACTTCATGGCTGCAGTGAATATGAGCAAGGAAGTTTACTGCTCTTCCCAAAGGTGCGTGACAAGGCATGGAGGGACCTGCACAGGGGTCATGCCCATGTTGTGTGTGGATCAGGACACCGGAGTCTGGATGAGTCTCTGAACTACCCAGGTCTTCTGAACCTGTGCTGGGACTCTCAGGCATAGGGGTCTCAGGTAAAGCCCCCAGCACTCCCTGTATCAGTTGAAAAGAGCTCTTTTTCCTCTTATAATCTGGTTCTGACCTTGGCAGTGTACCAGAACTGCATACATAACACAGTCCAACATCGCTGCCTTTCACTGCTCCCCAGAAAGACAGAGTGCAAGGGCTTCTTAGCTGGGAAGACTTGAGTGGAGCCAGGTTTGTGAAGGGGAAGGTATGGAAGGAAAGTGGCTTGGCCTTATAGGAATGGCCTCACTTCACAGACACAGGCAGGGCTCCAGCCAGTACAGTGGTCAATCCAGCTATGTCTGTACAACACCTGGTACAATGGGGCCCAATCCTGAGCATGACTGCGTTGTGAATATAGGCAGCCACGACACTGGCCACAGGCATTTGCTTGAATGCTGGGTCCCATTGGGGAGGAAGGCAGAGGGGGTGTACCACACTCCAGTTACAGTCAGAACAGGTGTTGCCAGGCAGCTGCTGGGGCAATCACCCTCCACCTTTGGTAGAAGCCATTTCTGCCTGACCTGGACTGAAAGGCCACCCCCACATCCCTCTGGGGTTCCAAAACGTTGCATTGTTTGTCAGGATTGCGAGTGGCCTGGGAAGGGACGATGCCATTTGGTGACCGTTTTTTTTTCAGTGTTTGTAACTCCACCCTTCACCCATGATAGATTGGAGAGAGGCAAACAATTAGGTGTACAAATAGCACCCCCAGCATGTCTCCTATAGTAGCTAGAAATGAAGTTAACCAGCTGTTTCTTGAGCTGTATGTCTGATGTTGTGCCAGGGGCACTAGCAATCTCACTACATGATGAGTGCTATCACGCCCAATGTGTGCCCTGCTGGAGGTCAGCAGGAAGCAGTCCGAGAAACATGGAGAAACACGGTCATGGAATAACAGAAACGTGGCCCGCTGCAGTTGCTCTGTCAGGCTATTTATAGAATCTGCTAATTTGCCGAGGAAGAGTCGAAAAGATATGCATGCATTGCCTGACACAAGGGAAGCAAAGGCCCTGACCCTCTGAATTCATCCAGGCTGTGCCATCTGATCATCACTGCTTTGAAATGCAAACAAAACACAGCATTCACTGTGGATAGGGCATAAAACTTTTTTCTGACTTTGCAAATAACTTGCAGGATGCCAGTGTAACCACTTGCCTCATCCTACGTTGCCTCAGTGGTTCACTGAGAGAGAAGCAGAGAAATGAGGCTTGATGAAACAAGAGGGTATGCTGTGGAGAAGGAGCTTAGGAGGTGGTCTTTGAACAAGGGTGCTAACAGTTCTCTAAAGTCATGAAGGGAAGGCCAGTCAGTCCAAGCCCAATTATCATTTTATTTTATGTTAGGAACACAAATGAAGAACAGGTTACATTTGCTGCTTGCACAGGTGTTCACTCTTTCTCTTTGTGCCCTTTTGGGCTTTTATTTTTTTTTTAAGAACAGCATCTTAGTGTTTTAATGCTTTTATAAAACGTCCTTTAGATTTCTACTGTGTGTCATGTTTTAAGGTCGATTGACAACAAGCCATTAATTGCTCTCAGTTACACTGCAGTACATCTGGAGTAATCCCATGGATTGAAGTGCAGATGCTTTGAAGCAACACGAATGAAGCTGAAATCAGAATCTAGCCTATAGCCTTCAGCATAGCATAATTATTGTGTTGTAATTTGCCCAAACATTAAAGCATGACACCCGAACTCCCAAACTTTTGGCAGTCAAATCCACCGTGTTTTCTGCAAACAATGTAAAACATCTTTATTTCCACATTTTTACACTCTTAAAAAGAGATTTTTCTACTCTTATTTAAAACAGATCATTGACTAAACAGTTGCTGGAAACATTTTCTAACAGTAGGATTCTGGGGAATTTTGAACTTAATTTGAAGTTAATTTCTGTCAGGAAGAAATAATCAGAACGTTTAATTAATTGGTTGAGCCTACTGAAAGCTGCTTTATAGACATCTAAATTCAAGTACCACGGACAGCTCCACGACGAGCCTTTTTAGGCTTTATTTTAAAGGACTGTAACTGTACGAGAGATATGCCTGTAATCTCAAATCAAGAATATTTGGGATGTTTGAAATAATGATCTTAAACTGCAAGGCATCAAAAGGAATCAGTTTCACAAACTGGCAAGACAACTTTGTTGTCAGCCACTGAGCAGGATTTGACCTTTGTGGTACTTTTTCATAATTTTCCTTTCTTTTTAATTTTAAATGTATTAATTGCAAAACATATGGTGTTCTTCCTCAAAGCAGAAATTCACACCTCTAACTGCAGAAGAAAGGGCACTGGGGGGGGGGGCGAGATTTAAAACAAGTAGAGGTAACATGGAAAAGAGAGATGCATCAAAGCTGAAGTTGTATCATTCCCTGAAGTTGCCTGGCTCAGGCAGTCATGGCTGTAAAACAACCACCAAGCAAAGGGAAGAAAGAACAAGTTTTCCAAGTCTAAATTTTTTTTAAAAAAGCCATTACTTTTTCTTTAAAAGCAAATTACAATAAACAAAGCTTTGTCCTTACCCCCTCCATTCTGGTAACAGATATAAGGGAACCTCCAGACATTGCCCAGATCGACAGCAAATCCAATTACCGAGAGGAGAAAATCCATTTTTTTGCTCCATTTGTCCCTGGAGTCTGTCTGGGTCATGAGCGGCATAGGGTTGGCAGCAGAGCCAGGGTTTGCTCCTGTCCCCTGCGCGGGAAGGCTACCAGCCTGAGCTGGTGAGTTCTGCTCTGACATTCTGCCTCCGATTCAAATCCTGCAGGATTCAAGCTGACTAAGTTGGAGAAGAGAAGGATTTTGTATTGCTGATGACAGAACCAGGGAGGGGAGGGTCACACAGACTGGGGTTCTCCACCTCCAGCCTGGAAATCCACACCAGCCCTCAGAAGGACCCATCCTTTGATCAAAGGCAGGAGGGGGTGGAGAAAGCATTTCATTGAGAGCACAGAGCTGAAATGCTGGGACCAATGTAAGGGCACTGGGTATTGATAGGTTCTCTTTCTAGGGTTTTGCTGTCACTGGAGGGGGATGCTATGCTCGTGCGCAGGACGAGGAGGTTGCAGGGCGGAGTGTGAGATTCATTCTCCTCATTCCTAAGAGACTAAGTGGAGTTGGAGCAATTCAGCCTGGGCAAAAACACATTTCTCTGTTGGAGCCTGATCACTGCTTCCTACAAACAGAGGCTATGTAGCAGGCCAGGGATGGCAGGTTCAATACAGACCATGTCTGGGTGTATTTGAACAGGGACCGTGCATTTCTTATATCACAAGCAGCTTTTCTGCTTTGCTCTTATGTTGTCTGGTAAACAGCCCTTTCTTCATCCTTTATTTTTATGATCACTGTCATGACATCATAACTAAGTAAAGGACACTGCCATTTATTCACACAGAGAAAATCTGTGCTGAGATAGAGCTGACTTAAAATGTCATGGTCCTGGAAAAGATGCAACAGGCTTGATATGAACAGAGTACAAACGCACTGTGTTTAGGTCAGAAAACCTGCAAGACCCATTATAAACCAGCAGGCATTGATGCTTTTCTGGTTCCTATCCCTGCATTTTTGGAATTATTTTCAATATCATTTAAAATCCCCTCTCTTAATGTACTCCCTGTTTCTTTATTTAGCAAAGAGCTATGGGTTGTCACAAATAAACTGTCTGAAATAGAATATTTTTTTTGCAGAGCAAATGTTATTATGAAGGGGATTTCACTATAATGAAAGGTCATTACACTCTTTACAATTTGATTGGCAGAATGACAAATTTCATTACTGACATGACTTTAGCAGAGCAGTTCAATCAAAGCAGGGAAACAAATAACCAACGGAGCCTTCTGCAGAGGGAAATGGGACGGCTGGTCAAAATGATGATAACATCTCCTGCCATGATTCGAGGTCTTCCTGTAAATATTAATGCTGAAAGGAACATGAGCTCTGTGGCACTGTGTTCTACTTCCCTTTACACTTTTGGGGCCCAGCCCTGTAGTCCTTACTCTGGCAAGTTCACCCTTGAAAGCAACGAGCATTTAGCTTGAGAAAGGGCTGTTGATTGGTCCCTGCTTTCTGCAGCACAAAATGAGACCATAAGATCAAAGATTTTTACACTCCCTAAATTTGCTGCTCCAGTCCTTTGAAAAGAGCCATGGGCAGTGTAACCATGTTGACTGACTTGTGCTACCTGAGGATACTGTTGTGTTTGTCCAAGTCTGGACAGAAATAAAATGGCACAAGCCACTGGCATGGGTCAGAGTGCACCTATCCTGACCAACACAGGATATATTTTGAACATAAAGTAAAACTATGAATTATTTGCCATCAGCAGATTCAACAAAAAAAAGTTTAGGTGTAGATTATTAGGTGCACATTCAATTAACGCATTCCTATATCTCCCAGATATAGCCTGAGGTAGTTTTTTGCTAAGAAACAGAGAGCAGTGGTGCGTATCTTTGCAGGATCTCAGTAACTGCCTACACCATCGCCTATATTTTCCTTGCCTTGATCTTGTCCTCTGTGGTTGATGTTCTGGTGTCTTCTGTTCCAGCATCTCCATCTCCCCCTCTGGCCATGCTGTGGACTTTCTTCAGGAGACGTTGCAGCAGCTTCTGTCACAGGGACAGGAACCAGGTCTGTATTCCTTGCACATTCAAAATGCCAGGGGAAATCAAGGAAGGGCTTTGGTGCACAGGCATCATCAAATCAGCTCTAGAGGGAAAAGCTACTTCTCCCAGTCTCTCAAAGGAGAAACCCTTTAATCAGCACTGTCCTGTCTAAGGTTGTGGCTGAGTTCCTCCCTGTCCAGTTCCCTCCATGCACAGACTAGATAGTGCAAAGGCTGCCTCAGGCAGTTGTGGCGGAAGAGCTCTTTACACAGCCCCTTCAGCTCACACTGGCCTAGGGTGTCTTCGGAAAGCACTTATAACCACACTGATGCACTGAGATGCTGTTATTTGTATTATTATAGGGTCTAGGGGCTGCAGCTGGAAACCAGGTCCCCACAGTTCTGGACACTTCACAAACAGAGATGGTCTATTGATGATGCAGTGTGGGGTAGATTGGGGTGCTGTTCCTTTACTGTTAGCACAAAGCTACCAAAATGTTGATTGCCCAGCTAGGAGCCCTGACAGTCCCCAGCGAATAATTCACAGGAAGTAACTGAGGTGAGGCATGCTGCTTTGTGAGCAAATCCCCACTTTCCTTCAGCCTATTCCTTGTCTGAAGACATGATGCGGCAACACTTGTACTGTGGGATGCACTCAGGCCTGCGGAGAATCGCTGACTGCTCTCTTCAGATCTTCTATTCCCAAGCGGTGTTGCTCAGTTCTAACACCTTGTTTCCATTTGATGATGCAGTGAGCAGGTAGGCACTTCTGGTGTGGCTGCACCCATGTGAGACCTTGGGGTCCCCTCCCCAGGAATCCTCCTGTCTGCACCCTGGCTGAAGTGGTTAAACTGGGAAATGATCTGTGCTTCATTGTCTGGGAGCTGCTGTTGCCTTTATTCATGGGGCGGGAGATGGTTTAGAATTGAATGAGCCTCCTGCGTCTTCCCTTGTATGCAGTCAGGGTGAGAAGGCTGCTCTGCCGATCGGTTCTGTCTGAAGAGTGCCTGTTAGAGAGGCAGGATGCAGCCCTGTTGGTCTGAGGACTGTCTCAGAGGCTTGAGTGACAGAATATAGAGAACAGATGCCATAGCAACCATAAAGCAATAACCAGTCTTTTCCCATCATTGATCCTCCCTCTCTTCTGCAAGTTTAAAGGCAGTGCCTCAAATACTTGTGTGTCTGGACCCCTTCCCTGGGAGGCAGTACCATTCCACTCTGCACCATGACAAACGGTTGCTAACGGAGTCTGTGATCAGCTTTGCAATTTGCTACAACACACCATTGAATCACTGTCACTCATGTCATGCCACCGCTTGAAATACAGCCATCTCGGGAGTGAGACAAACTGACTCTCTGCTAGTGGTTCCTGCAGTCTCTCTCATTTTCTTTCTGCCCGTCTTCTAGTGTGTCTGACATTGGCGTTACGGTTGCATCCTAGGCAGAGCTAGACACCAGCAGGACCTAGTAAGTCAGTGTGATTGAACTCTTTATCTGTGTGCCACAGTCTGAGACAAGAGGTGAAGAAAAATTCTACATGTCACTAACTGCAGAGGAGCTGCTGGGGCAGGATGCAGTGACCTGACTGGGCCTTAGTTCAGGTGCCAGTATTCAGTGTTGTTACTGAGTGCAGCTGGCAGGATGTCAGATGGCATCCCCAGCGGGTGGCTGCCCTCTAGCACCATGCCATGGCAGTGACTCAGTGCTTACTCAGGCCCCAATTCTTTAAGATCCTTTAAGGACACAAGCAGCCCCTGATGCCTCCTTGAAGTACTAGCTGAATCAGGCCCTGACTTGTCAGGGTGACCTGCCAGGTGCTGTGTGGTCTCCTTCCCCCTTGCAGTCAGTGCAAATGAAAGCACCAGTCAGGAATGGCCTGGGGCTGCTTTCAGGCCCTGGAGCCATGATGATGTGGTTAATGGATGAATACTGTGTGAGTCTAAGCTAGGACCATTGAATGCTGAGGCTTGATGCTTGGCCTCACATGTGAGCTGGTGCTGGAAGAATTTGGAGTGCGTTTACATTCAGAGTTTCCTGCTGCTGGCATGTTGCACTGCCTTTGCTATGCCAAGGAAGACTGTGTCGCCGTCCAACCTCTGGTAGCTGGTGCATGTGGTTGCTCCCAGGCCTTCTGCCAGCTGCCATGGTCCCTGCTGCAACTGGTGCCTCTCCTGGGTGCATTGCCATGTTAGTGGCTTGCCTGTTGTCCTGGGGTTGTTCATTGCCACCAGAAGTACAGGGACATGCTTGTGATTAGGTGGTGTGGGGGTGGATACCACTATCCGCCGCCCAAACTCCCAGCAGTGGTCTGGAGCATAAAGAGGTTGAAGGTGAAGAATTCCTGTTGAGGGGTGGGGGAAGAGGGAAGGGTTAGCAGTTTGGGGATGAGCATGTTTTGAACAAAATATTAAACCTTTTTCAAGGATTACAAGGAAGGAGCTTTTTGACTGGATTCAGGCTCTCCCTTGCCAAACCTGTTAGCATCTTTTGGCACTTTACAAAATGGGGCTGTCATTTTGGAGCTGAGCAGAAGCTGAAAAAAAGCCATCAGTCTATTTTCTCTGGCCAGGGTCCTAGGGGAGTACAAGCTAAGCCCTGAATATCCATGGCAAGATGTTCCAAACTCTCCTTCCTTTGGAAGAGGCTCCAAGGTGCCCAGGGAGGTAGGTCTGTTCTGTAACCCGCTGACTTTTCACCTGCAAGTTCCCACTGAAGCCAGTCTCTTCACAAAGGGCTGGTGCCAATCCTGTAGGGCCTGACCTGGGAACGATTGCTCCACCTTATCCTAATACATTTGTTGTCAGTTCAATGGTCAGGCTTCCGCTCCACCAGCCTGTCATCCTTGACAGATTCCACCTTGGGCATCTTTCTGTCAAAGAAGCAACAAAACTCCTCAGAGCTCAACCCGCCAGCATCTTGAGTCCCTGACTCTCTCTGTGAACATCGTATCAGTCACCCGTGCTACTCTGCTCTTGCCTACGAGCTGCTCAGCTCTGGTCTGCTTCCATGGCTTCATCTTTTCCAGAGTCAGACCCATGCTGCCACTGTCAAATCAATGAAAGGGGAGCTGTGAAATCCGAAACCTATAGACACAGCAAGTTACAGCAGGTACCCAGGGAGGCAAATTTGAGGAGAGCATCAGACCCATAATCTGCTTCTTGCTCACTGAGTCTGGCAGAGCAGCCACAGGGGGAATATCTCCATGAAATGGTTCTGACTGTTGATCTTCTGCTCCCTAGAATTCACCTCACCATCCCACCTCTCCCCCAACCAAGAGGCCTGGCATTGCAGACCTTATTCTAGCTGAGCAGAGCTGGAGATGGATCTCCCTGACACCCCAAACCAACCTCTGTGGGGCAGCGTGTTGCACAGGCAGCCCTCTGTATTTCTTAGCTTAGCAGACTGCTTCGTTTCCACCTCCCCCCACAGGCACTGAACTGTTGAGCAATGAATTGCTGTGTTAAACAAACTTTGGGCAATTTAGTTTTAAGCTGCAGAGACAGCAATAAGCAACTTAATTGACTTAGCCTGATACCCAGAGAGGCAACCTAATCACATGAAGAGCAAAGCAACTCACTCTCAGTTAAATGCCCCGACCTTCAGAAGATTGGAAGCCATCACATCTCACTCGGGACATACCCATCACCAGATCGGGGATAGGCAGCATTCTCCTTTGTGTGGGAGCCGGGAAGGACAGCTTGTGGTGGCATGCTAGAAGTTCACTTACAGGATTGAGAGAGATTTTGCTGCATTCATTTTAAATGACAGCTCTCAAGGGAGGCAGTAATAGCACCCATCTGTCCAGGTAGCACCATTTCCCCCAGGGAGAAAGAAATCAGACCAGAAGCTGGAAGAAAGCCTGGAAGAGAGAAGCTGTCCTGTGTGCGTGTAGAGCTGTGCACCACCTCCCATTGCTGGGTAGAATAAGACTTGCTACTGTGGCAAGTGTGACTGCATTGCCCACAAGTGTTTGGGTGTCCTAAATGTCTCAGTCCTAGTCCTAGTGCATGGAGACTTTCCTTCATGTTGCTGGGGGCTATTTTTTGGGAAGCGGAAGGCCCTGATGTTTCAGTGCAGCAGGCACCCTGAGGATTGTGTGCAGCCTGTACCCTGCTCCTGGAGATGTATCCCAGGTCGCTCCTTTCTGAAGGAGGGCTGTGGCGTTGGGGCAGAGGAGAGGGTCACTGCTGTGTCTCTAGCACCTGGTTAGGGCCCAGGTGTGTGGTGTGTGCACATCTCTCAGTGACTGCTGGGATTTGCCTGGACTGCAAGTGACCCCCAGTGCACCATCCCCATTTTTCATCTCCCTCATGCTAAAGGGAAATGCAGATGCCACAGGCAGGCCAGTGAGAGAAGTACAAAGCTCCTAGAGCTGTGTAACCAATGGGTCCTGTTCCCAAGCAGATGCAGATCAGCCTCCTTGAGCTTTCCAGGGAAGAGTGAAGTCAGCTGGGGCAGCTCAGCTCATTGCTTTACTTCCTGTGGGCAGAAGCAACAGGTTAGCTGACTCTCTGCCCCCTTGCGCAGGTCAAGACCCAAGTGCCTATCATTAGGGACTACTTTTTTCTTTAAAACTCTCTGGAAGATGCCAGAGTGCAAATAGTGGCAGGGCCCTGCCCAGCTGGGAGAGCTCTCCAGTGAGATAAGTCCTTCCCCGGTGAATGATGGGAAGTGACAGGTCTTTTCTGTGTACTCTCAGCACATGACTCGCAGCTGCCCATCCAATGTGAATTTGCTAGGAGTGATACAGACAGATTGACAGGGCTGAAGATTTCAGATGGAAAAAATCCTTCTGTACAGGAACCCCAGTGTTTCCTTTGTAAGAAACCATCATCTTTCTTCTCCCCAGGGCTTCCAGTCTCTTGGTGCTTTATCTAATTGCACAGGCTGCACGTTTACGTCACTCCAAAGCTCAACATGTTGTGTTTATTAAGTCTTAACTTGCTCTATCTAAGCAAAATGAGTGCATCCCGGTGGATCAGTCTTTTTAACATGAGTTATCTCCACACAGATACTCCAGTGGAGGTGACCTCGGTAGCACTCATAATGAGCGTGAGGAGCATGGAGAGTCCTTATGAAATGTTGCAAAGAACTGCTGTTAAGGGTAGGTGTGGGGCTGTCATTGACTCTTGCACAGATGAAGCCAGAAGGAACCATCCAGCCTGACCTTCAGCATAAGACAGGCAAAGAGCCCAGCTTCCATCTAGGCACTGAAGCAGTCACCAGATTTTAAAAACCTCTGTTCCCCAGTGGCAACTGCTGGGAGTGAGGCACATTTTTAAATATGGCCATGTGGTTTAGTGACCTTACTAGGAACTGAGTTCTGCAGGAGATCTGGCCATAAACCTGGATGGTGGCATGACAGAGATGGTGACTTTGATGAAGCAGGGCAGGGGGTGCATAGAGACTGTCTCACTGCTTCCTGCTACACTCACATTGGTTTGCATCCAGCTGCTGCCTCTTGTTTATTGCTGATTCCCAGCTCTCAGGCAGGAGCCATTTTGTTCAGTGTTTGCACAGCACCTCACACCATGGGCTCCTACTGTCCAGGAGTACTGTGCCGTGCCGTATAGTACCACTATACAGGCAGTCCTCGACTTACAACATTTCGAGTTACAATGTTTCGCACTTACAGCGTTGATAAATTGACACCCTGTTTCAACTTTCTGATGTCAGTTTCGACTTTACAACGCTTGATCTGACGCCAAGCCATGCCAGTGAACAAGTTCATTGCATCACCCGTCTCCCTGGAGAACATCTGTCCAAACTTCCTTGGGCACTTTCTTTAAGAAAGCAGACAAGACTCCAGAAAAACCTGCAGACAAGACTCCTGAGAAGACTCCAGCTAAGAACCCTTCAGAAAGTCCAACCAAGAGCCCTTCACAATGTCCAGCAAAGTCTCCTCAAAGAAGTCCTTCCAAATCAATATGATTGCTATTTACAATATAAATACACTAATGTAGCTATATTACTCATCTATAATTGACTGAGTACAAAATTCTGGGTTATTTTTTGTGAAAATAGGGTATCGGGCCTTGGTTCAGGAACCATTTCCCCGTTTATAACATTGTTTCCTATGGGAAAATCGGTTCCGAGTTACAGTGTTTCGACTTAAGCCGTGGTTTTCAGGAACCAGTTGTGTCGTAAGTCTAAGGACTGTCTGTACAGATAACATATTGACATAAAGCACAGCCATCGCCACATGAGCCCATTGCTCAGGGCAAGAACTGCAACAGAGGTGGTGATAGTGTGTGCTGTGATGGTAAGTTCTTTAGAAACACTGCTGGACCAGGTAGATTAAGTCAGGCAGGGCACTGATAGCCTCATAAAACTGCCCTGCAAAAAGTACCACTTCTTTGATACAGGGAATCTGCCAGTTTGTAGGTTTCTAGCTGCCTGCTTGAAGAGGAATCCACTGTCCTGCTCTGCGCGATCCTATAACAAAGAACACTGCCAAATTCAGACCACTGTCTGTAGTCCATGGTGGGTCCAGTGGGAGCTTTGCCTGAGTAAAGACTGCAGGCTTTGGCCTGAATGCAGACCCAGAAGGATACTCATCCACACCTACATTGCTGCTGATCGTGTCTTTACTTGCTGAAGCTCAAAGAACCATTAATTATTACACTCAGATCAACACCACATCACGTGTGATGTTTGTTCAGGTCTGAAGATCTCACACAACTCAGTAAGACAGAGCTTGCCTCTGCCAGGTCTGTTAGGGTTTTCCTGTCGGAATAGCTGGAGGACATTTTCTCCAACAAATCGTCAATTTACTGATAAGCAGAGTTTCGGCTGGACTAAAATGATTAAAAAATTCGAGTAAAAGACGACAAACAGTTCCTGCTTGAAACAAAACAGAGGAAACATTTCAAACATTTCATCTGGACATTTTTTAAGATGGAACTTCTAAACTTCGTGCTTCCAAATGGCATTTTCCTTTTGAATGCTAACCTAAATTTAACCAAAGCTCAAAAATGGGTTAAATAAGCCCCAAATAAAACAAAGTATTTTGTTTGGAATCAAATGAAAGGTTTCAAGTTGAGCCAAGAAGATTTGGTTTTCATTTAGCTGTAACCCTCGTCTCCCTGCCCCCTGATATTTCTGTCTTAGTTCTATTTAAATCAGATTCTTGTCTTGATTTTTAGTTTCAGCCACAAAACTGTAAAACCTGTTCTGGGACCAGCTCTGCCAGCCCAGGACTCAAGCCCTGGAAGGATGCAGTGGGCCAGCAGCTCATTCAGCGCCTTTGGGAGGCAGAGCAATACCATGTTCTATATTTTATGGATAGGGAAATGGAGGCACTGTACAGCGATGAGTCTGCCCTGCCTCTGACCAGTGCCAGGGATGGTAGCTGTGAAAACAGGCCCTGCCTTCTTGCTTCATGCATGGCACATATTGAAAAAAACGTGACCAGTTTGACACGTCCCCCAGTACCACCTGGGTGTACACATATTCCTGTTGCAGTGGTGGCTACCTTACACTGTTTGGTGTTTAGTGCACTTGTGTAACAGGACTTAATGGTGGAGTGTTTCTTCCCAGCAGAGCCGACACAGCCCCCCACTGGACACTGTCAGAAGCAGTATGGACAGACTGGGAGTGTAGGAAGCCTGGCTACCCAGTCCCATCGTGAACCACAAAGCCATCTCTTCTCTCCCTGTTGTCTCCAGAGTCCCACGTGCTGATCAGAGGAGCTCTGCAGACTGGAGCAGTGCAGGGATCTCAGCCTGGCGTTTCCACATCAGCACAGCTGTTGGCGGCTCAGGAAATCTGTCCTGCTTTCAATCTCCAAATTGGATATTCATGCAGTGTTGACTCCAGTGTCTCTTAGCTGCATCCCCAGGTCAGATGAGGAGACAAACTTTTTCTGCCCCGGGTGATTTGCTCAGCTGTTAATGATTTCATGGTGTTTCTCTGGTGGGTGTTTTATGAGGTGTTGATGCTTTCATTATTCCTGTTAGTCTGTGTTTCCTGCTCCTGCTAGACTGACAAGGGGCCCTGCAGGTCTCCAGGGGTAGAACTGGTGGGGAAGACATTTGGATTTGTGTGAATTTTCAGGAACAGGCTTTATCTTTATTTTTCCCCCTAGTAGAGCGAGGAAAAAAGATGTGAATTTGAGCTATGAGAAGGCAGCAGGATGAAATACGAGAACAAAAGGTGGCAATGAGAAGGGTTTTCAGTTTGGGGTGGGGCTAGGACTGATGTGGGATTAAATGCATCATCCCTGTGGGTCTCCATGCCATCCACTCAGCCTCCTGACACCTGCCTCTTTCCTAATGTAGTATCTGATCTGTCACTTCCCCCCATATTCTTATTTAGCAACTCGTGCAATCTTGTATGATGGGGGACACTGTCTAGATCAGTTATTCAGTCTCGCTCCCTCCATCCCTGTCATTCATATTCTCCCCAAGCAGAAAGCTCTTGTAGCAAAACAAACACAATGGCTCCACCTTGTGACTCCAGCCCCCTTCGCACTGAGGAGCAGCTGTTTTTCTGATGTCGCTGCTTGAGCAACTGGGGCCGATCTGGAAAGATACCGAATCCCTCAGCGGGCGAGATGGTGAAAGAAATGCTGCCGGCAGTCAGGTCTCCAGGCATTTCCAGTTGGTCCAGGATGTGAGCCAGAGGCTGTCCCTGCATAAGCTGCACTGTGCTGAGCACCTCTCTCATTAGCCAACACAAAAATATGAAAGCCAGTACCTGAACAATGATGAATTCTCTGTCGATCCGGATCCTAGCCCAGAAGTGTCGGAAAGCAGCCAAGCTTATTTGTCACAGTTCCCTGAAGTATTTTGGCTATGGGTGTCTTCTCCACCGGTGGGACACCTGTAGGTAACCAGAATGACCAGTCCCTAAAAAAAAATGGGAAGAATAAGGCCTGTCTCCTTTTCTTGGCTTTGGTCGAAAAGAAAAGATCGTGGGAGAACGAAATGAAGGATTATAGGCTGCCCAGAGGCCAGCTGCTGCAGCATGATGGGGTGGGAGGCTCTGAAGTGCTTCAAGAGGGTGTAGCAAAAGTTGCTTTTGGGTTAATTAAATCAAAATAAAAGTGAGCCATCACTTGCTGTACCCGGGAGCAGTGCTGAGAGTGACACATGTGATACATGACTTTATTAGGCTGGACCCCTCCCTGCTTTAGCAAAAAATATGCAGCAAAAACCAGCCGGTTTGAAATACCTCAGCAAACTCCTGAGAGGGTTGACTTTATTTCCTTTCAGTAACTGAGGATGGGTCACACAGCCGGTCTAGAGACCCTGTGCTCTACATGGGCTGTAGAGTAGGATGTATTATTATCTGCATCAGGCCTGTGGTTTCCTGGTCATTGAGCTTTGCAGTGCCACATCCTGCTGGGACTAATGCCACGAAGGTGTTTGGAGAGGGAGGGGCCGTAATCAGCAGCGGTATGTAGCCATCAGCTAACCGCAGGCACAGAGCACTTAGAATACACCTCTTGGGAGGCCGGGCCAGATCTTGGTGAAGCAAAGGAGGGGCTTCTCAGGGAGGGAGCCTTCACATGCAGGGAACAGATCTAAACCCTTCCGGCCCGCAGAGACATACATGTACACGGATGAGTCACTGCAACATGAGCCACCACAGCACGCAAGGGCAGGAGCTGTCCCTTGGACGTGCTTCCACACCCCACTCGGATGTTATCGCACTTGCTCCCTGTTTGGAGAGCAGCTTTCTTGTTGTTAACTCTGGCTTGGCTCTCTCCATGAAGGAGCGGTTGACAAGTGGCTGCCAGGAAGGGTTTGAAGGGGTGACTGGTGGTGCCTGTTTCAGTGCTACGATCTCAGTAATCAGTGGAGGTTGCATAAAGACACTCAGCCAGAGCTATTTGAGTTTCATGATATGGATGATGGCCAATGTAGCGAGGGAGAGAGAGGGCTGTGATCAGAAGTGGTGAGGATGTGTGGTTACCTATTGCCAGCTCTTCTCAGGAAGGCCAGCTCTGGCTGCAATCCCAGCTCCAGTGTGGATGGAGTTTGCCACACTCAGTGAAGGCCATGAGGACACATCAATGCACAGGAGTGACACATCAGTCGTGTGGAGGATGCCTTGTCTTTTTTGAGCATCTCAACGTGCTTTGCTGGCATGAACAGACACCTCACCAGGTCCCTGTGCAGCCAGGATTAGCTTCACCTTTTAATCATGGAAACTGAGGTCCAGCTGCTGAATGCCGAGCACTGGAAGGCCACCCCTACTAACACGCGATGGAGCTGATTGCAGCTGCCCTCCTCTCTAATGCCGTGTGTTGTTAGTGGAAGCTGGACTGCTAAGGAACAAAGATCCTGTTTCTATGGAAATGTCCTCAGGAGCAATGAGTGAGGGAAGAGAAATGCAGGAAATGTGTTAATGAAACCGCCTGTTTCTCCCTCCTCACAGTTTTTACAGCAGACACCCATGGGCCCTCAAAGTCCGGCCCTGCTCAAGCCACTGTCATTTCTCTGATCACTACAGATGCACAAAGTCCTTGCAGATGGGTGCCTCATGGGGAGGTCGGCAGAGCACTTACCCCTGCTGAGCATTTGGCCCATCTGGCATTTCCAGGAGGCTCAGATGTAGGTAAAATGTGATATCCCAGTGGATTACCTCCTGGATACCACGTCTTCTGTGTTACAGAGGACGTCCTGTAAATGCACTGGGCTTTTCCTATGGGCTACCTGATGCTAAATGGCTTGAGCCCAATTTCACTTCTGTCTGCGGCTGTTCCACAGGTTTCTGCAGTGTACACATTTTTGAGCCTACGTTGTCAGAGTTTATACTGAGATCTTAGTATTCATAAAGACTGATTAATAAAGGTTGGGATTAATAAAGGCTTACATGCCAGTTCTTGCAGCACAGAACGGTGGGGCTAGTCACCGGGACCGACTTGCCGGCATGTCTCTGGGTGACGCGGTTGCTGCTGATCGCCCATCAGATCGTCGTAAATAACTTGCGTCTGTGCAGGCCGTGTTGGCACTGCCCTGCTGCTGCCCTAGCTGCTTGCGTTTCTCATTTGTGAGAGAGGCAAGGATTTCTTAGGGTGAAAACATGGTGCAGTCACAGACATCACCCTAAGAAACCCTTGCCTCGCATAATTTCTGGACCGTTGTGGCTACATCATCTATGACTGTAAGAATTGCCACTGATGGGTCAGACCACAGGTTTGTCTTGCCCGGTCTCACGTGTTACACAAGGGCAGAGAGGGAGCGACTGGGTCTGCCCAGGGTTTTGCCCTGCTCCTCTCTCCCTCACAGCCTCCAGCACTGCAGGTCCAGGAAGGTTTGATTCGGCAGAGGCCTGCGCCCGCTCCTGTGCTCAGCAGGGTGGATGCCCCTTTCCTCTAATCCCTTGGGGAACCTGGCTGAAGGCACCTGGCGGTCACGAGGTTGTGGGCTCCAGGTGCGGTGGAAGCACGCTGGAATGACTTGCTGGGTGAAAAAGGACATCCGTGTGGCGGGTTTAAACTGCCAGCCCGCTCGTTTCACGTTGCGCCCCCGGTCAGCGCTCCCCCCCCGCGCGCCGGCCTCCTGGGGCATGCGCCGTTCGCGCCGGCTGCTCCCCCGCAGCAGGCAGCGCCCACCGGCGTCAAGAGCGCGAGGAGGGCTTCCTCGATGGACCAGCGACGCTTAGAAGCCACGACGGGGCTGGCAAATACAGAAGCGGGTTGCAGGCAACCCGCGAGGAGCACAGACCCAGGGGGGTATATTTTGGTGCCCAGGGCGGGGGTCGGACTCGGTGATCTCCTGAGGTGCTTCCCGGCCCTGGAGAGCCGTGACAGAGGCCGTAACGGATGCCTGTTCTCTCCTCCGCGCCCTGCGGGTGGGACCCCCCTCCAGCCCCGTGTGTGCCGGCCCCTGGGTCCCGATCCTGCCCGCCTGGCCCGGGCCGGAGCCTCCCGCGGGCGGCGC
>NW_017728921.1:1809829-1813141 GCF_001723895.1 Crocodylus porosus | reverse complement strand
CGCGGCCGCGGGACTAACGCGTCTCTCCTCCTTGCCCCCACAGAGGCGGAGACCCGGCAGCAGCTGCTGCGCACCGTCAAGAAGGAGGTGGGTGCTCCAGATGCGGGCGGGGCGGGCACATCTGGCTGCGGTGCGCTGGAGGGGCTGCGCGGCCCTGCAGCCGCTCGCTCGCTCCCCGGCAGCGCGGGCAGCGGCTCCGGAGCGCGGCGCCTCGGGCAGGGCAGGCCGCCCCAGCTGCTGCTGCAGGGGGAGCAGGGCCCTGGGGCCTCTGGCCTTGGGCGCCTGCCTCTGGGGGACGCGCGGCACAGCCGGCGGCTCCAGGGAGCCGTCGCTGTTCTCATTTGAAGCCCCGCTGGGTCCTTTGCTGCCACGGCAAGAGCCCCCGGAGCAGCAGGCCGAGCAAGCGGGCTGCCCCTGGACCGGCGGAGCCCGCCAGCTGAGGGCACGGCGCAGCCTCATCTGCACTCTGTTCCTGGTCCCCCGCCCCCGGGTTTGGCAGTGCTTGGAGCCCCGGGGCTGACCCTTTTCCCTGTGGCGAACCCGGGACGCTGGGCTCATCCCTGGGCACAGGCCACCCTGGCCAGCCATAACTCTTGGCGGTCCTCTCCTGCTGAGCCTGGCTGGGGGGGCTGTCTCTGCTGCCCGGAGCCCTCTCGTGGAAGGGAGACGGCACAGGCTGCGCCGTGGCTGCCTCTGCCTGGGCCTCGAGCTGTGCGGGAGGCAGGCAGCTTTCTGTGTTCCTGGGCTGGACGTGCAGAGGGCTGGGAGGTCACATCCGGATGCTGTTCCCAGCCCCTGGACAAAATTAGCTGCTTTCCTAGGCTGGCAACACAGTCCTGTTTACTGGGGCTGCATACAACTGACCCTGCAGGCTGGAGGGCATTTGGCACCAACACAGATGCCATCTTGCATCTTTTAAAATGTGTTTTTGCTGTGGATGCTGCTTCTCTGTGACTTGTGCGTGTCTGGGTGGCCCTGTGTCCTGGGGGGCAGCAATGACACCGATCTTCCCTGTGCCTGCCTACCTGTCCCAGCTGGCTCCTGAAATGCTCCAGTCCTGCGCTTTGCAGTGCTTCAGGGCTGCTGGCAAGAGCAGGGGAAGGAGGACGCAGGCTGCCCATGTGCACGTTTGTGCTCTGGGCCTGTGTGTGTGTGAGTGTTCACAAGATGGAAGATGATGAGGGCCCGATTGTAGGCCTCTCTACCTTTCTGGTCTTCCTTTGAACACATGAGCAACAGTTTCTCTCTTTCTATTCATAGCAGCCTTTCATAGCTTTTTTGCATACATTTGCTTTGGATGAGGTGCAGTAGCTGATGTGTAGCTTTGTCTGCCCTCAGATTTCAAAGCTTTTTGCAAATGTGGGAAAGAGTTATCCCCCTTCTACAGCCGTGAAAACTGAGACACAGAAAGGAAGCCATTTATCCAAGTCAGTGGCAGACTTGAGAATAGGACTGGGGGATGCGGGTCATGCCCTTCTGCCTCATCCCCTAGACATCCAGCGCTGCCGTTGCGGTGTAAACCAAGCCTACCATCCGCGGTCTTCAGGGAACAGCTGCGTATGGCATAGGGGCATCGAAAGGGCCAAACCGCCCTTCATCCTGGGATGGGTGTGGTAGAAAGGATTGCTGCACGGTTCCTTGACAACGGCTGCCGAAGCCAGAAGGAGGGTGCGACGTGTTTTGAGCAGTTGAAATAAAGCATCTCATTCCAATCTGTCTGCAACTTCTCCTGGGCTGAGCCTCATAAAGAGCAGATGAGGAAAGCAAAGGCAGTTAGTTCCCAGCGGAGGATGCTAAAGGCTGATGCGACAGGAGGGAAGGAGGCAACACCCAGTGCCCTGAACACATAAGTTAACAGGGTTTTGTGCAACGGACCCATGATCCCAGTCTGGGACCGTGTTCTGTCCTTTTCACCTCCTCTCCTGTCCTTGTGGCCATTTACTGGACTGTGCAATAAACCACAGGCCTAACCTGAATCCCACGGGGCGCCCCCTTCCCCAGGGAGAGAACCATCTGGGCAGTGGCGCGTTGTGCCTCACACGAACTGCTGCATCTGGGAGATGAAGGAGGCAGGGTGAAGAAGAAGGCTTCAGACCTGGAGTGGCAGGTGGTGACGGAGTGGGAGGCCTTTGGTGTCTGCAGGAGTGTCTGCTGCGTGTGCTGTGCGGGAGAGCAGCCTTCCCTTGCTGTGTTTTGATGGGTCTGGGTCAGCTTGACCTGAGGGGTGAAGGTTGCATCAAGAGGAGGGGCGAGGGAGACAGAGTGCAAAAGGATGCGTGGCTGTGACATCTCGCCTGTCAGCCCGCCGCTAGGCCGCGTTTGTCAGCGTACAGTGTCGTGCTGTAGTCGCGCTCTGCCAGGTTGTCAGAGTCGTGAGATTTTTCTGGCGGCCCTGTCGCATCCTGAGCCGCGGGAATCTCGGTGTCCTCTGCTCTCGGGGGCTAGTGCTCTTAGCAACAGACGTCTCCGCCGTCCTCAAGCTGTCTGCTAGTCTGTTCCCTGGCGAAGTCCACAGGGACCCCATAGCTCTGATTCAGTGTTGGAAAATCAGGCCTGCATTTATGTACCTTGCTGAGCCCAGGGACTACATTTCCCTTCCAACTCTGTCCCCTCTACAGAAGAAACATAACCCAGAAAGTTTAATTTTTTGCAGTTCTGTAGTTATTCAGTGACGTTTCTGTTAACTGGTCCAGCCCACCCATCTGTTGTGTTTTCTCACCTGCTCATTAGACCTACTTCAGCTTGGTGTGCATGGGCACATGCATGTGTGTGTTTTTGTTTTTTTCCCCTCTTCTTTCTCACCTAACTGAGTGCCAAGTGCAGCTGAAGGCCCAGGTGATTCCCTGCAGCTATCAGAGAAGGCCCTGCGGGAATCTTCTCCGTCTCTTCTGCTCTCAAGGCACCCAGCTTTTGCACAAGTGTTATCTCTCATCCTGTTGAGTCGGGCTGCGATGCCTTGGCTCAAGCCCTGGAGCAGACCTAGGCAGCATGCTCTGAAACTGGGTAGTGCCTCACTTGTCAAGGGTGCATGTGGCTTGTCCTAGTGCAAGATGTCTATACCGGGGGTTTGCAGGGTACAGTGACAGAAGGGACTAAACCCCAGGGTAGGCGAGGCCTAGAGCAGAGGGCTACTTGGCACAGAGTGCCCCAGTGACCTGTCAGGGTTGCGTGTGGTAATCAGTGCATACATGCAACGTGCCAGTGTGGGGGGCAGCTGCTGGGAGTCGTGCTGTAGGATGTTGCTGTCCCACCCTTGTTCGGTGCCCTACGCCTGGGGGAGCTGCGTGGCTGGGGCAGCACCGTACCTAGACT
>NW_017728921.1:1752530-1809729 GCF_001723895.1 Crocodylus porosus | reverse complement strand
TGTTTTGAGCAGTTGAAATAAAGCATCTCATTCCAATCTGTCTGCAACTTCTCCTGGGCTGAGCCTCATAAAGAGCAGATGAGGAAAGCAAAGGCAGTTAGTTCCCAGCGGAGGATGCTAAAGGCTGATGCGACAGGAGGGAAGGAGGCAACACCCAGTGCCCTGAACACATAAGTTAACAGGGTTTTGTGCAACGGACCCATGATCCCAGTCTGGGACCGTGTTCTGTCCTTTTCACCTCCTCTCCTGTCCTTGTGGCCATTTACTGGACTGTGCAATAAACCACAGGCCTAACCTGAATCCCACGGGGCGCCCCCTTCCCCAGGGAGAGAACCATCTGGGCAGTGGCGCGTTGTGCCTCACACGAACTGCTGCATCTGGGAGATGAAGGAGGCAGGGTGAAGAAGAAGGCTTCAGACCTGGAGTGGCAGGTGGTGACGGAGTGGGAGGCCTTTGGTGTCTGCAGGAGTGTCTGCTGCGTGTGCTGTGCGGGAGAGCAGCCTTCCCTTGCTGTGTTTTGATGGGTCTGGGTCAGCTTGACCTGAGGGGTGAAGGTTGCATCAAGAGGAGGGGCGAGGGAGACAGAGTGCAAAAGGATGCGTGGCTGTGACATCTCGCCTGTCAGCCCGCCGCTAGGCCGCGTTTGTCAGCGTACAGTGTCGTGCTGTAGTCGCGCTCTGCCAGGTTGTCAGAGTCGTGAGATTTTTCTGGCGGCCCTGTCGCATCCTGAGCCGCGGGAATCTCGGTGTCCTCTGCTCTCGGGGGCTAGTGCTCTTAGCAACAGACGTCTCCGCCGTCCTCAAGCTGTCTGCTAGTCTGTTCCCTGGCGAAGTCCACAGGGACCCCATAGCTCTGATTCAGTGTTGGAAAATCAGGCCTGCATTTATGTACCTTGCTGAGCCCAGGGACTACATTTCCCTTCCAACTCTGTCCCCTCTACAGAAGAAACATAACCCAGAAAGTTTAATTTTTTGCAGTTCTGTAGTTATTCAGTGACGTTTCTGTTAACTGGTCCAGCCCACCCATCTGTTGTGTTTTCTCACCTGCTCATTAGACCTACTTCAGCTTGGTGTGCATGGGCACATGCATGTGTGTGTTTTTGTTTTTTTCCCCTCTTCTTTCTCACCTAACTGAGTGCCAAGTGCAGCTGAAGGCCCAGGTGATTCCCTGCAGCTATCAGAGAAGGCCCTGCGGGAATCTTCTCCGTCTCTTCTGCTCTCAAGGCACCCAGCTTTTGCACAAGTGTTATCTCTCATCCTGTTGAGTCGGGCTGCGATGCCTTGGCTCAAGCCCTGGAGCAGACCTAGGCAGCATGCTCTGAAACTGGGTAGTGCCTCACTTGTCAAGGGTGCATGTGGCTTGTCCTAGTGCAAGATGTCTATACCGGGGGTTTGCAGGGTACAGTGACAGAAGGGACTAAACCCCAGGGTAGGCGAGGCCTAGAGCAGAGGGCTACTTGGCACAGAGTGCCCCAGTGACCTGTCAGGGTTGCGTGTGGTAATCAGTGCATACATGCAACGTGCCAGTGTGGGGGGCAGCTGCTGGGAGTCGTGCTGTAGGATGTTGCTGTCCCACCCTTGTTCGGTGCCCTACGCCTGGGGGAGCTGCGTGGCTGGGGCAGCACCGTACCTAGACTCCTGGAGGCCCTGGGCAAACTTTTAGTATCAGGTCCCCCTTTGTCAGAGACAATGATAATAATAATAATAATAATAATAATAAAAATTACCATTTCCAGGCCCCCTTTCTGTCTGGGCCCTAGGCAGCTGCCCAGTTTGCCCATGCCTGCTTCTGGCCCTGGGTGGGATGGAGGGGGGCAGATGGCCTGACACTGTCAGTGCACTTCAGCAACATGTTGAGGGATCAAACGGAGGGAAATAAATCAAGGTTGAACCTGAAAGCTGAAAATGAACCCCACAGGCCTGGGCAGGGAAGGAATCACAGCATGACTGGTTGGGAAATGAGTGTGTGTGTGTGTGGTTTTGTCTGTTGGTTGTTTCTGTCATTTTTCTATGGGGGGAAGCGGGGAAGAAGAAAACAATACAAAGAACAAACCAACATAAAACAAGCAAACACCCCCCCCACACACCAGAGAACCCAAACCAGAATTTCTGTTTTCAAGGTGAGATGCATCCTGTTTTTGGTGTCTGAACGTTGAGAAGGGCTCAGTTTAGAAAGGGCTGGATCTATTTATTTATTTTTGTCATGAGAACTTGAAAAACTTCAGCCAAAATAGGGAAGTGCGTAATTCACTGAAGAAGCAATTTGTATGAATCAGAAACTCTTTTTTTTTTCCCCCATTGAAAAGGTTTTGCCCACTCCATGTAGCAGCATTGCAGATGAGAATGACTTGGGAAGTTGGCATTGTACTTGGGGGGCAACTTTTCGTAGGCTCATTTTCTTGCTCTGTGCTGTCACTTTGCAACAGCACAACGTGGGTGCGGAAACGGTAGTGGATGAGAATGGGTAAAGGGAGTGCACAGCTGTAAAGAGACAGCACAAAATGTAGAGCAACAGAGAAACCATTTTTTTGAGGTGTATTGAGGGCGGGAGACCCGAGAGCTCTGGAGGATGGAATATCTGCATGGAACAAATGCTCGTCTGGTTTATTCCTCTCTTGCAGTTTTGCTTTCTTACTTAACTTGCCCCTCAGTGTTTTGAATGTTTTGTTAATAAATAATTGACATGCATCTATTATTCACTTTTAGTTCATATTCTTAGACTTTTTTTCTTTTAGTAGTTTATTGATTGGCCAGAGCCTGCTGTACTGATGATGTTTTATAGTCCTGTATATAGTAGACATACTTTTTTCTTTTCTTTTTTGCCTGTGGGTTTTTTTTTTTAAATAGCATGAATGAGCTTTGCTATAGATTTTATGCGAGTCTTTCCTGGATTAGAGGGGCAAAAATCGATCTCCTTTCCTTCTGTTTTGTCCACTTAATTTGTTTGCTACACCAGTCTTATTTAGCTTGCAGCAATCTAATGTAAAATTATTACAATCTGACTGTTTCTGCAGCCGTTGTCTGCCCTCTTGGAGTAAGTCCCTGTGGCCATCGTTCTGAAATGTCAAGTTGCTGGTGTCAAGGCCAAGGAATCTGTTCTGGTTTGTAGCAAGTTGATATATTTCTTGCAGTACAGCCTCACTGGGACCTCCTGGAGAATGAATGCTGGAGCTATCATCAAGGCAAAAAAAGCTATGATTTTATTCAACTGTCAGGGCCACTTGGACAGAATAAGGCCCATCAGTCTCCTCTTCAAGCTTAGATTGAAGGTCATTGACTATCGAGGAGCCCTCAGATGTCTCCTCTCAGCCAGACCAGCCTTTTTAAATGTGCTTATGTCCAAAGTAAACAAAAGGCTTTAATATACTGCTGCTCGGCTGTCTGCAACGATCTCTGCAGAAAACAATATTTCTAATCAGAAGGGGACATTTTCTGCCTCTTTGAAGATGAAAGCACTTGCTTGCAGGGATCTTCTCATGGGGAGGAGGTTGTAAACCAAGCACAGGTTTCTTGCCTCTGTCTCTTGCGTGCTCCCCTTATAAACATTCTGGGGGAGATCTGTGCTTCAGGCAGCGTAGCCTTGATTTAGGGCTGCCGAGATGTCATCCTTTGGTATGTGTGCAGCATCAGTCTGTTGCCGTGGAAATGCCTGCCTTGTCACAAGCTCAAGGCTTCGAAGCAAGACAGTCTGGGAAGGTGGATCCGATTCCAGTCCAAATGCTGCTGGGAACTGGTCATTTTGCCCAACAGGCTCTACATCCTGAATGCTCCCGTGCCCGTTTTTTGGCTTGGTTGTCCAGGACCAGCCATTGGCATGAGTCCGGAGAGGGGCTTTGAATTTGTGGCTGTTGCCTCGTGACTCTCCCGTGTGTGTGGTGCCTATGGTGTGCCTGGCAACCTGCACAGGTGGGCTGGCAGCTTGATGGGCAAGGCCAGGCCCTGGAGGTCAGGAAACCACCGAAGTAAAGGTTTCTCCTATGACGTTCCTTTGCTTCATGGAGCATCGCAAGTCTGGCGTTGTACTGGCAGTACCAACAGGTGCAAAGAAAAATGCTGCATTCAACCAGGGAAACAGGACCAGAACCTGCCACCCTTAATCAGAGCTCTCCAGGTCCTGTTGCAAGTGGGAAGGTTGGGCCAGTGTGGGCCCAGCGTGATGGGAGATGCCTATTGCTGTGAGCAGAGCTGTATGCAGTTTGAGCTTACCTATACATGTCCACTGGGGAGGAACATGGACCTGGCTTAGTGTGCAGCCATAACATTGCATAGACTTCAGCTTTGCACTTCATTTCCCTGTACTTTAAAGAAAAATGAAAAGCCGCAGAACAGAAACCAATAGCCTAACGATGTAATTGGTTGAGCCTGTATTTTGACGCAAAATATCTTGCTGGCAATATATCTGGGCTTTGCAACAGGCTCCCGTCTGTGTCACGTGGCTGATCCCCCAGCAGCAGCCTGTGTCGATGTCTTATTTAGTCAGTGGCAATAAATAATTGATTAACACTTCTCAGCAAGCCAAAGGTCTCAGTCGATAGGATTAGCATTGATGTTTCAGCAGCTGCCAGAGCGTGGAGCTGCCGAACGATGCCAGACAGAAGCAGGCCGAGTGGTCGGGCACAGCACAGCTTGGCATCCCCTCTGCAAAGGCAGGCGGTTTGTCCCACGGGCGCGTGAGTTGGTGTGGCTGGAGTTGTTTCTTGCGGGAATTAGGCCTGGGACCATGCTCGCTTGTGTGGCTCCGGCCAAGTGAACAGGCCAGATGTGAATGGTGAAAGTTGAGCCAGGTCTTGAATCCTGCACAGTGCAACGGCCAAAAGAAGCTGATGGAAATTAGGAGGGCCTGGGAAGCCAGGATTCATTCAAGTGTATGGGCAGTTTCAGGGGATTGCCGCAGGTTATCTCCCAGACTAGATCTGCCTGCACCTGGGCATCTTGTATTGCTGGCTCTGCATTCATGGTGCTCCTTCCACAGGGATTTATTAGAAATGGACATTTCCTGTCTTGGGAATCCTCTGAAAAAACATCTCCAGCATTTAAAGTGTCTGGAGCAGGAACCAGGCAAGTGAAGCCTTTACACACGGTATGGGGTTCTTCTTTCAGTGATAAGGAGACCTTGAAGTCCTTGGCTGAAGAAAGTGCTTGGACTCTGGGAGTGGCAGCACTTTAACAGATCAAAGCAGACTTCATTGCGGTTATTTATTGAATAGTCTGCTAGTAAATTCTCTGGCAGATCAGTGGTGGGCTTTGGCTGCAAGCTGCATTGGTGCTTGAGAGAACTGTTTGGCACCGGCTATTGGAGTAATCGAGGCTTTGATTCCTGGGAAGATAAGAGACTGTATTTTGCACCATGCAGATATCAATACTAGATGTTTTATAAAGAAGGCAGATAAATGGATGTTACACCTTTGTCTGCTAAAGGAGCCAGATGAACAAACCAGTGCCCTTGGTGTTTTACATGCAAAAAGAAATGAATCCAGCAAGTGAGAGAGAAGCTGGATCGGTGGCATCGGCCCTGGGGGCTCCGCATTCGCTCAGCAGCCTGCCTGTGCCCCCACTGACATTGGCAGCCCCCACGCTGCCCTTCTGCGTGACCCCACCTCTGGGGCCCCATGCCTAGGGCTCTGCAGATGTGGAGCAGGGCCCCGCTCATCGGCTGGCCGTGGCATGACTGGCAAGGCCTTCCACTGGCAGCTCAGAATGGCTCGCCCTTGGGTGCACTGTGGCTCAGCTGCTTTGGCCTGGTGTATGCACCACATCAGTGCTCCACTGAGGTGCTTTATCTTCCCCGGCCTGTGAGACGCTGGAGTTTCTGTTGGGCCTTCCTAGTGGCAGGGAACCATAGACTTGTCTTGATGCTTTGTTGGGAAATGCCAGGAGGATGACCTGTGGTTAGCACACTTTGAACTTGGCTGCCTGTGAATTGCCACTCTCCTTCCTCATATCGATGCTCATGTGGTTGTCCTAAGTCTGTTTCTGTGAGCACCTGTTTAGCTCAGGTTGGTTTGAGTGTGGTGTTAATAACACCAGTGTCACAAGTTCAGTCCTTGGTTGGACTAGATGATCTCTGGAGGTCCCTTCCGGACTTATTTTCTATGACTTCTTGCTGAAAGTTTCCTTAGCATTGTGCTGTACGTGGATGCAGACCCCACAGCAGAGTGCTGTTCCTTTTGGGCACTCCGTGCGTGGCTTTTGTCAGAGCATCTGCATAGACTTTAAGGAGAGCTTTTCCTGAAGGAGGGAAGGAACCTGGATTCAGCAATGCACTTCAGGCCATGCTTAAAGTGAAATCCCCGTGCTTTGCTGGGCTGGGCCTTCCTAGCTCCGATGATAGCACCGCAACTAGAAGTTTTGTCGGGATTACTCAGTGCTAAAAACAGCATTTCCATCCAAGCAGTGAAAAAGATTGCAAGTGGGAGTGAGCTTGTGGAAGCATGAAAAATAAACGCACAGGATCAAACCCCGGTTTGAAGCTTCTCTTGGTCACATTTGCTACAGGTGCAGCTCAGGAGCTTTCAAAGTACCAGGAAAGGAACAGAAAGGCTTCTCTCTCTCTCTCTTTTTCTATGCACAAAAGCCTAGAGGCTTGGCACCCTTCTGGTTAGCAGAGCTGTGCCAGCTGCCAAAGCACCGGGTGCAAGAACATTTGTATTAATGCTGTTAAGAGAGAGCCAGGCTGTTAAAGCCTAAGCCTGCACTTAACTGCTTCCGTCCTCACACCTTGGTTGTTGTCTCACGCCTTGGGTTGCCCTTCAAAGGCTCTGGCAGCCCCCAAGGTGTCCCCGCTCCCTGCCTGTGAATCACTGCACTAGGCAAAGCTCCTTGGAGCACAGATAGCGGTCTGTCTTTCCCAGTGCCTGTGCAGCACCGAATGCTCCTGTGCACACCTGACGTCCCTGTTGAAGTGGCCTTAATTGGGTCCTACCTTGGACTCCTTGGGTTGCCTGCTCTTTGCCAGAGAGGCTGTCCCTGCCTGGATTTGAATAGTGCACAGGCCGTGGCGGTGGCAGGGGCTTTTAGGTGCTGCTATAACAAGGGAAGAGTAGTCTTGTCTGTACAATGATAGCTGAATCCCGCAGTGCCTCCAGGCCATTGAAAGCCTGAAAAAAAACAAAGCCAACCTTCCTTTGTCTGTCGGCTGCTGCAGCTTCTGATTCCTGCAGCCCCACTGACCCCCAGGCAAGCTGCAGGCATGGTCCCCCTCTCCACCACACTCGTGTCTCATGTGTGCCCTTTTGTTTTCAGCTGCAGGAAGGGATGTGGACTGTAAGAGCCTTAGAGGAGGCAAGAAGGGCTCTGAACAGACCCGCATGATGGCAGTGTCCATGCACACCACGTACAGTGCAGTTGCTGGTGGTTTTTGTAGATTAAACGACTGCATTGGCGAAGCTCCCCCTCCCTGCATCTCTCTCAAGTGAGTCCTGGACTCCCTTCTCTGCGGACGGGCTGGGTAGCAGTCCAGCCATCAGATCAGCACGAAGCAGATGGCTGTGTACCAGTACATGGCCAGCAGCCCTCCTATCTGACCACTTGTGGCCTCCCTGAGGCGCAAGCATGGCTTTTCCTGAGATCGCAGCTCTCTGGAGACACGAGGTGATGGTGGCATTGTGGCCCTGGGTGTTATGCACAGGTCGGTGCAGCCCAAAGCTGCTGCGCGCTGCACGTGCCCGGGCTGGAGAGGGCTGAACGTGGAGCTGCCTGACTGAACCCCAACTCGGAGCTCTTCTGCAATAATCTTGTGCCCTTGGTGTTCTCCAGAGATGGAGATGGTGATGCCTGTTTATACACCTTTCAGCAATGAGGGGCTTGGCCACTGTAGCTCACGCCTACTCAGCATCTGTTTTCACTGCAGCAAAGCTGCGTATGGATAGCTGATACCTGAGCTGGCTTTGAAGTGGGCAGCAGGAACCTGCTAGGCTTGCAGCTGCGGCAGCATGAAGCTCAGTGTGGGCCAGGAAGCTGGGTAGAGCTGCCCACGCTAAGCTGGTGCAGCTGCGGCAAGCCTATTGCTACCTGCAGGCTCGCTTGTTCTAAGCTAAGTGGGTCATGTTGTGTGGCACCCCAGGAAGGGGGCTGTCTTGGAGCTGAGGTCTCTGGAGGCCCCTCTCTGTGCAGGGCACTGCTGGACTGCAAGGGGCCTACAGACCACAGAGGTATTGCAGGCGGCTGTGGCCCAGACCAGTGTTTGAGGAGTCGGGATTAGCGCGGGAGGCATTGGGAGAGGGCACCGCAGCGCTGGGAGACTGCTCTACAACCTGCCTGCTCTGATGTCGTCTCATAGTGCACTTGGGGGTGATAATGCCCATGCTCACCTTTCATTTTAACAGACAAAATGAGCCAAGTTCTTTTGGTCTCTTCTGGCAAGGCGGGCTCTCCACTCCCCATTCATCCCCATCACCTTCCTCTGCACTTGGTGCTTACATTTAATTTAAACAAGACACACTTGGAATACACCCAGCCTGTGCGTCACCAGTTCCTCTCTTGCTGGGAAACGAAGCCAGAAGGCCATAGGTGTTTCTTTCAGCTGGTCCAGGACCAGTGCTGCCATCCCCATGGGGACCTGGATTAAGTGACTTGTCTAACATTGCGCACAGAGGCTGTCAGTGCCAGGATCAGAACTCGGGTCTCCTCGTTCTGGGTTTGATCCAGAAGCTTGGCCTTCCTCCCAGCCTTGCATCTGTTTGACAGCAGGTGACTTCTTCTCTACCTGTTCCTGAAGTGCCAGAGCAGCTGGACACATCTGATCACTGCAGCGGCGTGTCATCTTAGCCACGTACCAGGTGCAGTTATGTTTGCTAGGTGTGTTCGTGTGTACTCGGGTCCATGTCGGGACAGATTCCCTTGCCCAGAGACCCGGGGCACCTGTTGTGCTAGTCTCAAGTGCTGTTGCCTTCTCAAGTGGTGGGAGGTGGTTCTGGAAGCAAAGGGTGCAGGTCTTTGTATAATACTTCTCAGGCTGCCCATGCTTGGTTTATAATGTACCATCTGGGAGAGCTGTGAGTATGACGCATGTGTGGGAGATGATGTGCTTCAGTACAAGTGGGTGTATGATCCATACAATGGCCGGGCCACCTGTATGGGAAAGGCAGTTGCCAGTGCAAAGATCATCATTCCAGTAATCCGGCAGGTAGATTGTCTGTCTGTTTGCTGGGGTCTGCGGCAAATGAGTTGGAAAAGCCCAGGTAGGCACAAAGGCAGAGATATGTGTAAATATTGTCTTTGGCTGATTGAACTGAGGAATAATTCATTTGCTCTTGGCCTCTGCACCCTGGCTCTTGTCCTAACAGCTGCAGCATGCAGCTTGCTCCTCCATTGCAAACAGCCGCTGGGGTGAGAGGGTGAGGGGCAGCATGGAGACACGTTGCTGGCTTGCGGTTTGCTGGCCTTGAAGTGAAGAAGGATCCTGGGAATCTTGCAGTGGTCGGGGACCAGGCAGGCACCCGAGCCTTGTGGTCTGGGGAGGGGAGGCTGGGCTTGCGTCTAGGCCTCCCCGGGATTTTCATTTAATAAAATGCTTTTTGTCAGTGCTCTGAAAGCTGAATGTTTTCATGGCAAGGTTTAGTCAGAGCTGACACTGCCTCAGGCCCAGGCGGGAGCCATTAAATCAATGGCTCTGAATCTTTTTAGACACCACCACTCATTAGCCTTGAGGCCCCCTGGGAAAGCGCCAGCTCTTAGTTTTCCGGTGAAACAGGAACATAATGCCTTCCAGCCAGGCCCAGCTCTGGCTCAGGAAGCATTGCCCGCTCCCACGTCCTAATGCACGTGGACCGCTACGTGGAGTCTCTCAAATGTGGAGTGCACCGGACACAGAGGTTTCCGGGGAGCGCGAGGAGCCACTTCACCTAAAACCTGCGCTTGTGGCAAAGATGGGTTTGCTTCAGCTGGGCCGACAGTCCGGAGCAAAATCTCACCTGCAATGGCAGCTTCTCTGTTACTAGTTAGACGCTAGCAGTCATGGCAGCCTTGACTTACGTGGCCTCCAACGTGGCAGGCTTTGCTCCCGTATTTCTCATTTCAGAGGCTGTTACTTGCTTGGCTCACGTAAGGTAGGAGGGCGAGTAATCCATTATTAGGAAGGATGCAGTAAAGTCTGCCAAGCCTTTGTGCCGCTACACTGTTAGGCACAGCTGGATTATTACAAACGGAAATTAAGGGAGTGATTAACCAAGGGCAGCAAACCCCTCCTTTTCCGCCACATTGCTTTATCGAGATGGTGGGGGAAGCTTTTGATCTGGTATCTACAATATTAGAACTGGCCTGAAAAAAAGCTGCAATGCAGAATTGCAGGAGGATGCTCCTCGGTCTTTCCCGGTCACTACTGGCTGAGCACAGGGTGTCCTGGCTCTGCAGGGATGGAGCAGGCTGCGGTGTACTCCCACCAGCTTCATAAGGCGATTTGTAGTGCTTTGCCGTTGCGCTATATGCAGCCAGAGCCCCTTGTGTTGTGCTGCATGCAGCCTGGCCCTAGAAGCTAAGCCGCCTTGGGTTCACCTGGAGGGAGGTGGGAGACCTCTTAGTTCCTCTTGCTAGGGGTAGAGGTGGTGCTACTGCAAGAGGAACTACTGTTCCCTCTGATTCAGGGTGGAGCAGTGACCCAGGGGTGCTGCTGCCGCGAGTGTGCTGAGATCTCCCTCCAAGGCATCCTGCGTCTCTAAGCAGCTGACATGCATGCTGTAGGTGGGCCATGCTTTTGGTGGCACCTGCCACTTCCTATTCCCTCCCTTCCCTGCCGTGCCACGGTTACACCATGGATAAGGTAGGATTTATCCAGGTTTCCTGGCCAAATTGCAGCCCCCGTGACTGCTTCCCTTTGCTTCCCCTCTGCATGCGTCCTTGTGCCAGAGCAGAGTGGCACGGGCTGGGCACTGCTGACCTCCCACCTCGGCCTTGGGGGAGCTCAATGGCACACAGCGCTCTGGGATGGCACTAGGACCGGACGAGACCAGGCAGGGCTTCGCAGCCACGGGCTGCTGCTGTCTTAAATGGGAACGGCCCCTCTAGGCATGCCTGTAACTCTGTGAAGGTGTAGCATGTTTGTTCTCTTAATGTGCCTTAGCTGCTGCAGACCAAAACCTTGTCCCTGCAAGGGCCGCTTGGCGCGTGCTGCCGGACCAGCCGTGGCAGGAGCTTTGCGTTTGCTCAGCCTCGTTCGCTGCTGCTGTGGTGGAAAGAGCTATTAGTAGCAGCAATATGGGAATGCCAGAAATACAGTTCCTTTTCGCCAAACAAACGCCCTCAGATCCTACATCAGCTAGACAGCAAACAAGCGCCTTTAATGGAGCAGGCCAATTAAACCCTGGCTGGCCCTGGGCACTGGGGCTGTTTCTCTTGTTCTGGCTCTCATTGCTTTGTTCCTTCGGGTGGACTCCTTAGATCTATTTACAGTGATTGTTAATTCACTCGTGTAGGTTTTGGATGGCAATCTTTTTGCTGGCAGTCCTCTACAATTTCTTCTCTTTCTGAGCAGCCACGAGTTTTGCTGTATGCAGGTATTGGTCCCGGCTTCAGTGACCAGCTGCTCTTGCCTCCTGGGCTTTGTGCCCGAGTGCCCCAGTCACAACCCCGTTTCCTTTCTCGTTCCTTTGCTCGGTGTTGTTTTGAATGACCAGTCCTGGGCCACTTCTTTTTTACCCTGGCCATGTAACTTTCCACCAGCCTGCGTCTCTAGGAGGGTTTCTCCGTGCATTGTGAATGCTGACAACCCTTTGTATTGTTTCACCAGTGAAGAACCTCAGTTTGGGGCCAAATCCTGCGTTGTGCCAAGGCATGCAACTGGCAGTCTCTCCCCCAAGGAACTCGCTGCCCGTGTGCTGTGTGTGGGGGTGTTGTCACAGAGTGGTAAGACCATGGCCCTTGGTACATTGCTTTGGGCCCAGGACGTACGAATATAAGGATTGCCATTTACTGGGTTGGACCGTAGGTCCGTGTTGCCCAGTCCCCCGTGTTGCAAAGGGACAGCGAGTGGATGCTGAAAGGGAACTGGGTCTGGCCAGGGCTTTTCTCACTGCCTCCTCTCTTATTTGCAGCCTCCAGCATTTAGGGTATAGGAAGTCCCGATTCAGAGGCCGTGCCCCTCACTCCTGCGCTCAATAGCACGTGCTGCCCCTTTCCTCTGAGCACGTGTCCAGTCCCTTTGTAAGTCTGGCTGACCTCTCCGCTGCCACCACCACTGGTGGCCACGAGCGCCGCGCTTTAATTCCACGCTGGGTGAAAAAGAAAAACATCCTTGCGTTTGTTTTAAACTGCTGGCCTACTCTTTTCACTTTGTGACCCCTAGTTCTTGTCTTGTGAGAGAGACTAAAGAATAAATCCCTGTTGACTGTCTCTTCACTGTTTAGCATTTTGTAAACCCTTCTCATGTCTACCCTCAAGTGTCTCTTTTCTAAACTGAATAGGCCTGGCTTCTTGAGTCTCTCCTTGTATGGACGCCCCTCCATAGGACTCATCATCCGTGTTGCCCCTCTCTGGACCTTCTCTAGGTCTTCTGTATACTTCAAGATGTGGGTACCAGAACCGGGCACGGTATTCAGGGTGTGGACGTGCTATGGATTTGTAAAGAGGCATCATGATGCATTGCTTTGCTTATAGTTCCTTTCTTAATAATCCCTAACATTTCCTTTGCCCTTTTGACGGCTGCTTAGCACTGAGCTGATGTTTTTACTTAACTATCCACAACAACTCCCAGATCTCTTTCTTCTGTAGCAACAGTTAAGGTCAAGCACATCACAGTGTAGGTACAGTTTGGGCTATTTTTGCCCAGGTGCATCACTTGACCCTAACCTACATAGACTTCCACCTGCCGTCATTGCCCATTCACTCTAGCATGCCAGATCCTTTTGTAGATCCTCACAGTCCACCTGGATCTGTATACTTTGAATACTTTTGTGTCATCAACAAATATGGCCACTTTGCTACGCATCCCCTTTTCCAGGTCATTTATGAATATGTTAAAAAGTGTTGGTCCCTGGGGGACCCCACTGTTTACTTTCTTCCATCCTGAAAACTTACCATTTTTACTCACTCCTTGCTTTCTATTTCTGAGCTAATTTCTAATACATCAGTGGACGTTTCCTGTAATCCCATGATTATCTAATTTAGTTAAGAGCCTCTGATGGATGACCTTGTAAAGGCTTTTTGGACGTCCGAATACACGACGTCAGCTGGATTGCCCCTATCCAACAGCTTATTGACGCCCTCCAAGAGCTGTGATAGGTTGGTGAGGCATTTGGGACCCCAAAGAAATTGTCACGTATTTGCACATACGGTGTAAGGAAGGGGGAAGGTGCATGTGTCGTGCAGGGCCTAGGTCATGCTGAACTACAGCTGCGTTTCACCAAAGAACTTCAGCATCAGCTAGGCGGGAGGAGCGGAAGCACCTTTTTTTTTTTGTTCCCTTTTGTGAATGAAGGAGAGAAAAGCCACTTTCTTCCTTCAGTATTTTTGTGGGTGTTGGTTGGAGCCTCAGAGCCTGGTCCACACCCCAGCGTGGTCTGGAGCATTTCTCTGTTGCATTTTGAATCGTGCTGCTTGTGTAGGAGTGGGAAGCAGGGTGTGCTTCTCCTCAGCGGGTGACTCGTCTCTGCGGGGGAAAGTGCTGTGATGCTTCTCTCCTGGTCGAGATGGGGATGGCCCCTACCTTGTCCCTCGGGGCTCTGCACATTGCTCCCTTCAAACTTGCTTTCATCTCAGGCCCGTGCGCCCTTCCCACCCCAAGCAGTGAGTCAGCCTTGAAATGCCAAGGCACAGACACGCGGGTCTAGAAGTCTCCATGCCCTGCAAGCGGATAAATCTCCTGGCATTTCAAGCCTCCTTGAGTCTTCCTTGGCTTTTGTATCTCTTGGTTTCTGGCCCCTGCAGGCATTGAATATTTGGGCCCCAAACAGTTTAACTCTTGCCTCATTTTCTGAGGTCTGCAAGGGCATCGTTGTTGTTAGCATCTCATGTCCCAGCATCAACTGCCTGGGCTCCGTTGTGCTAGACCCTGCAGAGACTGCGTGGGAGTCCTTCAGCTCGCATCCAAGTTGCGAAGAGCGGGAGAAACAAGAAATGGCCCCCCATGTACCGATGGAAGTGGCATTTCATGCAGGAAGTCTGCCGCCCGGCTGGGTGACGTAGGCGCAGAGGGTTCGCGTCCCTCGCATGGCTTCTCGTTCCTCGGCCGCCTTGGCTGCGAGCTTCGGATTCAGTGCCAGTTCATTCCAACCACCAGAGCCGTGGCTGAAACCATCCCTCGCGGATCCTGCCTCCCCTGGGCTGAAGAGCCGTCTCTATTAGTCACCAGGCACATAAGCGACAGAAGCGCGCAGCGAGCTGACCCACTTGTTGGGAGAAGGCGGCGGGGGTGGATTTAGCTTTTGTGTGTGGGTTTTTTTTACTTCTCTATTCAGAAATGAGCTCCCTCTAGTCATGCTGACAATTGTACATGATTGACCTTGGCAAATTGTTGTGAGGGGGCTTTAATTTTCCAAATGATAATCGTTAGGTGTCTTGCACACATCAGCCTTGCTTGGGCAGGTCTGAGGATGCTGCGTTGCTTTTTTTTTTTTCCTCTCTCTCTACCAACAAGACCCATCCTAGTACACAGCATCCTGACAAGTGGAGCATTTTCTGCCCACCGTGGGCCCTAGTGGGCAAACTTCCCAACGCTCGTGAAACCAAAGAGGAAAGAGCAAGATGCATTGCAGAAACTGGAGAAATACAAATCTATGTGCTTTGGAAGGGAAATTATTTTGGAGCTCAAAGACGGAAGGGTCTGATCCTCTGCCGAGTGCAGGGACGAATGATCACAGTCGCTGGTGCTGGAGATTGCAGCTGCCCTGAGCTGTGAGAGTGGCTGAGCATCAGTTGCGGGGCCCGAGCGAGCTGTCCCTAGACTTCACCCGGTGTGTGTCTGATGGAGCCAGGTGGCAGGGATGCGGAGCTGGGCCATCAGCTGGCAGGGCTGGCGCAGCAAGGAGGAAGTGTTGTGCCAGGAGGGCAAGTCCTGCAGCATGGGAGGGACTCGGAAGGCGTTGGTGCCAATTCTCCCAGGGCTGCTTCCCTTTGGTCTTCCTCCTAAATGCAACTTTATGTTGTCTTTGCACTTCCCAGGCAGCTCCCAGAGTGCTTTGCAGCTGCTAATTCTAACCCTCCATGTAAAGAAATTCTGTATTCTCCCCATTTAACAGGTGGGGAAACTGAGACACAGAGTGGGGCTGTGACATGGGAGTGGAGGGCAAAGGAGGGGGCTAGCACCTCTCGGTAATCATCACCCTGAACCTCCTTCCCCAGCACTGAAGGTGTGGGAGGCTGAGAAGCCCTGCCACACTGGCTTGGGGAGCGCACAGCATCTCCAAGGCTGGGCTTCATCATTCATTGAGCTGCAGCATCTGCTTTGTGGCTTCTCTCCACCTCCTTCCTGTAAGATGCCTCATGAGCATAATTGGATTTCATGCAACCCTGCACGCTCACTCCCAAGGAGCACCAGAGAGGGCACGTGTAAAGCCAGCTCCCAGAGAGGCTGGCTTGGAAATGGGGGTGATGAGGTGACAGGGAGCCACTCACCCGGACAGCCCGAGGGTGACACAACATAGCAGTCGCCCTTTTCTGGGCCAGGATGAAAAGCACTGAATTGTTTTGAATCTAATAAATGAAACGAGCTGGGGACTGAGCCTGATTTATCTCTGCCCCTCCCCATCTTTTCTCTGCATCTGCATGAATCACTGCTGGAAGCGCTAAATCTGCTACGGGGGAAACTGTGCTTTGTGGACTGCTAGAGGTGAGCCGTAAGCAGCAAGCACGTATGTGCGTGTGTGTGAGAGAGAGATGCCTTCCCAGGTTCAGCACTGCCTTTGAAAAGGCAGGTAACACCACGTACGCAGAACAGGACCTGAGAGGTACAAAGCATGTTGGAGAGTGGAAGTGGGGCCTAACCCAAGGTCATACGTTTGGGTATTTCAGAGTTAACATTGATTAATTCAGAGGTAAAGTTGCATTTAGGAAGAATCCAAACTTGCCAGCATATGGGAATGCACCGCGGAGCCTTTAAAAAGACTTTGACTCTGCCTGGCAGTGAAGCTGTGAAAAGAGAAAAAATAAAGGTCTAGGACCATGAAGACCAAAATGCCTTAATTGGAGTCATACCGGGATAGCTAGCTGTGTCAGGCAGAAGGCGGGGAGGGGCACTGTAGAGACTAACTGGTTCAGAGAGGCTTGAGCTTTCATGGGCAAGGACCTACTTTTGTGCAGCGATTACAGGTGATACTACAAGGTACGGGCCAAACTGGAGTCCACTGGCCACCTGCAGCATGCTGTAGCATGCTAGCTGGTCCGAGCCTCCGGGAGCCATCTGCACAGCCTGTCGTCGTGGCGGTGAAGAGAGACCCTGCTAGTGAACCCCAGCAATGGCCCAGCCGAGGGAGAAAGCCTGACCTGCAGTCTACCTTTTAAGTGTTTCTGGGACAGCCAGGAAGGCCCAGACCCCAGGACTGTGTGTGTAGACTTTGGATGGGATAGGGACTAGACCTGTCTGTGCTGCCTTTGCTTCTGTCTGTGCACCCAAGTGATTTCCAAATGGATGATCATGAATTATAAGACATCAGGGCTCTCCAAGCACGCTGGAGCCAGGTTGGAGGGAACCTGCGTTCCAGCTCGGAGACCAGTTATTCATGAAAGGGGGTTCTCTCTGGTGAGGTGGACCAGCTGGAGATGGTGTGGGGGGAAGGATAAGCTGGGGGTAGCAGTGGGAAATCTGCTGGGCCCGGATGGCCTTGGCTGCTGTCTCTTCTCACACCCATCTGTAGCTAGTCTCTGTTGTGCCAGAGCCGGACCGTTCCACCCAACCTTCCACTTTGTGACTGCAGATTTATGTCCCTAATGATCTGGCTTCCAACCTACATGACAGCCTCCTTCTAATTAACTGAACCGAAATGTGTGCGTGCCAGGAATGTGTCACAGGCAATGCACACAGAGTTCAGCACTGATTGCATTGCTATACAAATAGCGCCTCCGTCCGCGGGAGGCAAATCACTGACATCTGCGTGGATGGGCTGGTTCCAGGCTCTTCAGGGCAGCCCGTGACCTGGAACTGGTCAGATCCATCTCAAACAGGAGGGCACGAAGAGCTATAAATTATTGAACTAGATTGGGTAGCCCAGCTGAAGGTGCCTCCTAGCTGAATGCTGCTTATTTGACTATGCCTTGTCTAGGCTAAGGCCTCCTGAGGCTTTCTTCAACATTTTTTCCCTTCTTTGTTCCTGCCTGTCTATCTAAACCAGTAATTCTTAGCCAGGGTGTTGTAAGTTGTTCTTGTTGCTCTATTATTTTCCTGTAGTCAAAAGCTGAGTGAAAACTTAAGAGCTGACATTTCTAAGGGTGCCTCGAGTCTGCTGGGGGTGGGGGATACCTTGAGTCTAAAAAGGGTGCTTTCAACTGTCCTGCATGCTGCCCAGTTGGATGGTGGTTCCCTGCTAGACCATACAGTTGTGGCATGGATTGGCCACGTGGCCTGTTAGCGTTTTCCAAAAAGATAAGAGAGCAGAGGGGCATCCCCTTATGGAAAGAGAGATGATCCAGTACCTTCAATACACTGCCGCGCTCAAGGTGGTTTTAATGAACGCTGCTGCGCTTGCGTGCCACAGCCCCATGCCTGTCACTGAAAGCTTTCCCTGCTTGGTTCAACAGGTGAAGCAGATCATGGAGGAGGCAGTGACGAGGAAGTTTGTGCATGAGGACAGCAGCCACATCATCTCCTTCTGCGGTAAGGTGGCGCAAAGAGATGGGCTTTGAGAAGCCGCCGGCCCTGGCACGCCGTCCACGCTGGGGTGTTGCTGCATCACCCTGCTGCTCTGATGGGCAGCTCCCTCCTGATGGTACCATGTGCTGAGACCAGGGAGCTGCAGCATCCCCAGGGAGGAGTCATGTGGTCAGCACGTTGCGTTCCTCATCGAACGTGGGCTCGGGTTGTGACACCCTGGGCGGTGGCAGTCCAGCAAACCAAGTGCCAGAATATTGAGCCCCTCTCACTCATTTGAGAAGGGATTAAACAGGCTGCTTATGTGACAGGTGAACCTCTGTGCAGTGAGAAGTCCCTGTAAATGAGCCAGCGCACGGGGGCAGCGCCGGCGCAGGGAACAGGAGCGTGTTGAAAGGGTCTTTGAGCATTTTATGAAGTGCTGGTGACCCCTGCAGTAGGCTTCCTTCAGCCCCTTTTTCTGCCATGGGGTCTGACATCTGGTCTTGCACGCGCTTCCTGGGTTGGAACTAAATAACATCTGCCTTTTTTCAGCAGTTAGTGACGGTTTCTAAGCTTGGAAAATGTGTTCCAGAGCTGGCCGAAGCAGGGCAGAGCCTTCGTGTAGAGCCGGCTTGGCCTGGGTGTGAGAGGAGGACTGCAGATGGCAGGGAACGGCCCTCGGGGCCACACCACGCTTCTGTCTGCTTTGCAGGGGTCAAGTGTGTCCATCTTGCTCCCCAGCGGCATGGCGTGAGGTCCTCCTGCATCTCTTCGGGTGGGGGGAAGGTGTCTCAGGGATCCCAGCACAACGAGGCACTCGGAGAAGCTGGGCTCCCCTCTCCCTCTCTTGTCAGAGGCTGCTTGCGTCTCCTGCAGGCAGCTGACCCCTCCCCGGGAAGCTGCTCCTTCCGCCCACTCTCCAGAGCGCACGCAGCTGCTCACCTGCTTCGCGGCTGGGTCTCTGGCCGCCACCTGCCTCCTGCCGCTGTGTCTGCGACGGCGTGTGCTGGCCGGAGTGGGCCACCTGCGGAGCAGTGCAGTGCCGAGGAGCCAGTGCGCAAAGCTGCCGTCTGGCTCCAGCGCCATTCATGAGCTCTCCCCTCTGTGTGCACTGCTGCTCCATCTCCATTCCCAGGGCAGGCCTTGCTCTGCATGGGCTCCCTGGATCTCAGTAAGATGCGGTCCCGACACCTTGGCTGAGAATTGCTGCTGAAGGATGCAAAGAGGGGGAACCGTGCCACCTCCTTCTCTGCTTTGGAAGGCGGTTAGGAGCTGCTTTGTGCCCTTTCTCCCAGGTCCTGGGATGAAAGGCAGGTGGGTGTGTGTCCCAGGCCTCTGTGGCTCCTCACATCATTGGCTGAGTGGCGTCAAAAGAGCAGAGCTAACTCTGAGCCGTGACTCACTCTGCTTTCTGTACAGTGCAGGCTTCGCAGCCTGGGATTATTTATAGTGCTTTGTGCCAGGCGAGGAGCTGGGCTTGCTGATTACCACTCAGCCTCCCTAATGATGCTGCCGGGCTTTTTTTCCAGTGGTTTTTGGGTATCTGCAACTTATTGCCTGTCGTCACAATTGGATATGAGCAGCCTACACAGCCTTGGCAGCAATGAGCTTCATAGAGGACATCGCTATCCTCATAAGCGGCTTGCCTCTCACGGTTTTCTGGGACCTGCATAGTGCTGCCTTTTGCCCCTAGGCAGGCCTCTCACCTTCCACCCTTGTAAGCCAAGCTCACGCATCCCCTGTCCTCCTCCTCCTGTTCGGTAAAATACCAGGCTCCTCTAACAGATTGCTTGGTTTGGCAGGAAAAGGCGTCTGATCCCAAAAGTCCAATTTAGCCGATTACGGAGCTGAAAGGTTTGGGGAAAACAAATGCACGTTGACACTGCTTAAGGTCACGCTCCCTGTGCAAGCTGACCCGGCAGACATGGCAGCTGCCTTTGCTGCGTTCCTCCTGCTGCCTAGCACCGAACATTGCCTTGACTCGTAACAGCAGAGCGAGTCAAACGGCGGCGTGCAACTCCATGGAAGTACCAGTAGTGTTGCATCAGGAATAAAATAATCTTAATCCCCTAGGCACATATGGGCAAAATACCACTCTCTTGTTTCATTATCCACCCACGTTGAATATAATCTGCAGATGTGTGCTTGGAAACGTACCTGGCACTTACTGCACTCTGCAGTTCCATTTGGAGAGAGAAAGGGCAGCACATTGTCTAGGTGACTTCTGCTATTGCCAGCCCCAGATATTCAAAATCATGCAGTGAGCCTAAAGAAAAAATCACATTAGGAAAGTCATGCATCTCTTTTGGGTTTTTTTGAGCCTTTTGCAGGACACGCTTGGCGCATGGTTATGAACCTTTCTCCACGTGTGTGAGGACTAGACACTTCTTTGTCAGGGGAATCTGTGTTTCCCCTTAAATTCTGCTTCCAGGAGCTCAGACTTCAAGAAAAACAGCAGGTGTCACACAGAGGCCTAATGCAAGTGAGAGCTCCCTGGACTTTGAGCATAATGGAGGTGTTTTCTCCCCCAGCCATGGGGAGCTGGGCCATGCTTTCAGAAGGAATGGCCTGCGGGAATCAAATTGCTTGGGCATTTGGGGTGGTGGCAAGCTACAGAAACCTCAGCCAAATGACAGGTGTGTGATGCTGAGCCCTCCTGGGACTGCTCCTCCTCTGAGCTGCTGGGAGAGCCAGAAAGGAGGACAGGCCTCACTTTTCATCCTTCTCAGAACTGCAGGCCGCCAGTGGAGGATGGGAGCAGTGTCAGCCAGAGGCGTGGGGAGCTGCATGCAGCCAGCCCAGCTGCCTGCGGTTCCTGGGACCTGGCGGAGGTGGTGGTCCTGTGCAGCATTGCGTGATCCGAGCCCGCAGGCCACTCCTGGGCTAGGAAGGGGCAGACTGCAGCCTCCAGTGGGCTGGGGAGGGAGCTGGGGAGGTCCGCGCTGCCCCGGCCTGACCGTCTTGGGTGTGCAGGTATCCAGCTGTGCATGCCTGCCATATGCAGGCACCATTTTGCCACGTCAGCCGCATGCCTGTGACCGCGTGTGCTTCACTTCCAGCATCCAGCTAGCCCTAGATAAGGAGCTGACTGGCGGTATAATTGATGTGACAGCTAGCGACCTGCCAGAGCCGAAAATAACGCAAGGCCAGCGTTGCTAATTCACTCTGTCCAGCCTATCGGGTGCCTGGCTGCTTACGGTGCCGTGGACCTGGCTGCGCTTCAGAGAGCGAGGAGGAATGAATGAATGCGCAGCTGGTGCCAGCTGTCTGCCATCAGGCAGGAGGGTGCAAGTTTGCTGTGGCAGGAGCTAGAGTCTGGCTTCACCAGTGGGGGGATGAAAGAGAAAGAGGTGCCAGCCCCCCACCCTCCAGCAAGTGCAGCAGTGCCCCATAAAGACTTGTACTTCCAGCAGTGTTGCTCATGTCTCAGGTTGGTTTTTCTCGGGCGGGGGAGAGTAAAATACATTGCCTTGAGTTTCGAAGTGGTTGCTCTGACGTTCCCCAATGCCCTGCTTTGCTTTACATCATAGCTCTGTAGGTTGCACAGCCTAGGTGCTGATCGAGTCAGGCTCTCTCCCCGTGCCTCGAGGCTGGGATTTGCAAGGCAGCGTATTACAAGAGGGGCATGCAGTGGGCAACAGCAGTATACGTGAGCCTACAGGCAGGAGTCACTGCTGCGCGTTAGCACGCACAGCGTTGTCCGGGAGCCTGTCTGGGGAGCCCTGCAGGCCCTTGCAGACTGCCCTGCTCCCAGCGCCGGAGGGCCAGGTGCCGTGCTGCTGTAAACTGGTGCAAATCCCAGCCTGGGCAGACTGTGCCGGCTGGTGCGTGGTCGCTGTTCGTCAGTGTCTCGGTGTGCAGGAGGCGAGCTGCCCGCGGCTTCCCCCGGTTAGGTGGAATCGCCGGCAACTCCTACCTGCGTCCTCGTGCGTGCTGGCAGGTCGACCTGTAGCTGCATGGAGCCATCGGGCCCCGGTGCGTACGATACTCTGCTGCACCCCCTGCGTCGGGGCCCTGCTCTGCCCTCTGTCAAAGCTGCGACGAGGCAGGCGCTGAGGTGCCCTTGCACATCTGTTTAACTGAACCGCCTAGGGCAGCAGCTCCCTGTAACAGCCTGTAGCCTCATGCTTTAAAAACCAGAGCTGAGGGCTTTGCTCGCGCGCTCCCTGGAGCAGAGCGCGGTGGCTCAGCTGTGGCCTGGCACGCGCTCTGCAGAGCTGCCCTCGGCTCGGACGAGCCCTGGGTAATAGAGCGGCTAATGGGGCCGGCGTGGGACAGCAGAGCCACCTCTGTCGCCTGCCCGGTTGCCTTTACGTTTCCGGGCGGACTGCAGACCTGTTGGGCGGTGAGCGGTGCGTCCGTGCTGCCTCGCTCTCGGAGCCTGTCAGACTCGCTCTGCAGCCTGCGACATCCGGCCATGGCGCTGGAGCAAGCAAAAGCCTAACAGCAAGGCGGCACGCTGCGGACTCTGCAGCCCGTCTGTGCTGGAGGAGAGTTTGGACCTCGTTTAGATCCCAGGAAGCCACATCGCTGCCCTGCGCGGGGGTCTCGGCTGGCCCCCAGCGTGCGGCTTCCCCTCGTCCGGTCGCAGTCAGAGCCGCAGCGCGTCTCCCTCGCGCCACCCGTGTGCGCTTGGGAGTGCCCTGAGCGGCCCTGCGGGCCGGTGTGTACACCTCTCCGGCGTCCCCCAAAGTCTCGCTGGGCTGCTGGAGATCCCCCCTTCCGGGAGCAAAAGGAGCACAGGCCTCTGCTCGCCCCGCACAGCTTTCGGGGCGGGAGCAATGGTTTTCCACCAGACAGCAGCGATGCGGTTCCAGCGCGGTGGGGCTGTGTTGTTTTCCGGGGCTTGGATCACGGCGTATTGATACCACGTGTCCCCCTGGATCCCTCCCGAGAGACTCGGCCAAGGTGGCTGGCCGTAGCATCGGCGTTTGCATGCATTTGTTTTGAGGCGTCGAGGGAGTGAGGCTTGTACGGCGGGGTGAGGTCTACGCGCTCCTGCCCAGGGTCCCCCCGCGAGTAGGGGTGCAGCTGGAGATTTGGGGCAGCTTTAGTTAGCAGTTTGCATTCCCTTCCAGTAGCGCCAGAGGCTCAGGTGCTGCATGCAGCCTGCCTGGAAAATGCATTGCCAGCTGCCATCTAGTCGTCAGTCATCTTGGTAATGGTAGTCGCTGAAGCCAAACTGAATTAGCAGCTCGGCCGTCTTTTCTGTGGGTTTGATCTGTCTCGAGATTCATTTTTCTGCTGCTTGGCCTAAAGGAGGTCCCCGGTGTCAGGGTGGCCGGCTCGGCCGCTCCGGTTCTGTGCGCGAGCCAGCTCTGTCGGCTCCCTGCCCCGTTATCTGCAGGCTGCTCGTCCATGCCTCTTCCCCAGGTCTCTGCTGCTGAGGACAGGCACCCGGGTCCCTGGTGCTGTCCTGGGCTTGTGCAGGGAGCCGGCTGCGAGCCCGGTTGCTCTCCGAGGAGCACCCCGGCTGTAGGGAGAGGCCGGGGTGCAAGAAGACGCGGGAGGCAGGGAGTCGGGCCAGCCAGGCCAGGGTGGGGTTGTTCCCGGGCTTGTCGGTGCGTCGGGTCACTGCTGCGCTTTATTGCAGCGGCTGTGGAGGCCTGCGTGCTGTACGGGCTGAAGAGGCGAGCGGCGGGCTTCCTGCGGAGCAACAAGATAGCCGCCCTCTTCATGAAGGTGGGCAAGAGCTTCCCGCTGGCCGAAGAGCTTTGCCGGAAGGTACAAGACCTGGAGCAGCTCATCGAGACCGCGTGAGGCTCTTGCTTGTTCCTGCGCCGTCTCTCGTGCTGCCGGGGTCCCGGGGAGGGTGGGGGGCACGGATCTGGGCTGTGACATTCAAACTCAGGGAGTCTCAAATACAGTGGCACGTGGTCTTGTGATAACGTATGGGTGAGCAGGAGCCGCAGGTGTTGCCGGATGCCCAGCTGCAGGCACCTGAGTTTGGAAACCGTGGCCCAGGAGGACCATTTTGAAGGATGCCCAAAGATGCATGTATGTGCAAGCCCTGTTCTTTGGGGCAGTTTTACCCCTTCTGGGTAAAACCCTCCTAGGCTGCCTTGAAAACGGGGCTTGGGACTCTAAACCCCTTTGGCTGGAAAGGGAACTTTGCCCAAGACTCGTGGATGTCTAATTCCTCTGGGACTTCAGCACTTGCTTCAGAGCTTTGCTGGATTGTGTCCTCGTTTCCACAATATTGGAAATGAAAGTCACATCCTGGCTCTCACCCCAGCCTCCTCAGGAAGAGGGCAAGGGCTGTGCCCCTGGGTGGTGGCTCCCATGCAGAGGTGGGCTTTCATAGACCCGTAGAATAGCAGGGCTGGAAGGGACCTCGAGAAGTCATCCAGTCGTCCAGGATGCTGCAGCACCCTGTTCACGGCAGGATCATCCTTATCTAGCTATCTGCCTGCTAGATTTATATGCTGGCCTTCCCCACAAAGGCTCTGGGTGGCTTACAATAAGAGACAGGCAGCTGGAATAGAATATGAAGCAAAAGCCCCTTAAACAGAGTCCTGGCTTATAGCTGTTTGGAGCATCCTAGGCAGATGTATCTCTCGCCTGTTCTTAAAATGGCACGTACGACCCTGTTGTACAACTACCGGGCCTCGTGTCCAACAGAGCACCTTACCCTGACCCAGATAAGGCAGGGGGATGAGAGCACTGTCAGCAAAGCAGGCAGTAGTTTAACAAATACACCCAAGAGAGCCAAAGAAGCATGAGCACTGCCTGGTAGGCAGCCGAAGAGAGGCCTGCCCTTAGGGAGGGCCTGGAGCACGTGCCCCATGCTGCTGTCTGGTTGATTCGGTTGTGCTGTCCTCTGCCCTGCCTGCCTGCAGGCGAAACCAAGTGCAAGGCCTCCAGGAGAACGTGCGCAAGGTGCCGAAGCTGCCGAACCTGTCCCCGCAGGCCATCAAGCACCTCTGGATTCGCACGGCCCTCTTCGAGAAGGTCCTGGACAAGATTGTGCATTACCTGGTCGAGAACAGCAGGTAAGTGCAGGTGGGGGGCGGAGGCTGCTGCCCGTGAGTTGTTCCCCAGCTGGGCCTGCTGTAAAGTCGCAGTCCCTGGGCTGAGCTGCGTGCATTCCCGGCTTAGCAATCCTCCGGGGCAGTGACCCACAGGACCAGCACAAAGCATGCTCCCCCTCTCCCAGCTCAGTGCACGGCCCTGGGTTTCAAACTCTGGCCCTGCTGTCCGCTGAGTTTCAGGTGTCCTGGTGATGCTGCTAAGCTGGCTGAGGTGGGTTTTGTGTCTCACCCTCTCTGTCTGCTACCGGGCGGGCAGGATTCTGCTAGCCTGTGTGTCCTCCTCCTGCTGGTGCAGAACTCGTGTCGGGGACCTGCCTGTCCTGGGCATCTCTGGCACAAGCGGCGTGCCAGCGCCATGCTGGGGGGTCCCCGCCTGTGGCTCGCTGCAGTAGCTTGGCTCAGGCCAGGCAGAGGCTGCTGCAGAGGGTGGAGGGAGGAGCTGGAGGAGGACTTCCGACCGCCCCGCTGCTTTGGGGCAGTACGACAGCCCATTACGGCCACTTGTCCTTTCTCACCAGCCATGAGGGTGCAGGAGGGACAGGGCAACAGCCTTCTCTGCCACGTAACTCTTCCATCAGAGTGTAATACTCTTCTGCGATTTGTTCCCTCTAGTAAATATTATGAGAAAGAAGCCCTCCTGATGGACCCCGTAGATGGACCAATTCTTGCTTCTCTGCTGGGTAACATTTATGCTCTTCCCCTGCTCTCTTAGTTGACTTTCCAGACAGATGCTCGCCTCAGTCAGTTTGTAGGGCTCTTACTGCATCTTGCTAGGGCTCGCCATGGGTGGGACAGGCCTGTGCAACTGCTCAGGTGCTGCTAGCAAACTTCAAATACTACCCAGCGGAGGCCATTCCAAGCTGCCTTTTGGGCTGTTGAAACGCAGACCATGAAACCGTCCTGCAGGCTGCGTTGCAAGCCTCACGTTAAACAGAGATGAAGAGCACTGCCCGCGGGGGGGGCAGCCCCAGAATGGCTTTGCCTGTCAGTTTGCTCCTGGGATCACGTGCGACCTGCTACGTATCGCCACCCTGCACGGCTGGCTGGTAACCCATGAGGGCCAATGCATGGCTGCACAGTCATGGGCCAGGACCCAGTTGAGTCCCTCTCTGTCTCCTGTTGCCTTCTTGATCCAGGCAAGAAATAGCTGGAGATTCCTCCCAGCTCCAGGCAGCCTCTGGTGCAGGGCCGGGGCTTTGGGAGCTCCGGTTGCGATGCTGCCGCCCAGTGCGGACAGGTGCAGCGTGGGCAGACCCACGGCTGGCTCGGCCACTAGCTTGGCTCCTCCGCCTGGGTGCCGAGCAGGGGGGTGTTTGAACCCACCGTGCATGCTGTTCTAATATCACGGGGCTTGGATGAAGCTCTGCTACTTTCCCCAGGGCCGAGGGTGTGTTCCCTTCGTTGCCAATGCTCATTGATAGTTTGGGGACAATACAAGAGCCTGCTTTGAGCCTTGTGTTCACCCTGTGCACACATCTTGTGCACCTGGGTCTAGACATGCGCTCTGTGGCTGGGAGATGGATGTGGTCCGTAGCTCTCAGGTGGCAGCTGAGTTGTTGCTCCCCTCCCTGTGCAGTGGGGCCGTGCGCGCTGGAATACACCAAGATGAAGACAGCTGATCACTTCTGGACCGACCCCTCTGCCGATGAGCTGGTGCAGAGGCACCGGATTCACAGCTCGCACTGCCGCCAGGACTCCCCCACCAAGCGCCCTGCCCTCTGTGTGAGTTGGGGGGCCAGGGGTGTAAGGGCGAGAGAGGAAGCCTCGCTGGTTTGAGAAGTGCTCTGAGAGCCTTGTGTGGCAGGGGCCAGAGAAGTGCAGGGTGATGGCCTTGGTGGGGATGCGGAAGCCCCGGAACATGGGCTAGTGGGACAGGAATGGAGCCTGGCATTTTGGGGCCAGGCAGTGGCTCTGAACTGTGCAGGAAGGCAGCTGCAGGTGGCTGCAATCAGTGCAGGTTTTGTACAGCCTTTGGGTGGCCCCCGGCTCATAGGCCAGTGTCAAACTGGTGAGGGTCCCAAATTACAGTCTACAGGAGCTGATGGGTCATGGCAGGTGGTGGGGAGCTGGTCCATGGGCACACCAGGCATCCTGCCTTTTCAGTTCAAAGTCCAGGGGCTGTGATGGGTTGCTGGGAAAGCGGAGGGTCCCAAAAGCTTGGGAAGCGCTGACCTAGGGGAGAGAGAGAGATGACAGTGTTGCACGATGGCCCACAAGGCATTTTGGACAGGCGAGAGGGAGGTCTTCTGAGGGCAGGGGGAGGAGAGGACCTGCTCCCACAAGCCCGCCTTTTCCAGATTCAGAAGAGGCATTCGAGCGGCAGCATGGACGACCGGCTTTCGTTGTCGGCCAGGGACTACGTGGAGTCGCTGCACCAGAACTCCAGGGCCACCCTCCTGTACGGCAAGAACAACGTCAGGGTGCAGCCGGTAAGCAGCACAGGAACCCCGGAAAGGGAAGGGCTGACGTGGAAAAGGCCTCCAAACCGCTCTGCCTAGGGGGCATCGCCTCTGCCTCTCTGGCCAGCCTCCAGCTGTTTGTTGGGGCTGGCTCTTCCGACACTTCCACCCGTTCAGGCCGTGCTGGAGAAGGGGACTGTCCTTAGAGTGAGATTTGAGGCTTGCACGTGACCTAGAAAAGTAGGACTCTTTTACTCCAAAACAGCAGCTCTGGAGCTGAGGTCTTGGGGTGCGCCTTGCCCTTCCTGGAGTCGTAGTGCTGAGTCTTGAGCCTGGGACATCACTGGGCTGGGCCCAACAGAGACAGCTCTGTCCTCCTGGGCCACCCAAGCTGTGTGGAGGCCAAGGTCCTGCCAGCCCTTGGGGGCACTTCACCGATTGGCATGACACGGGGAGAGGGAGTGCTTCCTCGGCACTGCTGTCTTGCTCTCGAGTTTGCTCCTTGGGCAGTGCTGTGACCTCAAAGCAGGGAGATCAAGCTGCTGTATGGAGCCATGGCAGTGAGTCTCGGCTGGCCTGGCATCTCGGACCCAGCGTAGGTGTTTGTCTGCCCCGATGGCAGCAGCATCTTGTGACAGCACCCTGCATTGCATAAAGGGTTTTGCACTCGCCTCTGTGCTGCGGTGGACTGAGGCGTGAAGGGTTTCAGGGGCATCGGGCACAGCTGCAGTGCAGTACATGATTGTGGTGTGGCTCAGACGGTTCCTTCCTCAGCCTATGACCCCCACCCTCGCCAGCCTGTAAGGCCATTTCTTCCCCTTCTCTTCCTCCAGCGAGATGACATGGAGGCGATCCCGGGGTACCTCTCCCTGCACCAAACAGCAGACATCATGACACTGAAGTGGACTCCCAACCAGCTCATGAATGGCTCTGTGGGAGACCTGGACTACGAGAAAAGGTGACTTGCTGGAAGGGCAGGACCCAGCCAGCACCCGGGTGAGGAGAGAGGGGAAAAGGAAATGTCCTGCTAGGTGCCCCTCCAGGACCCAGCCTTTCCTGGACTTCGCCGGAGGTGGCGGGATGGCCTCTGCTCTCAAAGAACTGCAGCGTAGCGTAGACGAGGAGCAGCTCCTCTTCCCGCCCCGGCAGGGGACTCTGGATCCAGCTGTGTGCCGGTCTCTCCTGGAGCCCATCCAGGAAGGCTCCCCTGGCTGAGTGGCCGTCGTCCAGGAGTTGAAGTCAGTACCAGGGGGAGAGCGCAGGGGAGGGATGAGCTGTGGGGGGCAACGGTTTGCTCTGTCCAAGGGAGTCCTGGTGGAGCAGACCTGGAGTGCACCGAGCTTGGGCCCCTAGTGTCACTGCCAGCATTAGCCTGGGGGGTTTCAAGCAGATACACGGGGCAGGTGTCTAGGGAGAGGAGGCAATAGCTGGAGCAGCCTGCTCAGGGCAGTGGTGGAAAGGCTGAGGCGCATCGGGACTCACCTGGCCTTGGGACAGAGCCTTTCCCTCCTGGGGCTGTAGCTTCCACCACCTGCCTCGTGGACCACTAGCAGCCCCCAGTGTCTCCCCTGCCATCTCTTTGCTGCGGGTGGGGTCCCTGAAGCAGGGTCCCACAGGCCCTCCACGTGGAGCCTGCTGGGTGGGCTGGCGACACCCATGTCCGCACGATGTCCGTGGATTGTGCTGGGCCCTGGCATTTAGCTCCTCCCTGCGACTCCCTTCTGGTGTCAGCACCTCAGCCTGGAGTGCACAGCAGCCACCTGCACCCTCCCCGAGGCTGCCCAGCGCTAGAGCTGGTCCTCCCGGGAGGGAGCTGCTCTGCAGAGGTTGCTCTAGCCGGAGACCTACGTGCAGAAGTGACCTGCATGTAACTCATTTTTCTTTTCTTTTCCCAACCCTTGTCTCTGTTTCTCACTTTTATTCCTTCCCTTCCTGTCTCCTTATTGCCCCGTGCTCCTGGGGTGGGGGTGGGGTGTCTGGTGGCTGACATCCCGCTGCAATGCTTTCTTTCGCCTCTGGGCTGCTTTGCTGAGTTCTTGGCTTGGGCTTCAGCCTAATTTCTAAAACTTCCCAGTGTCCAGGCCCAGCGGAGGGAGATAGAGGTCAGACTGCAAAGTAAGTATGCCCTCCCCTGGGGATGTGCCCCCCTCCCTCCCTTGTCCTGTCCTTCGGGACCTGTGCAGGGCTCCAGGGTGCAGAGCTGCTGTTGCAGGCCTTCCGGGAGGCACTGACCAGCCACAGCAAGGAGCAGAGTGGTGATTGCTTTCCAGAGTGCCCCAGCAGGCAGGGGACCCAGAGCCCCTGGTGCATGTGGCCGTCTCAGCCTCCGGCTGGGAAGGATGTTGAGGCAGAGACATGGCCCCCGTCAGGCAGGACTGTCTTTAACCCAGCCCCGTTTTGCTGAGCTGCTTTTTTTGAAGGCGGGGGAAAGCAGAGAGAGGAGGGATTTCTGCAGGGGCACGACGGCCATCCCACCCTGTCCTGGCAGGACCAGGTGGCTGTTCTCCTCTCCAGGTCCCTCTGAGACCTTCGGCTCCCTTGAGGGAGCTTGGCGAAGCTCAGAGCAGCGTCCTCTGTCATGCAAATGGGTGCAGCTCTCACTGACTGGTGTCTTCTGGCTGGGGATCGGGCCTGCGTCCCTTGCCTTCGAAGGTGTGAACGAGTCAGGCGGCCAGGCCAGCGAACGGGGCAGCGAGAAGGCACTGAGTGTAGGGCTCCGCTGAGGTCTCTCTCTCTTCCCCTTCCAGCGTGTACTGGGACTATGCCATGACCATTCGCCTGGAAGAGATCGTCTACCTGCACTGCCACCAGCAGGGTAAGCCGGGTGACGGAGGGGGGCTGTGAGAGGCGAGGGCTTTGCTGCGGGTCCCTCCATTTGCAGGGCACTGGGCTGGTTTGGGGGGCCGACTGCGTGGGGGGGCTGAGAGCTCGACGAGGACAGGCTGGTGGCGCCTCCTGTCCACGGGACCTCAGTGTTCGAGCCCAGCTCGCCTGGCTTGGCTCTTGACAGATGAACCGAGTGCCCCAAGCCTGCTGGTATGTGGCTCCTTCCAAGGGGATGTCTACAAGCAGGTCTCGGGGAAGACTGCGAAGAGCAGGCACCCGGGACTTGAACCTGTGGTTCTAGGGCAGCGAGAGTGGCCGAGGAGCCTGGTGGGACCTGCCAGACCGGGCTCTCTTCCCCCCACCCCGTGCGACCCCATTCAGTCCTTCTGCTCTTCGGTTCCATCTGTGAAATGGGCAGAGATCCCTCTTCTCCGCTCCCCTGCCTCTCTCTGGCCTCCTTGAACTGCAGGCTCCTTGGGGAGTTTCTCCTGCTCTCCCTCCCTTGAAGCAGATAGAGATGAGCTCCCCTGACTGACCGTGTCCTGTGTCATCCTCCGGCCTGTCTCCTGACTCCTGCGTTCTGTCTCCTCCGCTCTCGTTCCTGTTGCTAATAGTAGACAGTGGCGGGACAGTGGTTTTGGTGAGCCAGGACGGGATTCAGAGGCCTCCGCTCCGGTTCCCCAGAGGAGGGCACCTGCTGCAGTTTCTCTCCTGCCTCGAAAATGGCCTCCTTCCTCACGGGCAGCTGGATCCCCCTCTCTGGTCGCAGAGGGGAAAGGTGAGGGCTTTGATTTCAGGTGTGGTGGCTTAGCAGCCACCCGCTTGCCCCAGTCCATGAGGCACGCAGGCTCCTTGCCAGCTCTGATGACGCAGAGCTGTAGCCTTCTTCGGGAGGCCTCTCAGAAGAGACTTCGCTGTAAGAGCCCCCTGCATCCAGCTCAAAAGGCTGCTGGATCTAGCATGTGAGGAGTTTTGTGTTGCAGCCAGGCATGACGGGGACATGACCCACACCCCCTTCAAAAGGCAGGCCAAGCCCCGTGGATAAGAGCTGGCCCTTCGAGACTTTGGCCTTCGCTGTCTTGCACCGCCGGGGACTGCGGTCCCCTCGAGGGAGCAGTCATGACGGGTGTTGCTGAGGCCCGGTTCATTGCTGTCCGTGTACTTGTCGGTGCTGGGGAGCCTGTCGTTCAGTGTGAAGCGCGCCTTCTCCACGGGGCTGGCGCCAGACCTAGGCACCCTTGGAGTGTGCAGGGTTCGAGTGGGATGCTTGATGCCAGCCCTCCGGACAGGGGTCCATGTTCCCCTAGTTTGGGAAGCTCACCTAACGCAGCAGGGTCAAGCTGATGGGCACTTTTCCTGGAGCCTGAGGGTCACCTCTCACTTGCATCATGCGAAGCAGGGGGCTGCCGCCCTTCCCTCTTATCCACCGACGTGCCATTGTTGTACCACAGCGGCCCAGCTGCTGGTCTTGCAGGCAGTGACCCACCCTGAGCTGAGCGGCTGTCTGTGGTCTCCACAGACCTCGCCAGCCATCGGAGCTGTATCGTGAGGCCAGGGCGTATTGTGTCTGCCAAAGGGGGTATATGTTTTTTCTCTTGGGCAGGGGGATCCTCCAGTACTGAGGGTGTTCAAACTCCCAGCGCGGGGCAGTGTTTGTGACACCGTGCTTTCAATGGCGAGGCAGTGATTGTGCTCACCCTGACTGCAGCCATAGCCAACAATGTGGTAAGCAGCTGCTCTTCTGTGTTTAGGGGAAAGTATTTCCCAAGCTGAGGAAGCGAAGTCCCCAGGGCTCTTCCGAGTCGGCCTCTGACAAGGAAGATGACGAAGCCACAGACTATGTCTTCAGGATCATATACCCTGGCACGCAGTCCGAGTTCAGTAAGTGTGCGTGGCGGGGCAAGGGTCAGGCAGCCTGGTTCCTGGGGTGTGAATTGTTGGGGACATCACTAAGAGAAATGCCCCGGGAATCACTTTGGGGAGGGCGTCACATCCGAAGGAGGGTCCGTCTCCCCCGCCCTGGCTTTGGCACATACGAGCGCCCTTTGTTTGGAGGGAGAGAGAAGCACTGAACCTTTGGCTGCGGATTGAGTCATGGGCTCCTGCAGGGCCATAGGGGACCCTCCACAGGTCTGCTGGATCCATGTGCCCTTCACTTCATGCCAGTCACCAGGCACGTAGCTGAACCCATTGGGCCAGGCCTGGGAGCTGGCTAGGCCCCTTCTGCACCAGGACAGCAGCCCAGGGCAAGGGGCGCTCTTTGGGCTGTCCCATCTGGTTTGGCCCCTACTCCGGCCCTCGCAAGAGCAGGCAGGCAGATCCTGTTTGGATTTCAGTGCACCTTAACGTCTTGTTCTGACCCAAGTGGCTGCTTCCCTTCCAGTCTTAGTTTTGTGTTGCATAGCAGAGGTGCTGCCCTTGGGGTCTCGCGAGGAGGAAGCCAGGGGAGCTTATAGAAACACAGCAAGACCCAGAGACTCCTGACTCCTGCCTCTGTGCCGCAGGCCACAGAATCACATCCAGGTTCTCCCGTGCTTGACTCGGTAACTTGCTGGTCTAAGTCCTAGATAAAACTGCAGTTAAGACCAAAGCCATTAGTAAAGGATCTTCTTTCCTCAGGCTTATTCTGAGCCACTGGAGTCTATCGTGCTGGGGGCAGATTTCCCCCGTAGGCTGGTGGTCGGAGCCTGCCTGGCCGAGCTCTCGTCGCCTGTCATGGGCAGGATGTGTGCATGCAGCGTGCTGGCTGATACGCCCGTGCTGGCAGTCCCCCTGCTCCCACTCACTTGCGCCTTCATCCTGTCTCCACATCTGTAGTTGCTGTTAACCATCGTTCTCACCCTTCCCTTGCTTCACCTGCCACCCCCATTGCCTTTGGGAGGCAGAGGACCCTGAGGACGCCTGCCGCCGGGAAGGTTGTGGTGATCCCCAAACGGTCTCTGAGCCTCTGCACCAGACCCCATCCTCTCCTGGCCCTGCCGGGGGCCAGGCAGTGCCAGTGTAATGTTGTTGCCATCCATGTTGGTTCTCTTGCTCTGTCCCTGTTGTCACTTGTGGGCTCCCATCGAGACGGCACGGCCTAGCCCCAGCAGACCTCTCAGGTGCCAGTCTGGCTGCATCCCTTTCCAGCGTTAGGTGGGGAGAAACTCTGGTAAGAACCTGCCTGCAGGCTTCTCTTTGGGTGCATTGCGAACATCAGCCGCTGCTGGAGGGCTGCCCTCGTGGCGGGCTGGCAGGTATTCCAGGGTGGGCCCTGGCCTTTCCCAAGGCCGGGCCGGATTCCTGTCCTGCGTCGGCTGTGCTTTCTTCTGCGCCTCACCTTTGGTCTGGCTTGTCTGTCCCTGTCTGCGCAGAGGCGGCCATAGCCCGAGGGGCCCCAGGTCAGGGAGGGGGATGGCCTGGACCAGGCAGGGCTCAGTGCAGGAAGCCGGTGAATCCCCAGGGAGTCAGCAGAGCCCAGGTTGCTCTGCACCTCGAATCAGCCAGCAGCGCCGTGGCAAGGGACCGTGCTGAGTCTCGGTGGGCGTGTAGCAAGTGACAGCATGGCAGGCACCACGTCACGCTGCTGGGGACATCTTAATTGATCTGGTTCTTCCTCAGCCTCTTCCCCCTTGACTTTTCTCTGGCACCACAGGCAGCTCCTCCTGCCACTGTCCTGCTCTCCCCGGGGCCACAGCCATTCTCATGCTCGCTGGCTGGGTTTGGTGCTGTGCCATGTCCGATGCACCTTGGCTCGGTCGCTTGCTTACAACCCGGGTGTCTTTCCTTGGATATTAGGGTGAGCTGGTGGCCGGTGCGGTCTAGGCATGGCTGAGGCTTCTCTCTTTCACTCACTAATGCTCCCCCGTTTGTTCCTTTCTCCCAAGAGTGCTGTAGCTTTGGGTGGGAGCAGCTGGCACCAGGCCGGGTGCTGAAGAGCCATCTCCCTGGGGATGCTGAGGGCTGTTGCTGTCCAATCAGGTTCCCTGCGTGTCCCTTAGCGTGGTGGCCGAGCGCCCGGCCTGGGGGGGGTCTTGCAGCTGTCAGTGACGGCTCTCTCTCCACTCTTTTGCAGTCCCCCAGGACCTGATTGACACGCAGGGCAGTGGCCTGCCATCCATGTGGCAGCCCAGCACCCGCAAGTCCTCCTGCTCCTCCTGCTCCCACAGTGGCTCCTCAGACGGTGGCCCTGCCAATGGGTGCAACCATGAGAGGTACGGTGGGTGCTGCCGGCAGGCAGGTGAGATCCCCCTGAGGTCAGGGATAGGGGCCTCTGGCATCTCCCGGGTGGGATGAGGAATGGCAGGACCCTCCGAGAGCAGTGCAGGCGCCCACGTGGACGTGATGAGGTCCTTGTAGCAGAATCACGGCTGTGCCTTGCACTGTTTCATCCTCTTCAGGGAAGGCAGGAGAATTCACTGGTGGGGCAGGGTTGAATGTCCCAGTGGGGTTAGTGTTAGCCTTATCCATTGCAGACTCAAAGGCAGGGCTAGAGGTGTGAGCACGGGGCTTGGAGCCAGTGACTCACCGCTGATGCCCTCTGCAGCTCCGGGCAGGTAGCCAAGGCTGGGATTTTCCCAGAGCCATGTCCCAGACCCCACTAAGCGTTGCTAAGGGGTGGAAACTGCTTTCCCTTGCAAATGCTGGTGCCTGCCTACATTTCCTCTTCTCTAACGTGGAGCCAGTGCTCAGGGCTGCCAGGTTCTTGCGTCAACCTGCCCAGAGTTTGGGAGAGACCACAGCAAGCATGTGTTTGAAAGTGCCCGCGGCCGGGAGGGGTCTTGGGAGAGCTGGCAGCTGGGCTCCCCCCCCGCCACTGGTTCGGGATGAATAAGCCAGAGTGGAAAGTCTCCCCCTTCCCTGCTGCCACGGGTGAGAGAGGCATGCAGCAGGCTCCACCAGGGCTCTGCCAGGGGTCTGTATGGAGAGGGCTTGGGCCGGGGCGGCGCACCGTGGCGGGGGCAGCAGTTGCAGTGTTCCCCCTCCCAGGGCCTGAGGGCTTCTTTCTGCTTTGGCAGGGCCCCACTGAAGCTCCTGTGTGACAATATGAAGTATCAGATCCTCTCCCGGGCCTTCTATGGCTGTGAGTATCTCCCTCAGCCAACTCCTCCTGAGGCTCTCGGGCTGGGGCCGGGGGGCGTGGGGAGAGGACCAGGCCTGGTTGATCAAGCTGATATTGCCAGCAGGACATGGGTGCCTTTGGCTGCTGCCTGCATGTTGCATGCAGGGAGCATTTGGAGGGTCCCTAGCCCAGGTCTCATGCCCTGGCAGCGCAGTGTTACACTGGGGGAGGGAGAGATGCCTTGTTCATAGCTCTTAGTGTTAGGCAAGGGGAAAAATAGCTCAAGAATCTCTGTTAGGGGCCAAGCTGTCACAGTGCAGGGTGGGCAGACAGGCCTGCTGATGTCCCAGGGCTCCTCTGGGCCCCTCTGGCTGGCGACCCAGGTCCCGAGTGCCTGTGTCCTTGCTCCCCTTGGCTGCAGGGCTGGCGTACTGCCGACACCTCTCCACGGTGCGCACCCACCTGTCAGCGCTGGTGAACCACAACATTGTGTCTCCTGACGTCCCCTGCAGCGCCAGCGCGGGGCTGACGGCTGAGGTCTGGCAGAAGTACCTGCAGGACAGCACGGTACGGGGCCCCTTCCGGGGCATTCAGCGCATAGGAGGCACCCAGGATGCGGGGCCCCGAGTCCACCCTCCCACATGGGCACCAGACACCCCACTGCAGGAGGACGTGTGGCCCCTGTTAGCCTGCTGGAACCAGGAACGAGCTGAGGGTTGCCACCTCCGTTGTGAGGAATTGGCTTCCCCTTGGTTATGCCACTGCTGACAAATGCAGCGTTGCCGGCTTTCCTGGCTGCCTCTCTCTGGCATGCCGTAACGCTGATAATTAATAATAACTAACCCGTCACCTCCTGTCCAAGCTGTCACAACACATTCCAGGAACTACTGAACTGATTCAGACATGTCCTGTCACTAGGGAGCATTATACCCATCTTACAGGTACTGTGAGAGGAGCATGGAGAAGTCAGGTGACTTGCCCAAGGCTGCTGGGCTCTTCTGTGGCAGAGAAGAGCAGTCCGTCTCCCAGAGAGATGGGCGGGGAGACCCCAGGCTCTGATCCAGCTTTATGGCCTTGTCCCCAATTCTGTCAGCAGCACAGCGCCACTAGGATTGCCAGCAGAGCTCGGGTGCAGATGTCAGCAAGGCTAGAGGATGCGGTGGCAGCGGTCTCCTGTAGCCTTCCGCTGGCGTCAGGCTTGTGGGGGATCAGGAAGCATTTCTGGCAGCAGCAAGCCTGGGATCAGGGTGGAGGGGATTGCACTTGCCCGGTGCCTCTCCATGACTCGGAGCTTCTCCTGCAGAGCTACGAGGAGCAGGAGCTGCTGCGGCTGGTCTACTACGGTGGGATCCAGCACGAGATCCGGAGGGCTGTGTGGCCTTTCCTTCTGGGCCACTACCAGTTTGGGATGACGGAGGCAGAGCAGAAGGAGGTCGGTCTGTCACCGGGGAGCGCTGGGATGAACTTTGGGGGGGCAGCAGGGGTTCTCGTGGCCAGTGGGAGAACCACGTGGGTGCCTGGGCCCTGTGCAGAAGGAACGGTCTGCCCGTTTGCGGCTGCAGCTCTTCCCTGCCCACAGGAAAGACTGGGCTCCGATGAGCCTCTGCAGCTCTGACAGCTGGGGAGATGCAGTGGGGACAGGGGAAAGGTCAGGGGACTGTGAACAGGGAGTCAAAATGCTCCTGTCCAGCTGCAGACAGATCTCCTCCAAACAACACTTGGCTCAGCTGCTTGCTACTGCCTCAGGCAGGGAGGTCCAGCTTCAGGTCCCCTGTCCTCCATCACCTGTGGTACGCAGAGGGTCTGTAGCACTGCCAGGATGTCTGTGGCGGCTCGGCAGTGCCATCTCCCCCCTTGCCCAAGTGCGGAGGGGGCGTGGAGGGGCTGCCAGGCAGACTCGCTCTCTCTGGCTGCTGCAGGTGGATGAGCAGGTCCGGGCCTGCTACGAGCAAACCATGGCAGAGTGGCTGGGCTGCGAGGCCATCGTGCGGCAGAGGGAGAAGGAGTCCCACGCTGCGGCTCTGGCCAAGTGCTCGTCTGGGGCCAGCCTGGATTCCCACATTCAGAAGATGATGCACAGAGATTCAACCATCAGCAACGAGGTGAGGCCAGAGGAGCCCCAGGGCAGGTTGCCTGAGCTGTCGGGCTGCTCCCCTTAGAGTTCCTCCAGTGCCCTCCTGAAGACACGCGTGGGTGCTTTTGCCAGTGTGTGTTGGGCTGCTGTGGAAACCAGTGAGGCTGGGCAGGAGGCATGGACGGGAGCGAGCTGGGACAGCCTGGCTGGTGACCAAAGGCGCATGCAGCTCCCTGGGCCAGGCAGGGTGGACCACGCATACAGCCCTGGCCGTATCTCTGTGCTGTCCCCTTTTGCCTGGTGGCTCTGCTGTGCATTGTGCCGATGCTCCCCATGTCCCTGTGTGTTCGGAGGGGCCCTGTGAACTCCAGCCAGCGTGGCATTTCCCTCATGTCAGATCTGGAAGAGCTCTTGCCCTTCCCCAGCCCACAAGCTACCAGCTTAGGGTGCAGACAGCTGGCGGGTCCCAGCCCCTAGCCCTGTCCTACCCGTGCTGGTCTCTCTCACCAGTAATCCTCCAAGGATGCTGCGCCTGGGTGCCTCGCTGCGGCTGACTCAGGTGGACGATGAGCGTGGCCCGCAGCTAAATTGGGCCCTGGGGCAGGTCAGCAGTAGCTGCAGAGATGTGCAGGTATAAAGCAGCAGCAAAGCCCCGGCTGCTGCCGCCACTGCCTCCTCCGCACCAGCGCAAAGGCAGATGTTGCCCTTACTTTGTAGCCCGCCTTCCTGGGACCGGGTCTCTGACAGGAGGATTGAGACAGAGCCTGTGAATCCATGGCTTGTGTGAAGCACAGCGGGATGAATCGCATCACCGCCAAATCAGAGAGGGATTTGCAGGGCCTGCCCTCTGTGGAGCTAGCTGGGGCTGCTAAAGGCCAGCATAAAACTGTTCACCTTGGCCCCAGGCATGTGGCGTGAGAGCACGTGGGCTGGACCCTGCTGGGATCAGCTTCTCTAGCAGGGAGGGGCTGCCACTGTGGGGGCAGCCTGCAGGGCTATATGGACCCATTCTGTGAGCCTCTCTGCTTGAAGAAAGGTGTTTATTAGTAGTGGTCTCCCCCTGATCCTTGTACATTGACATGCTGGGTGCTGCAGCCTTCACTCCCCCCTGGGGCCCAGGCTGCATTTTATCCTTCCCCTCACCCTGTTCCCTTCCTCTCTATTGCAGTCTTCCCAGAGCTGCAGCTCCGACAGGCAAAACCATGCCCGGCTGCAGAGCGATTCTAGCTCCAGCACGCAGGTAAGAGGCAGAGCTGTGTGGGCTGACCCTGCCCCAGCCCAGACCTCTTCGGCTTGAGCCGATGGACCAAGCCCTCCACATTCCCTTTGTGCAAACTTGTTTTGGGGATGCCCAGCTTACAGGGAGCTGGGTTAAACAGCTCGTGCTGCCTTTGAAGGCCACAGGGTCAGGCAGTGCATTGCTAGATGGGCCTTGATATCTCCACCCTGTCCCCATGTGGGCCCTACACAAAACATCAGCTCTGACGTGGCACTTGCTAGCTGCAAGGTTTGTTGCCTTGGGCTGATTTGTATATGAGGAGTCATTTGCTTCATGCTTAAATAACACTGCTGCTAAATAGATGATGTCTTTTTGCATTAGCATGCAAAGAAATAGCCCTAAGCCGCTGCTGGCTGGATGGCTGCGGCCTGCAGTTTGCAGACACAAAAGGAAACCTGCCCAGAGGTACTAAGTCTTCTGGATGACTGGACAAACTGGGCCAGGGCAGGACACACTGCACCTCCTCTGTGCAGTAAAAGTCCCTCAGGGATCTGGCTATAAGTGGAACACAGCTGCTCTGGCTATAGCTGATGCTGAGCACGGGCAGACGAGAGAGAGGTGGAGCCAAATCCAGGCGCAGCCTGGGTCGGTCCAGATGCTTTGAAGTCACGTGCAGCTGCACTGCCGCGACGCTGATGGAACCGCGCAGGCTGCGATGGCCGGAGCACCCAGTTGTGTCCCTGGAGAGGAGACCTTGGTCCCTGAATGTGACGTTCCCCTCCCTAGACTGTGAATGTGGACAGTGCTGCTGCCCTCCCCGTGCTTGGGGTGACGTGGATTTGTCGTGTGGAGTCCCAGGCACCTGGACGCCGGGGTGCTGCCTTCTGCGGTGGCTTGCGTTCAGAGTGGACCTTCTCCAGCCATCCAGGCATAGCCTGGCCCTGTCTGTGGGGCAGGAAAGTCTGCCCTGGAAAGTGATTGCCAGCCCCTGCCTCTCGTCTGTGGCTGATGACATCAAGCCCTGGGCTTCTGCCCAGCTGCTGCCCCTGCACCCTGAGCAGAGAGGCCTGTTCTCTGCCTCCTGCAATGCCCGTGTAGCCCTGCTGGGTCAGCTGAGGGCCGCGTGTTGGTACCTGACTGGCCCTGCTATCAACACGGAGCTAACACTTCTATTGAGAGACGTGCAGCACAGACCCATCTCTCTCTCCTGTCCCCGCCCTCCCTTCCCCCAGGTGTTTTCATGCACAGAAAGCGCTAAAACCTCCTCGGTGCTTGCCTGTGAGTACAGGCGAGAGCCTCTTGCCCAGGCGGGAAGAGGTTGTCTCCAATCCAGTCCCTTTCCAGAGCGGGGCTGTGTCCCCCGGGGGTTGGAGTCCAGGGGCTGTGTCACAGGCTGGGGGTGAAAGCAGAGCGTTTCCCCAGGTTCAGAGCCTTTCTCCCGGTCGTTTCCACAGGTGTTTGAATCGGTGGACGAGGTGGAGCAGACGGAAGCGGACGTCCCACTAGACGATGCCAAGCAGGCCAAGATCCCCAACGGGATGTGCTCGCCTGACTCTGGGCACCCTTCCTCCCAGAACTTCTCCATCACATCAGGCTATTCGGAGCGTAGCTTCAGCACGGAGGACAGCGGGGCAGAGACCAGCAAAGCCACAACTTGCCACCTGGTGAAGCCCAGTGAAGCTGGTGTCCCAAAACGGGAGCTCTCGGACAGTGCCCCAGCGGAGGAGCAGCCTCCCGCCGAGGATCTGCAGGGCCAGGACAGTCTGGAAGGGGAGTTCCCCATTGATGGCAGCTTGGACTTTCTCCCCATTGGTGGGAGCCACGAGGCCATTGCCCTTTCTGTGGTGGAAAGCTGGGCTGACAGTGAAGCTGAAAAGCAGAGCTTGGTGGGAAGCGAGGACAACCTCTCCGAGGAGCCGGAGATGGAGAGCCTGTACCCGCAGCTGGACTCGCTGGTGGTGGCGGAGCTGGCTAACAGCGAGGTGTCTCCTGTCTCCTCCTCCGGGGTCACCTATTCTGTGAGTATCTGGCTGGGGGTTTCCTCCCCCACTGTGGGTGCCCAGCTCTCATTTGGTCCCTTTGCTCTGCGAGACCTTCTCCGCCACCTCCGCAGTTTAATGCGACACGATTAACCCCTACACCTCTGCGCGGAGAGGGTGATGCCCAGGCCGTGTGGAGCCCAGGCATGGGGAAGGGGCTGGATGGGTTCGGCCTGTGCGATTTCCCCACTGTCTCCACAGCCGGAGCTGCTGGACATGTACACGGTGAACCTGCACCGCATCGAGAAGGACGTGCAGCGCTGTGACCGCAACTACTGGTACTTCACACCTGCCAACCTGGAGAAGCTGCGCAACATCATGTGCAGGTAGCTCTGGGGGCAGGGGTGGGGGCCAGCTCCCAGACCAACACTTGGGAGGGCCACAAACAGGGCTCAGGCTGGAGGGAGCCACAGGGCAAAGGGGTTGGCTCCAACCCCCATCCTTTGATTACGGCTCTCCCACCCCAGCACATCCTAGCGTCGGGGCCTTAACACAGGGGATTGTGACTTGCTTGGTCATGTCAGTAACTCAGACCTGCTCCACTGGCACAGGAAACGGTGGCAGCAGCCTGAAAGCACCTGCTGCTCACAGGGTCCAGCAATTGCACTGTGCCCTTCTGCTGTGAATCCCATCCCCACACGCTGCGTAGCTCAGCATAGGTTAGCCGAAGCGGAGGATGCTCCTCTTCATCTCGGGCATGGCCCAGCAGGCCAGCCCTCCATGCTGCTTCATCAGGCACTGGCATCTAATTAGTTAGCCTCACATGTCCTTTTACCTGCTGGGAGTGGGAGAGGGGAGCCAGCACAGCTGAGGGTGGGCATGGCGGGGGAACGGGAAGGCTGCAGGAGTTAGCAGCACAGGGAAGGAACTGAGTTTCCATCTTGCCATGCTGGCCTAAGGCAGGCTGGCAGGGGCTGGGAGCACTGCTGTGGCTGCACACTTCACGGACAGCCAAGCATGTACCCTCAGGCTCTCCAGGGAGGCTGGAGCAAGGGGGTGCAGTGTGGGGCAGTGGAGGGCATTCCCCAGACACAGGGAGAATGGCCATGGCTCCAGCCCCCAAGGCAGCAGAGAGGGTACAGCAAGCTTCATCAGCCCTGGGGCAGCTGTGATCCTTTCAGCGACCTCTGGGTCACACCACCACCTCCTGGGTGCCACTGAGACTACAGCCCTAGAGCACCCCGGAGCTGGGCATCCAGAGTACAGCCGTGCAGCAGTGCCGTGCTGGGGGCTCCTTTTCAGCCCGCTGGGGTCAGGGAAAGGAGGAGGCACTGTGCTTTCCCGGAGCCAGGCCCTTGCTTGCATTGCCATGGTCTGTGCTGACCAGTGATGGGGATGGGGGACCTTGGGGTCTGGTTCTCCCTGCCCGGACCCAGCACTGGTAAAGGTGGCATGAAGCAATAGGGCATTGAGCTCCAGGGCATCAGGCTTTGGCCATGTGGGATCACTGGGACAGGCTGGCGATGGCTAAGTGCTGTACCTCAGAAGGTACATGCCCCTTGGAGCTTCTCCTCCTTCCCAAGGATGTGACAGGCAGGGTTGTCTAGCTTGGCACTGGTGGAGAGCTCACGTCCTGTCCTCCCACTGTCTCCTTTAGCTACATCTGGCAGCACATTGAGATCGGATATGTGCAGGGGATGTGTGACCTGCTGGCACCGCTCCTAGTTGTTCTGGATGATGGTGAGTGGGCTGCCTTGCATGAAGAGGCGGGGGTGTGGGGAGAGCTTGAGGATGAAGGTGGCGGGGAGCTTGCTGGTCAGACCCCTGCGAGTTGGGGTCCTCCCACTCTGCAGTTGGGCTTGGCTACTTGCAGGATGCTGTAGACCGCTGCTGTGCCTCCATCTGGCTCCCAAACAGGGCTGCTGGTTCAGCTTCCCCTGCTCCACTGGGCTGAGTTTCACTCCATCTAGTGCGAGAGGAGAAAACTTGGTCCCCCCAGCTCATTGCTTGGTGTGTCCCCTGGGGAGGAGGCCAACAAGGGAGGAGGCCGCAGACTCTCGGGCACTTGGGTGGGGTGCATTCACACGTGTGCACATGGACATGCCTGCTGGTCTCTGTGCATTAGCGTGTCGTTCATATGTGCGTGCTGGCACAGGGACAGCTCCACGCAGCAGGGCTGTGACATTCCCCCTCTTGCCTCCTGCAGAGGCGCTCGCTTTCAGCTGCTTCACAGAGCTGATGAAAAGGATGAACCAGAACTTCCCCCACGGGGGTGCTATGGACACCCACTTCGCGAACATGAGGTCTTTGATCCAGGTACGGGGCCCGCGGAGCGGCAGTGATGACGGCCTGTTGGGTGGCCTGCCTGGGCTAGCAGGGCCCTTGGTGGCTGGGCTTGGGGGAAGGGGTGTGGAGACAGAGAAGACTCCAGAGGAGAGCGTGACGGGTGTACAGGGGAGCAGGAGAAGGCTGGAGGGGCTGTGGACAGAGGTGGGGCTCCAGGAGGCATCGCTAGCACTCAGTGGGTCCTGGGCTCTCTTCTGGCTTTCTGAGACAGATCCTGGACTCGGAGCTCTTCGAGCTGATGCACCAGAACGGCGACTACACCCACTTCTACTTCTGCTATCGATGGTTCCTCCTGGACTTCAAGCGAGGTGCGGGCTGGGGGGGCGGGCATCTGCCCTAGGGTCCCTCCGGGCAGCCCCCGGGCCTGCCTGAACGTGCCTGGCGCGCGGGGCTCTTGTCAGCTCACCTGGGCTCCCTGCTGTGATCCTCTCCCATGTCCTGCCCTTTGACATGGAAGCCCTCTCGCCAGCGGTCTGGGACCTACGAGGGCTGCTGGGGTTTCCCAGTCAAGATGCTTCCCGAGGAGGCCCCGGCTCAGCTGTGGCTGTCTCTCCTGTTCGAGCAGAGCTGGTGTACGATGATGTCTTCTCTGTCTGGGAGACCATCTGGGCAGCAGCGCGTGTCTCCTCTTCACACTATGTCCTCTTCATCGCCCTGGCCCTGGTGGAGATGTACCGGGACATCATCCTGGAGAACAACATGGACTTCACCGACATCATCAAGTTCTTCAACGGTACGGCCCAGGGGCAGGCGGCAGGGGGCTGGCCTGCAGCATGCAGAGGCTTGTGCCGAGGTCCTGCATTTGGCTGTATGGATAAGAGGCCTTCAGTAAGACAGGGCCAGGCTGTGCCGGGCAATGTGCAGCTGGGCCTGGAGTTTGGCGCGTGGGTTCGCTTGGACTCTGTCTCACGCCGCGGCCTGGGGGTAGTTGCTCTGTGCTGCTGTTTCTTTGATCACAGTATGGCCACGTTTCCCTACAAGGGTTCGTCCCCTCAGGAACAATTTAGTTCACAACTCATTACAGGGTCAGGGCAGAGATGTGTCCAAGGGCTCAGGACCTGCTGGGATGGGCTCCAGCCCCTGCTGAAACCAGTGAAGTGAGCAGAGGGCTGCGAGTACCCCTCAAGGTGCAGAGCTGGGCAGTTGGGTTGGGTTGTTAACTGCTTTTCCTCCCATTCCAGAAATGGCTGAGCGGCACAACACCAAGATGATCCTGAAGCTCGCCCGGGACCTCGTGTACAAGGTCCAGACGCTGATCGAGAACAAATGAAGGCCAGGAAGGGAAGGCGGTGCATTCAGCAAGGGGTCGGGGGCTCCCGTCCAATGCTTCCTTTGCCCTCTCCTTTTTCTTAAAGTGCCACATCTGTGAAAACAAATTGCCGTAGTCTGATACATGCTGCTCCTGAGAGTTGAAGCACCCTTCTCCCAGCACGCGGTGCTGTTGAGCTTCAACACTAGGCCCAGGGGCTCCTCGCTCTAGTTCTTCAGCTCCACATTCGTCTTCAGTGATTAACCAAAGATCTGAACATCTGCATCTTATTTTCGTTTAAATCCGCTTGTCCCTGGAAGAGAATCGGGGCAGGCCCGGCCTGGTCTTCTGCTAGGAGCAGGAGGGCGGTTCTGGCTCTCGCCGTCCCGTGGGCGCACGTGCTCGGAGAGGCAGGGAGGCGGGCAGGCTGTGTCGCTGCCGTTCCTACGGTCTGCCTCGAAGTCCGCAGTGTTTACCGTGGGGGAGGCAAACACTTCCCCCGGAGCAGCTCTGCCTCATCGCAAAGAAACCAGGCTGCACCCACGCGAGCCTGGGAGAAACAAAGCTGCTCTTGGTTTAGTTTCATACAAGGAGCCAGGAAGCTCTGCCTGTGGCAGTCTCCAGTCAGGGGAGTTCCTCCTTTCATCCCTTTCCTTCCCCCCCCCTTCCCTTCTTTGCACATTGTGCTGGGATGTGAGCACCTCCAGCTTGGGCTCGCTGCCTCCCTGTGTGAGCTGCGCAAGCCTGGCACTGAGCGCTCTCTGAGTCTGGCCCCGGTTGTAGCCTCAAAGCACTTGAGAAGCTGGCCACTGGGCACTGTCCAGCAGTCCAGACTTGGGACTGTGGGCCTCCCGCCGGATTTCAGTGGGCTTTGTATTGGACCCAGGTAGGAGGGATTGGGGCAAGGCCTCTGCGGGTTCTGGGACCCTGTGTGCAAGTCCTCGGCCACTTCCCCACAGTGGCACTCTAGCATGGGGACCCCATGGTCCCTGTGGCACAAAGTGCCTGTGCCAGCACCAGGAGGGTGGCGAGCTGAGGGCAGTGGAGGGTAACCGGCAAGGCTAGCCTGAATGCAAGGTTGGGTTTATTTTTCAACTCAGGTAAAAACAAAAAGGAAAAGGAGAGAAGTGGGTGACTAGCAGCATGGGAACCAGCCCAGAGGGGCGGCGGTCGCGGCTGAGTCCGCACGCGGTGGGCCACAAACATGTACTCCCGGCCGCTCGGGGAACACTTTGCGGTGGCTCTGGGAAGGGCGCTTTCTCTCCAGTTGTGCTGCAAAATCGCTGTTCTCCAGCCGTGAAACGCGTGGTCAGTGTGTTCTTGCCTCAACCTGCCGTGCTGTGGGTGGGCGTTCGCCAGAAGGGGAAGGGGCACGTGGCTAGCCAGCGCGTTGCCGCTATGCCCCTTCCCCGTGCAATGTTCCTCTGTGCTGACCGTGTCCATACGTCCTTGTGGTGTGTCTCTGATGTTGCTTGCAGGAAAAAAACCAACGCCCTGGCAGAGCGCAGGCGGTCAGTCTGCAGTGTGAGAGCACACCTGCCAGTCCGACACGCCGGGTGCAGAGGTCCATGCCTGCTGAGGCATTTTTCTGGAGCAGAATACAGCGGGTGATAGGCACAGAGGAAGTCTTCTGGCTTCCATCTGCTGCAAGCCCTGCGTACTTTATTTGCTCCAGCTAGGAAACCCGTTGGAAGCAATTTCCTATGTTAGATCTCCAAAAAGCACTTAATTTGCCAGGGGAAAACAAGCCTGGCCTGCAGTAGCATGTGAAACTGGTGACTAGGAATCAAAAGAATTTGAGCTTAAATAAACCTTCAGGCTCACCCGGGAATCTCTCAAGCTTTGGTCAAGCAGCGAGCAGATCCCAGGCCTGTGGTGACAAGCTACTCCTGGGCACAGGCCACGGAGCTCTTCAGAGGGCAGATAGGGGGAACAAGCACATTGAATGGCCTTGTTGGAAAGGGGAGGGTTGTGGACAACGCCCTCTTTTATAGCCAAGCAAAGGAACAGTGACCTTTAGCTAGGCATCAATACTGCATCTGACCAAGCGACAACTCTGACACTTTAGCTTTCATGCTTTTATTTTATTTTGGACAGATAGCTGAGAAATCCTGCACAATATCTGCTATCTGTATTCTCTGCAAGTGTCTTTGGGCCCTTCAATAGTAGTGTTTTTGAATAACTTCTGAGAAAAGGTATTTATTTATTGACTGTACATTACTGTGTGTCCTTGTATACTGAATTCAGTGAGTGTGAATTGTTATGCAAATGGAGATATATCTTTTCAATGTTGCAAACATATCTTGTAAATGTTTACCAGAAGATGGTGTCTATATATATAAAAAAATATATATACGCACACACACACAATATATATAGAGAAAAATATGTGAATCAAGTGGGGTATTTTTTTGAAGGGAAAAAAAAAGAAACCTTATGCTTCTAAGGACTGTGTGGTTCTCTATAGCACCTACTCAATGATGTGCCAATCTGTCTCTTTTCCTTGTACTGTGAAAATTGTTCATTTGCAGCCATGAGAAGCTCAGTGCAGGTGAAGACTATTGGTAACCTCGGCTTTGCTTGTTTCAACTCTGATTTTTTAAAAACCCATGGCAGGGAAAGGAAGAAGCAATGGGCTTCAGCCGTGATCGGCCACGGCTACGATTCCACGTTCACTCCTGATAGCTAGAGTCCTAGTGAGCTTGGTGGAGCAATCAGTGTAGCATCAGGACTTTCTTGTAGCAGATTTGATCCTCCGAGGAATTTAAGTGGAGATTTAACTGGAAAAAGCTGTCTCCAGATTGCTCTGCTGGAAAGCGCAGCTGATCGGAGGTGGATCCAGGGAGGAAATGCGCGTGAAGTGTATCTGCGAGGAAAGTCCAGGGGATGAATGTGAGTCTCTGATTACCACGAGGCCACTGAGTGCTGCATGCCAACTGCAGCGCGGGGGTGAGCTGGTGCCTCCTGGTACAAGTGAGGTAGAACGAATCTTGGTGTTGCACACTCAGCGGCATCTGTGCGTGTGTATCTGGAAGCACAGTGTGTTCCCTGGGACGTCTTGCACTGGTGGCTGAGCTTATCATCTGCATTTCTTGCTGGGGTGCCTTGTTAGGCCTCTGAGCCCCGTGGGCTGCAGCCAGCAGGTCGTGCATATTTGATTGTTGTGACAGGCTCCAGTTGTGGCATTTTTTTGGTCCTAGCTCAGCTCCCCAGGCATGGTCCCAGGCATAGTGGTTCTCCTTGGGTAACTTTGAGTGGAGGAGTGAGCACAGTAGCCACTGGGCTTCTGCTGGCCAGTTTGTTTAGTGAGTGAAAGCAGCTGCAGAGGCTCGTGATGCCAACATGTATGGGGTAAGAAGGGCTAGAAAGCAGTGCTGCCAATTCCCATGATTTTTGCCATTCTTAAAGTCTACGCTTCAGGAATGTGAAAATCTTAGCTTTCTGTTATCTCTATTTATATAGATAGGAAAGAGCAAAGTTTTTCCCATTCCCGAAACATAGACTTTAAGAACAATGTCAAAAATCATGAGAGTTGGCAGCACTGGCTAAGGCTCTGCCTGGATTTTAGAGTGGTGCAGAGGGGCAGGTGCAGATCCTGCTAGTTCCCCTGTCACATCTCTACCTTCTCCTCGGCCCTTCCTACCTGCTTGTACATCTCTGCCCTCCTGGCCCTCAAATTCAGAAGCCACCCCCTGGGGTATTCAGAGAGGAGAATGGAGCTATATCATTGGTATACAGTTGTTCAGACCTCTTGGTGCAACGGTGCCAGCAGATGGGCTGGCACCGAGCTAGAACCCTTGGCCAGGGACCGTGGTAGGAATGAGGGTCGTGATATGGGAAAAGGAGTTGCGGTTTCTTTCCCACAATACCACATGACTGAAACTTATCCTGCGTCAAGCCAGGACAAGCCCCACGGGGTCTTGTGTTAATCTTGTGTTGACTTCTTTGCAAAGAGGCAGATAGGTTTTGCCTGGCGCCCCTGCAGCTGGAGCGGCTCAGCACGCAGCTCAGCTTGCTCGGTGTACAGTCCACGCGGCTTTCAAACCATATCCCAGCCTCTTCCTTTCCTTCGGGGGTTGCTAATGGCTTCTGCCTGTACTTGAGCTTTCTGTGGATGCCACCCACCAAATGAATCTCGATACCCATCTTTTTCTGGCGTTACTAATGTGAGCATTTTGGAAGTGGTCTTTGTTCCTGATTGTGTCTTTTATAGGAGACAGCTTTTCCTTTGAACTGTGTTGAGTCTCTGGATCGCCTTTCTATAAACCTTGCTCATATAGCTTGAGATTTTTCTTCATCGGACCAAGATTGCATTGGAAACCTGTGCATGCCATACTGTTACTATGATTTTTTAAACTGTCTTTTAGTACCTAAATGTTAGTGTTTATTGCAGCACAGGTATTAGCTATCATTTTCTACCAGGAATTTAAAACCACGCCAGGGGAAGTGATTGCTCCTGATGTCGTAATGTAGACGGCATCATTTCAGGTTGGTTCTGGTAAAACCTACCCAAGGGCAGAGGGCCAAGGTAGCCCACTTAAGTCCCACATCAGAGGTGCCTGGGCTTTGCACTGGATCTCTGGCTGGGAGTGAAGTTCATTCATACGGTACCTTGACTTTCTTATGGCTTTTTTTTTAACTGTATTGTCCTTCTTGTGGACTTGGTTTTCACTCCTTGCCCCCTCCGCTGGCATAGTGAGCCGTCCAGGATCCGTGGTTCAAATCCCAGTACCCTTGTCACAGCTGTGACGTACAACTTTTTTCTTATGTACGCAAGCACACAGAGAAAGTGGCCTGACTGTGTGCACAGTGGTTGCTGCTTTGCAGTCCTGTATTGAAGCTTTCCTGTTCAGGCAGCCGTAGTCCTGAGCCAGGTAAACTAGTGAGATGGTGGGGAGAAAGACTTCTGTGTTTGACAGATGTACAGGAGAAGGGAATTTTTGGTAATCCCTGTGGCTTAGATATTGAAAGAGCACAATTTTATCTTTTATGAAATGCCAGTTTTCCCACAACATGGACGTTTCAGAACTGTTGTTAGAAATAAGAAATCACCCCCCGAAGTGGGGAATTCGGTTGTTTGCACGTAGAACAATCAGACCTCTCTCAAGTCCCCTCTATTGCACTCTTTTGAATCTTGCCTTTTCTGTGTCTCTCGTGAGGGCACCCACATAATCTACACCCTGTCACTCCATGTCATGAGCATCAGTTAGTCATTGAGACATCTGAGTCTTTGCGGCCCCAGATTAGATGCATTATATTAATTTTTTTCATGCCGTTACTTCAGGGCAGAGTTAAGGTCATCTGAGGACCTTCACTATGCAGTTCTGCGGTACAGCCCATTTGGTTTCCTTTTAAGCTTATCCCTAGCTCTGAACAAGGTAGTTTGTGCAGTTATCACACCGTCCTCTCGAGGCACGTTGCCCTACGTCAGCGGTAAGTCCTCTTGGGCCAAATTCCATTCTAACAGGTTTTGTCCAAGAAGTTTCTTTTTTATTATTATTATTGTTACTTCCATAAATTAGCCCTGAACAGCAGACCCAAAGGGACGGCTGGTGCAAGCAGCTAGCGTTGCTTCTAATGGCTAGAGGAAATGAGCTGTCAACTCTGCGGTCTTTTTTTTAAATATTGGTTCAGACTTGTGGGGCCAGACTCCTCTTCTGGGGCTCCTCCAAAGCTCTAGCCAGCACCAAGTAGCCACAAGGTGCTGGTCAGTGCAGCGGCATTTGCAGCTGCTCCACATGGCCAGAATGGCACAGAGTAGCCAGCTGGCACCTTGCCTTCCCTGTGCCTGTGCCCGTGCCACGCACTTGCGCGCGTGCACAGGCTCCTGGTATCCCCCACCCTTCCTGTCCTCCCTTTTGAGTTGATCTGATGTAAGGGGTGGTTGCTTCTTGGACGAGAAGTGTTTAGGACAGTTGCTTTGGAAGGGGAGGGGTGTTGCTTCCAGGAGGGGCTGAGGGGAAATGCAACTGGAAGTTCCCGCCCTGCAGAGGCTGGGAACTGAAATTCTGTTCAGAAAGACGCTGCAACTGCCTGCTTTTCAAATGGCCATCGCCTCTCGTTGTGGCCACGTGCGAGGGAGCCCTCTTGCCCCTAGGTACAGACCAAAGCCTCCTGTGCCTTCAGGAGGCAGAGAAGAGGACCTTGGCCAACGGAGACCGTGGCTTTGCGAAAGGCAAGCTGCAAACTCAGTCCCGTTAGGAGCCGTATGAGAAGGCGAGAGGTACTTGCTTTGAAAAAGGCGGCTTTACATGGAAGTCTCTGGAGTAGACGGTATTCTTCAGCCCTTGCTCATAGAAAAATTTCCAGCAATAGCCTGAAATGACCATGTCTTACTTTTTCTTTTTAAAAAATGAAATAGATTGAAAGCCCTTAAATCTAGTCTATGCACAAGATTTCAACCAGCTCTAAGACTGTGGGGAGTTTGAAGAGCCTGCGTTGTTCCATTCCTACAATAAAAGGAGAAAAATTACTAAAAAGGTCTGACACGAGATATTATATTTCTTATGGTTCTATTTTTTTTAAATAAATAATTTTTACTTCTAAATTAACAGATCTACTTGTAAATTCTATTCTCAGAGAGGAAATCCCAGGAGCTTGGGAAGGAGAAATCTGTATTCACATAAAAGAGGTGTGACCCCTCTCTGGTGCATAAAATAAGACTCGTCCTTAACGCTGGACCCACAGTTGGCACCTCTTGTCATTCGAAATGGTATATATAGCCCTATGTTAGCTTTCGTTCAGTCGGGGTGCGGGGGAAACTTTAGACCGTAGCCCTGTTACAAGGATCAAGGAAATTACTTGCATCTTGGCCCAAGGCTCTGTGGGATAAGGGAGAAGAGCGGGGTGATGAATGTATTTTATGGACGGGTGTTAAACCTTCTGTTGCCCTACAATGAATTGCTGCTTTTATACATAGGATGCCATTTTGGTCTCTGGGAATCGTCTATATGAGATTGAACTCGTATTGTTGCTTTTATTACAACATTTGTAGAAGTGCTGCTAAATGTCCTTCTTAGCCTACTGGAAGTCCACACAATGGTATAATATCTGTTTGATATTACTTTACTCATGCTTTGGTTTGTTTTGTTTTTTTTAATGTAAATTGTTCCTTACTGTTGTTCAAAAAGAAATACTAAAACTATATTCTCTATGGTTAAATGTATTTTCAAATCAATAAAATCCTGGTTGTTCTTTATGCCTCTGCAATTTCTGATGGGAGCCTGAGAGATGGGAAAGATGACTGGCAGGATTTTTGGAAGCGAGAAGATTGCGCTTTGCCAGGGGCAAAAGGTTGGGGAGCCAGCGGGGATGTTTGCAAGTTTACTAAAACGTCTTTATTCTTGCCTCCTGCAGTTTTCGCGGAGACCCAAAAGGCCTGGTGCTTTGCAAGTGGAAGGGAAAAAGCCCCAGAAAACAGTAGAAATCTTTCCACTGGCTTCCGTGGCCTTTGGAGCTGGCCTTTTATGCCAGATCCCGCATGGTGGGCATCACCAGGCTCTGCTGGGGCCCCGATCCTGTTTGAAAGGTCGGGGTCTCGCCGTCTGCACCGTGTTGCAGGTTCTGAGAGTGAGGGGCTTTTGTTCTGCTGCTGTGAGGAGGGCGAGGGGAGATGTCCCACCTCGCTTCTTCAGCCGTGCTGCACAAATGTGTGCGCGATCGCAGACTCGCCAGAGGCTCGAGTGCCGGGCTGGCTGAGGGAGATGGAAAGGCCTTTGGATGGATGCTGCAGTAGAAATCAGCTGCTGCATCACATCACCTGCTTCAGTGTCGGGGGGGCACTAGAGGGTCGTTGGGCATGTCTGATCCATCCCACCACTGACTGGCTCGAGTTTATTTTGGAGTTAGTAACATCATGCAAGTGAGACTCTGGATTGAATTCTTCTGACAAAACCTTTCATTCCCATGTGCTGGAAAATGTGAATTTTAAACATTTGGTGAAGAATAGACACTCGTGACAACCCAGAGAAGGACGGGTGCTTAAACGTTGGCTTCTGGGCTCAGCTCAGACTCGCGGTCCGGGCGTCAAGCTGAGATTCTGAGCTGGAGGTCCGTATCTGTGTCCGTGCAGAGCTATAAATAGTGACGGTCCTTTTCCCTCCAGGAAGATGGACTGAGATGCAGATGGCGAGGGCAGCAGAGCCAGGCTAGACGCAGAAATTCCTGGGGGTGTTTAGAGAAAAGCTCCTGACCAGGAATGGTGCTGGTAACACTTCAAAGTGGGGCATTTAAACCCAACGAAAGGTCAGAGAGCCCCTGCTGCACTCGGGGCCCAGGGCTGGACCCTGCTCTGCCAGCCCACTCCACTCCAGCCTCCCCTCCTGTCGCCAGCTCTGCCCGCTCGCCACAAGCCTCCTCCTGGCTGCACCTCTCGTCCCTTCCTGGTCCCCATGGTGTGTCATGTCCCGTCTCTGGGGCCGGATCTGTGCTGCATAATCACACGTCAGCCATGTGCTGCACTGCAGGTCTGCCTGCTATGGCTCCCCTGCCCCACTTCTTCCCCCTTTGGAAGCTGGCTGTTGTAAGTCTGGAATACAGCTGCTCTGTTTAAAGGGGACTGAGTTTATGAGTGCTCTGCAGGGGCTGGGCCCTGTTTTTCTACCACTTCATGCCTGCAGCTGGCAAGGGAGTGGGGGGATTTATGCTGCTCAGAGGTCTCCCTTGGATTTCACTGCAGTGAAAGACCCTCTTTCCCCACCCAGGACCACCACAATGATGCTTGCTGCACGCACACACTGGCCCTGCTCCTCATGCCAGGCCTTGTGTTGAGAGGCACCGAGGCTGCTGCAGGTTCCTGCGGGGTTTACGGCCTGCAGACGGCCAGCCTGGTGGGAAGGGGCTGTGGCACCTTTGCCTTCCTGTGAGAGGCACGGAGAATGACAGGCGTTCCCGGCAGGGCAAGGGACCCGTGGTTGGAGTCTGCTGCATGCTGCTTGCGCCCATTTCTCGGGGCTCGAAGGCCCACAGGTGGGCGTAGGAGGCTCCCCGTTAACGACCATCGCCTTTCCAGTGTTTTCCAGCAAGGCAGAAGCTAGAGGCATGTAGGGGCCCTGTGCACTGGGGCGGTAAGTACCTTGCTGCAGCAGCCACACGTGAGTTCAGCAGGATGGGCAAGGTCTCAATTGTCCCAGCGTGGGGAGGAAGCACCTTCCCTCCTGGCCTGAATGTAGCATCTTCAACTGAAAATGGCTTTTATCATGCAGGCCAGTAAAGAGATAGGGCTAAACCAATGCAAGGCAGCTCCAGACCTTAGTCTCTGCATGCTTGCTACAAGAGGCTTAATGACAAGGAACCTGGCAGCTAATTAGTTGTTAATCTGTCTACTGCCTGGGCACTAACTGCAATGGCCCGGTCCTGGTCAGTTAACTTCAAACAGTTAACCCGTTTGCAAAGGCTAGTACAGGCATCCCCCAACCATTTATTGCCTAGGAAAGGTGCGGGGCATGTCTTAGCTGGCTTTTACAGACATACGAACTACCTTGAGTGAGTTGGCAATCAATGAACTGGAGCTAAAGCTCTAGTGTAGACACAGCCTCAGCCTGGACAAGCGTTAAGTGAGAAAAGCCTAATGCAGCTGGGATACACGCATGGACAAGTCACTAGAGCATGTGTGTGTCTGCAGTGGTCTTTAGTACCACCCTTACTTTGAGTTTTAACTCTGGAGACCCCTGCCAAGAGGTTGTGAGCCCCGCAGATGCATGCAGACATGCAGTCTTTCAGCCCAGCTCTGCCTTTCCTCTGGCACAGCACAATGCTCCATTGTCACCGGATCTGAATTTTTTTTTCTGAATGAAGAACATCACACCCGTAGCGGGGTGTCACCCGGAGGTTTTTCCCTTGGACTCCTGGCCTTACAGAATCACAGAGAATGCGGAGACCCCATTTCTTCTCCCTCTGCAACACTGATTGCAATGGGAGCAGGGCAGGGAGTCACCCAAGGGAGGCTGCTAACAAAAAAGTTCAAAGGCAGCACAGCTGGTAATGCCAGACGGTGGTTTATCACAGGTGGGAAGGGACCTCAGGAGGTCACATCTAGTCCAGCCCCCTGCTCAAAGCAAGACCAGCCCCAGCTCTCTCATCTTGGCCATGGCTTTGTCTGCCCAGGTCTTCAAAACTTCCAAGGATGGAGAGTCTACCACCTCTCCAGGCAGCCCCTTCCTGTGCTTTGCTGCTTCCTTACCCGTGTCTCCTTAGTAGCTGAGCAAACAGGGAAGTCCCACAACCTTGGCTTGGCTGAACTTCTTTCCTGGGTGTGAAACATTCGCTCTGGCTCTAGATACAGGCCCCGATTCTGGGGGCGCTGCGCATTGCCTGGCTGGTCCCAGGCATTTCCTGCTCAGCATGTCAAGGCTGTGCCCTTGCACTGTGACAATAAACCACTGTCCAGTGTTACCAGCTGTGCTTTCTTTGTCCTTTCTTTGTTAGCAGCCTTCCTTGGATGACTCCCTGCCCTGCTCCCATTGCAGTCAGTGCTGCAGAAGGAGAAAAGATGGAGTGTGCATGTGTTGGGGGGATCCATACTATGGAGAGAGGCAGATTTTATCCCACAATTTCCTTTTTCTCAAGCTAAAGCTGCCTCCTGTACTCTCTCTGGCTGGGGTGCAGTGGACTGATGAATGGGTTTCCAGTGTGTGGGCCTGATCCTGTGCTCCAGTGCTAGAAGCAGCTCACGTTGGAGCAACCCATCTGGGAAGAGACGGTGCCGGCGATCCCTGGATGACTGCAGGTTGTGGCAGGCATAGAAAGGCTTGTGTTCACGCTGGGAATTGTAACGGTGTCTGGAGGCGAACCTGTGAACATCGCTGCATAGCACTGCTCACAACAGCAGGAGGGGTCGTTTCCAATAGGAGCAGCGAGGCGGACTCCGATCTGACGCGACAGCGGTATGTAGCCAGAGTAACGCAGTTGTTTTCTGGGGAGCGGCTTCGGGCTGTCACCAACGCACTGCTTAGCACTGGCGTGGCCACTTAGCGGAGCAGTGCTGCGCTCGCTGGCAGATGCAGTGAGCTCCGGTCCCCGCTGTAGGGCACTGATACGTTGCAGGAGAAGACGGGATTGCATGAGGAGCTGGCGGGGGACCTGGCAGCACTGGGATCCTTACTGGGATTTTAAGCATCATTTTGCAAAGCTCTTTCTTGGTCTGTTTAAAAACAAACCAACAGGGTAAAGCAACACTCACCTTGCCAAACCCTCGGTCTGTCACATACGGGCATGGCTGTTGGGACTGTAGACATCCGGCGGGATTATCAGTGCAGGGAGGGTTGCTAACACATCAGTACATCAACCAGACAGGCAGCAACTGGCTGAAGGTCCGCTTGAGCGGTCAGGCTAACAACTGGGCTAAGCAGTGGGCAGGACACGAAGGAACAATGTGCTGCTGTCACGTCCAGCCACCTCTGAGCCCTGGCCCCAGTGACCCCCTCCCCTTGACGGGTGGGCGGACTGGGCCCAGCTCTCGGGGCAGGTCCAGAACAAGGGTTGGACTGGTACCTCCGGATCCTTAACGAGATCCCATAATTGCTCTAGCCTATTATCCGGACGACAATGACAAGTGATATTCGTACATGGAAACCCCCCCCCCCCGCGGAGATGGGCAGGGGTTAATGAGGTCCATTAGCTGCAGGAGGGGACGGGGTAAGGCTTGCGTGTATTCTGCTGGGGCTCCCGGTGAAACGATAAACCGTGGGTCATAGCTCAAGTGTCCGTGTCCGTCGGGGCCGGCAGTGTCCGCTTGCTCCTGCCACGCACACCCGAGGGTGGAATTACAGCATTAATGCACATGCCGGCGGCCACGTGAGACGCCCTGTTGAACGCGAATCATAGGCCGTCGCTGCCTCCCGTGCGCCAGGCACGATCCCTGAACAGAGGCTAAGAGGGGGCAGCTGGGGCAGGACAAAGCACGGGCGAAGGGATCCCGTCGCTCGTGCCACACGGTGCGGGATCGCGCCCCGGAGCTGTGGAAAGACCTGACTCAGGCCCCCTCAGGAACCCGGCTGGCCGGTTCCCCGGCTGCTGACTGCGCTCTGGTCCCAGGGTGTGTCTTGGGAAGCCGGTGCCGTTGCAACAGACGGCGATGCAGTCGGCTCTTTATAATCGCTTTTGCGGCAGCCCGCCTGAGAGTGGGGGGCTGCGGTCCGCGCGTGCCGGCGGAGACCACCTGGGGCTGCCGAGCTTGCAAACGCCGCAGAGGAGGCAGGAAGTGAGCGGCTGGCCCGGGAGCACGGGGGGATTGCGCCCGGCTGGATGAGCGTGACGGCAGCTGTGATCTGCCCGGGCTCGAGGCGCGGCTGGGCGGGGGGCCAGAGCAGGGCGGGAGAGGGAGGCAGCAAGCGCCTCTGCTGGGTTCAAAAAGCACGGTTTCGAGGCCCTGCCGCCCGAGGGTGTTCCAGCTCTTGTTGACATTCGAGGTGGATCCCGGTGCGTCAGGGCCTGGCCCGGAGCCCAGGGGCTCGCCCGTGCCGTCACCACTCACTCTCCCCACATGGGCAGGCAGGCCGGCCTCGCCCTCCGTGCCCAGGCATCCTCCTGCCGCAACCGGGCCCCGCGCACAGCACTGCGGAGGCGGAGGGCGAGCAAGCGCACGAGCCGCGGGCGGTCGCTGGCTTGGACACGTCCCACGCCAGGTCAGAGTCCTGTCTGCGCCCGTCGTCCCAGCGGCCCCGGCTGTCCGGATCGAGGCGGCGGCAGGGCCGGGGCCCTTCCCCGGCGGAGCGGCCTGCCCGGGAGCAGCCCCGTTGCACCCCAGGGCGGCAGAAGCAGCGCCGTGGCCACCAGGAAACATCTGTTATTATTAAGTGATGATAATTAATTATTAACAATTAATAATTATTCTCATTAGTAATAAATATAATGCGTCTTCCCATTAATTAACAAGTAATAATAATAATTAATAATTATTGTTATTATCATCAATGATTATTAATTATAACGATTAATTGTTAACGATTAATAATACTCATCCTTAATAATTATCGTTAGGTATTATCAGGAATAATCGCAACCGTTCATTATTATTATTAATGATTATTAATTACAACGCGCACTTATTAATAAGTGTGATGATTAACTATTACTAATAATTACTTTTTGTAAATGAACCAGGAGGAAACCATCCCCCGGGCGGGGCCACCGGCCCGAGGCGGCGCGCGGGACTCGACCCTGCCGCCCCCCGTCCGAGGAGACGCGCGGCCCCGCCCCCAGGCGGCGGTTACCGCGGCAACCGCGGCGCTTCCCTGGGCCCCGCCCCGTGCCCGCCCCTCGGGCAGCAGAGTAGGCGGCGCCGGGCGGGCCCAGCAGACTAGGCTGCGCCGCGAGCCCGACGGG